>NW_024734615.1:3414516-3732016 GCF_018991925.1 Homarus americanus | reverse complement strand
TGACCCTGACGGCGCCCCTGCCTCCTCCTCACCTCTTCTCACCCTGACCCCTCTCTCTCCCACCCCTCCCTCACCCTCCTCCCTCTCTCTTACCCCCTACCCACCCCTCCTCTCTCTCACCCCACCCTCCCGTCTCCCCCCCACCACCTCCCCTCCCCCACCACCTCCCCTCCCCCCCCACCACCTCCCCTCCCTCCCTGACTGGCCCAGCTAGACGAGTCTTTACCTTAGAATGTTTGTAGTACTTGTTTATAGTTGCGTTTGTTTTGTTTGTTTTTATATTATTGTTACTATATTATTATTATTATTATTATTATTATTATTATTATTATTGTTGTTGTTGCTTTTCTTATTGTTATTATTATAATTGTTATGAGAGAGAGAGCCAAAGAGAAACAGAGAGAGAGAGAGAGAGAGAGAGAGAGAGAGAGAGAGAGCCAATAGTGTTCCAATATGGCGACGTAAACAATGCAGGCAGACCGTCCCCCAGGAGCCACCACAACAATGGCCGCCCACCACGCTTTTGTTGTCACTTTGTTTCTGTCTAATTTTCGATCTTTGGATGCAAGAAATACCATAAAGGAAGAACACGGACTGAGGCCTCGTCTGGGGGATACACTGGTTGACTGTATCGGGGTTGGGATGAAAGGCAGGAGAGGTTGGAAGAGAAGGAGGGGGTTGAGAGGGAAAGGGGGTTAGGCTAGTTTTGGGCGAGTTGGGATTCGAATCTTCGTTAAGATTCGAACTCGTAATCAAAAGATAGTTCGGGGATTCGAATCTGAAGGGATGTCGGTGCTAGTGACGCGTGGTTCAAAGATGAGAGTTGGGGATTCGGATGGACGTTGATCGAAGTGCCAGAGTGACGAGTGCTTTGTCCACACCTGGTCACGTCAGGTGGTCAGCGTGTCCATATCAATTAATAATCTTTTTTCAACATTTCAGGTGGACGTCTGGTGTCCACTCACCGGCCCCCCACGACCACTCCCGGAAGTCAACCTCCGCCACGACCCAGCATGACCTGTGAGTACTAAGCTGTGTTGGTCAATATATATATATATATATATATATATATATATATATATATATATATATATATATATATATATATATATATATATATATATATATATATATATATATATATATATATATATATATATATATAATTGTCGGTCGTGTTACTCCATTGATCGAACTTTTTTTAACGAGAATTAGCCCACCCGGACACAGGTCAAACGACCCACAATAGAGAAGAAAAGGGTTATACTGTGTTAATCTACACCACAAAGATGCCGGAAAACCTGCTTTCTAAAGTGAGACAGATTGAATAAGTATGGAAACTTAAAGTGTAGTTACCGGCATTTCTGTTGTATTAATTCAAGGTCAGCAGTGTAGTGATGCAGAGATAGTGCACGTAGAGGTAGAGGACGGGGCCGCGTCAGCAGTGTTGAAGGACAGTGGGTCGGTGGGTCGATCCGGGACACTTACACTCCACCCAACTGTAAATGGGTAACTAACTTTACAAGTGAAGGTGGTCGAGTGCAGTGTCGGTCACGCTGCTTCCTTGTGTACCGAGGCTTAGTGTGCAGTGTGTTTCATCCACACCTCCTCTAACAGGCGGCCACGTCTTTGGGACCTACTTTCATTTTCATATGGACGAGACACAACACAAACAACACGAGTCATCACAACACGAGTCATCACAACACACCGTCAAAGCTGTGGCCGCAGTACCTGCCGGTAATGTAACTCCCTCGTAGAGAGAAAACATAATCAGGACAGAAGCTGAAGTAACTGACAAACATGACCCGCGTGACACTGTGAGTCCAGAACAATAAATATTAATAAATGTAACCAATCATTATTTTTTTTATTTTACCACGTACAGCAGCTAGTTTATTGTGCACCCCATACTCATCCTATAACAAAAGGATTACAGTCGTTAAATAACACATGACTGACGCAGCCACCAGCCGTCAGTGTAATGATTAACACTGGAGCTAGACACCGGGCACTTTCTTCCCACATAAGTCACTGGAGGGGGGGGGGGGAATCTTCCTTTGTTTACCTGACGTTTCTTTGTGTTGACGATACACTCTTGGCCACCGATGGTCTAACTCTCCTGAAAACTATAAATATGTCCATAATTTTTTACCTATTCCTCACTATTTTAACCCCAGATTTCATTATGATAAATTTGCTTAGTTATGGTAGACGAAACTTCAGTAAATATTTTGATAATTCAGGTGTTATATGGGTAGAAATAACTCAATAATAATTGTTAGAACTTTTGAGGTTTATTTTGTTTATATTTTTATCATTATTTTGTCTTGTTTTCATTTTAAACCTTCTTCGTTTTTTTTTTATTCCTCTCTCTTCCTTTACTAATTATTATACTGTTTCCTTCCTGGTATTATCTCTCTCTCTCTCTCTCTCTCTCTCTCACCTCGTTTACATATTATTCGCCACCACTCTCACCTCGCTTCCCTCTCCCTTTCCCTGATTCTCCCTTCCTCTCCTGGCTCCTCCTTCCCTTCCTCCTCTCCTGCTCCCCTCTCCCTCCTGCCTGCTCCCTCCCTCCTCCCTGCCCACAGAGCGCTGTGGGCTGTAATTAAGGAAGTCTTTTAATAATACTTGGTCAGTCATAATTTGCCCCTTAACACCACCTCCTTCCTCCTTCCCCTCCTGGGCTTACCCCTCCTCCCTCCTCCTCCCCCTCCCTCCTCCTCCTTCCTCCTCCTCCCTCCTTCCCTTTCTCCTCGTCCATCCCTTTCCCTCCCTCCTTCCTTCCTTCCTCCCTTTTTCACTCGCCTCTCCTATTCTTTTCTATTTCACCTATTTCTCCCCCACCCTTATCCATCCCTATACCCTTCCTCTATTCCTACCCTCCCTCCATTCCTTCATCCCTCTTCCATCCTTTACTCTCCCTTCCCAATCCTCCCTCATTCTCTCTGTCATCCTTCCTTTTCCCTCCCTTCCTCCACTCCACAACTACCCTTCCTACCTCCCTCCCTCATCCCCCCCCTTTCCCCACTCCACTACTACCCTCCCTCTATCCCTCCCCCGTTCCTTACCCCACTCCACCACTATCCTTCCTCCCGGCCTCCGTCTAGCCTGCCTAGTGATTCCAGTCTTACATCATACCGCTGGTTAATTAGGATTGGGTGATTCGAGGGGGGCTCCAATCATCTGTTAGGCTTGATGGATAGAGGCGTCAATCATTCTAGCCGGGAGTGGAGGGCGGGGGGGGGTGGTTGATGGATGGTTGTTTAGGTCGGGTTAGTAACAGGTGAGTTTGTTTTGGAAATTGGTCACTTTTTGTTGATGGCGTTTCAGAAGATCATGTGAGATGTTCCAATAATGTTGACGTTTTGTTTATAGTTTTTAGAAGATGATGTGAAATGTTCCAATAATGTTGACGTTTTGTTTATAGTTTTTAGAAGATGATGTGAGCTGTTCCAGTAATGTTGATGTTTTGTTTATAGTTTTTAGAAGATGTTGTGAAATGTTCCAATAATGTTGATGTTTTGTTTATAGTTTTTAGAAGGTCATGTGAGATGTTTCAATAATGGATGATGATGATAGTTGAGACGTTGTGGATGACCCCGAGTAACATGTTTCAGTAATGGATGACATTTTGTTGATAACATTTCAGAAAACTTACGAAAGATGTTCCAATATTATGGGATAGTTTATCGTCGATGACATTTAAGCTCGCCAAAGACGTTCCAGTTATGTTATTAATTTTATTTATGGCTAGGCGGCGGGCCAGTATTGACGTTCATTGTTTCAAGTCCTGTAAGGTTATGTAAAGATGGTACAGTTCCTCACCTGCTGTACCTGTCACGAGATCTTGTTCCAGTGTTCTCATTGGTTCATTTACATCATTTAGTGTTTTCATTGGTTCATTTACATCATTTGGAGATCTTGTTTACGAGTTTTCAGAAGATCTCGTGTCTTGAGTTCAGGTCGTAGCGGTGTGATCAATAGTGTTATGAAATTGGTAATAAATAAAATAGGTAATTAAAAAAGTTGCAAGAGAAAGGTAATTTAGCAACACCTGTCACACACTGTCACATAACACAAGACCTGTCACACACTGTCACATAACACAACACCTGTCACGCAACACAACACCTGTCACACACTGTCACATAACACAACACCTGTCACACTGTCACCTAACACAATGCTCACCTGTGATTAATTTGCTGGCTAAATGTGAAACCTGGGTGACGCCATACGCAAAATCAGACATAAATATATATACATTACTCCAGTATGTATTTATGTATTACGGTAATGTAAAGTTAGATAAATAGATAGAGAAATAAGAGCTCTTAGAAGCCCCTCGCCAATAGCCTGAAGGGAGAAGCGAAAGTGTTTTAAAAAGAATGAGTTTTGGCGGGAAATAATATTTATGGCGGAAGGAATAACTCATATGTTGGTCGACCTTCCGTGTTACCTAGCCTCTCTTAATTTACTCATCCTGGGCCTTTATGTCTCCGCCATCTCTGTTTATCCCTCTCCTCTCTCTATTTATCTCGCTTTGTCTATATTTATCTCATGCTTGTGTCAACTCTCTCACCCAACCATACACACCGCCCATCATACACCGCCCACCATACACACCGCCCACCATACACACCGCCCACCATACACACCGCCCACCATACACACTACCCACCATACACACTGCCCACCATACACTGGCCATCATACACACCACCCATCACACACTGGCCATCATACACACTGGCCATAATACACACTGGCCATCACACACTGGCCATCATACACACTGGCCAATCATACACACTGGCCATACGCCAACACACGTATATTCCATAGCTAATTCGCGAGGTTTCAACAAATGGCTCTTTTAAATTCGATTTTTTTTTCTTTTCTTTTTATTTGAACATGCTGCACTGTGTACATATTATGTTGTTTTTAATGTTGTTTTGACTGTTTTATTAGTTGTAGTATGTTGTTTTTAATGTTGTTTTATGCTGTTTTATGAGAAATGTGTTGTTTGTAATGCTGTGTAATGTCTGTGTTTTTAGTTATGTGTTTTAATGCTCTTTGATTAATATTCTTCCAGTTTTATTTTTGTATACAAATTTTAACGTTGTTTTTAATATATTTTTATGTATAATTTTTTTTCCGTCGCTTCAAAAAATATATAAAACTCGAATAAATTTTTTTAATGTCTTAACCCTTTGTGTACTTAACCCCTTGAGTACATTAACTTAACCTCTTGAGTACGATAGCTTAATCTCGAGTACGATTCCCTAACCTTTTGTGTACGATAACTTAACTTGAGTACGATAACATAACCTCTTTGAGTACATTGACTTACCCTCTTGAATACGATGGCTTAATCCCTTAAGTACATTGACTTGTTAATGTGTTAATGGAAATGAGATGAACCAAATGATAATAAATCCCGGGAATAAATTTTAATAATAATAATAATAATTGTGGTGGTAATGATGGCAGCACAATAACACTAGCGCTATCAATGAAAATAACAATAATAATAATTAACGATAATAACCATAATTATCCTCTATATTACATCAAATATCACACGAAAACAAACACCAAATTATCGTACATCACAAACGACACACCGAAATAATTATACTAAAACAAGTGATTATTGCAACAAAATACGATAACATAAAAAGAAAAATAGACGATAATTATCAACATTAATAAAACTACGACTAGACGGCACGACATCATGACCGTGGTACGTTAATGACACACCCAAGCCGTACGGTCATTATTTATCCAGCGCGTCTCTGTCGACATCAGTTGCAACTTAGCGACATCTAAACGTGTACTTAGCGAATTAATGATACATGGTTGAAATTGAGCTGATTAGCGGTTGATGTGGGCCTACCTGACGATGATTGATGATTGAGAGAGGGAGAGGAGAGGGAAGAGAGGGAGGGAGAGGGGCTATAGCAGCGGCAACAACAAGTATGGTCAAGTAACCCCTGTCTGCTACCTGCTGGGTTATCGTTACCGCAGATGTAGGGAGGGTGAAGGAGGGAGAGGCAAGGTGAGGGTGAAGGAGGGAGAGGCAAGGTGAGGGTGAAGGAGGGAGAGGCAAGGTGAGGGTGAAGGAGGGAGAGGCAAGGTGAGGGTGAAGGAGGATGGTGAGGGAGGGAAAGGGGATGGTGAAGCAGAGAGGGAGGTAAGTTAGAGAAAGTAAAGGAGGGAGAACGACGGTGAAAGATAGTGAGGGAAGGTATTGAGGGTGAAAGATGAGGAAGGTTGACGGAGAGAGAGAGAGAGAGAGAGAGAGAGAGAGAGAGAGAGAGGACTTCTGTAAAATAAAACTTGTAAATAAATAGTGTAAAAGTAAATAGCCGTATCTGTAAATTTAGAGTGTAAATGTGTAAATAGTGACAACAGCTGAACATTATTTACACACTGTTCAGAAAAATGTTGAACTGCTGTATAATATTATGAAATTAGTTGACGGCGATAAATTATGATACGACATAGTGGAGTGAAGTGCGTGTTGTAAGTGTTAAAGTGACAAGGATGTGTTAAGTGGTATTAAAGTGGTCAGGGTGCGGTAGGTGGCGTTAAAGTGGCTGGAGTGTTATAGCGATGAGTGTGTCTTAAGTGTTGTTTAAGTGACCAGGAGAGTTAAGTGTTGGTTATAAGTGTTAAAGTGTACAGTTATAGTGAAGAGTGTGTTATAAGTGGAGTTTAAGTAGGCAGTTACCAAACAGGGAGGTACTACCGCCAGGGAAGATATTGGAAGCATAATGTATTGTCTAATGGTAGACCCTGCTGCCATATGGCATCAGGAAATTTGTGACCAAGTCCCAGGTTGCTGATCTGACTTTCTGCCTCATTTACACACAATTGCAGGGTCTCAATTGTTTCTCTTACTATTGACAACACAACATACATATATTGTTTCTCACTTTTTATATTTTTTATATATTTGTATTTCTGTATTAATATTATTATTATTATTATTATTATTATTATTATTATTATTATTATTATTATTATTGTTATTGTTATTATTATTATTATTATTATTATTATTATTATTATTGTTATTGTTATTGTTATTATTATTATTATTATTATTATTATTATTATTATTATTATTATAATTTGGCCCCCCAGGCCCCGATGTGGGTCAGTGACCTGTGCCCGGGTGGGCTAATCCCCGTAAAAAAAAATAGCATTAAAGTGACCAAAATATGTTAAGGTGCTGCTGAAATTACAGGAAAGTTGTATGTGTGTATGTATGTATGGATGTACTGTACTGTACTGTACTTACCACCTTTCATTTCCCCAAGTGTAAAGTTAGGTACCCATTCACAGCTGGGCTAACTTGTGGGTGCCCCGGGCGGTAGTTGAAGCACATAAAACTAACAAGTTAATATTACCATCCATGTATTATAAATACTTACATAATGTTCACAGTTGAGAGTTAATTTTAACATTTCACATTTAGGGTGTCCAAAAAAAATACCCATTGTGTTTTAACAGTTAAAATAAAATGTTAGATTTATCGTTTACAAATGTCGAGTTAGCAACTGTTGTCGTTAAATATATAAACATGAGTTCAAATGCATGTTAGGTAATGTTAAATTGTGTCTTTATGTTAAAATGTTACGTTTATACTGTTACCATCCGAGTATTGGTCCAGCTCTGTAATGTGAATAATATGTCATAAACAATAAACTGCCATGTACAACAGACTGTCATAAACAATAAACTGTCATGTACAACAGACTGTCATAAACAATAAACTGTCATGTACAACAGACTGTCATAAACAATAAACTGCCATGTACAACAGACTGTCATAAACAATAAACTGTCATGTACAACAGACTGTCATAAACAATAAACTGCCATGTACAACAGTGTCATGAACAATAAACTGCCACGTACAACAGACTGTCATAAACAATAAACTGTCATAAACAATAAACTGCCATGTACAACAGTGTCATGAACAATAAACTGTCACGTACAACAGACTGTCATAAACAATAAACCGTCATAAACAATAAACTGCCATGTACAACAGACTGTCATAAACAATAAACTGCCATGTACAACAGACTGTCATAAACAATAAACTGCCACGTACAACAGACTGTCATAAACAATAAACTGTCATGTACAACACTGTCATAAACAATAAACTCATGTACAACACTGTCATAAACAATAAACTCATGTACAACACTGTCATAAACAATAAACTCATGTACAACACTGTCATAAGCAATAAACTGTCATAAATAACAGACTGTCATGAATTCACCTTACAACAACACATACACAAATACACACATACAATACACACACACACATCACATACACACATACAATACATACACACACACATCACATACACACATACAATACATACACACACACATCACATACACACATACACTCTGAATGAATGTGGCCTCGTATTTCGTTTACTGTAATTTGAATACTTGGTGTGTGTGTGTGTGTGTGTGTGTGTGTGTGTGTGTGTGTGTGTGTGTGGCGTTGCCCGCGCGTGTGAGTATGTTTGCCCTTGTGTGTATGTGTGTGTGTGCCCAGGCGTGTGTGTATGTTTTCCCGATGTGTGTGTGTGTGTGTGTGTTTTATTGATTGTACAGACGAAAACTTCATATATTCCATAATAAGAAACTTGTATATTTTTCTAAATTAATCAACGAGTATTTTTGCATACAAACAAATTAATAATAAATAAATAAATAAATAAATAAATAATAAACTGTGTCAGTCTCCATAACCCGGCGTAATGGAGCCTCTGTGACGTCATCTGCATTAGTTCTCTGATACTTTCTTGCGTTTGTCTAATTCTCCTGTTATCCTCATCTCTTCTTCTACCCCTCACCACTGTCTCCTGTCCTCCCGGGATCAATAACCCAGGTAATTTATTTACTCCTCCCTCCCTCTCCTTCTCTCTTTCCTCCCCCTCTCTCATCTCTTCCTCATTTTCTCGTCTCTCGGTTAAGCTATCTTTATTCGCATCATCTTCGATTCTCTCTCTCTCCTTGTTCCTCCACGAGTTACTTGTTTTCCGTTTCTTTCATCTCCTTTCGTGTCATCTTTATTTCTCTCTCTCTTGAGGCTTACTTATCGTGTGTTTGTCTAGTGTGTCCTGCTTACGACGCGTCCCCGACAATTTGACCCGACGTTCATCATTCGGTGGTAAGTTGAACGCCGGGGACCAGACTGGTTTTTGTCGGGTCGGGTCTGGCATTTTTTTGTCCGCTCACCTCTTGCCTACGTCACACTCCGTCCGAGTTCTTGCCCGTGTTGACGCGTCTATGGCAGGCCTACTCTATTATGAAACCCCTTATACTCTTCTCTATGTCGATATTACCTCTATTTATTATATTTTAATGGGTAGTATATGTGGTTAGTGTGGTTGGGGAGGGAATTTAATGGGTGTTTTGTGGGTGAATGTAATGCCGAAGACTGATCCAGATAACGAACACCTCCCCGTATCACCAAGAATGCTGCGCGCGCACCCACCACCTCATGACTTCACGGCCACTTTTGTTTGTCTAGTTTCGTGGTGTTCGGCTTCCTGTGGATTTATTAATGAACTCCTCTCACGGGATGGCCTAAGGGGGCATGAGTGGAAAGATTTAAGCTCTATTGTTCACGAGGCGAAAGAGCATTAGAGCCGATCAATATTGAGTTAGAGGCCAACAATCTGTACAAGCCCCGCCTGACAACCGACGAAGTGAAATGGAACAGGTCGATTCTCACTGAAAATTCCACTTGACCTTGACAACGCTGACATCAACGCCCTTTAAATTTTCGACTCTTGGTAGTTCTTCTTTCACCTTTTTTTTCTTCATATGAACGAGAAATACACTTTTACCCATCAGTACATCCGCGCCTATGACCGTGCATCACCGCCCTCGCAGACACCGAGGGGAGGTCAGAGCACGGTGAATCAGGGGGACGCGGCTTCTAGTTACATAAGTAGACCAAAACAATCAGAAAATGGGAGCATCAGATGAGTGGAAGATTGGCGAGTGTTGCGAGATATATGTGGGTAGTGTTGCACGGCTCACCGTAGTGTTGTACGGCTCACCGTAGGGTTGAATGGCCCAGCGTAATGTTGTACGGCTCACCGTAGTGCTGGACGGGTCACTGTAGTGTTTTACGGGTTATTATAGTGTTGCGCGGCTCACCGTAGTGTTGCGCGGCTCACCGTAGTGTTGCGCGGCTCACCGTAGTGTTGCGCGGCTCACCGTAGTGTTGCACGGGTCACTGTAGTGTTGTACGGCTCACCGTAGTGATGCACGGGTCACTGTAGTGTTGCACAGCTTACTGTAGTGTTGCACAGCTTACTGTAGTGTTGCACGGCTTACTGTAATGTTGCACAGATTACTGAAGTATTACACGGGTTATTGTAGTGTTGCACGGATTACTGTAGTGTTGCACGGATTACTGTAGTGTTGCACGGATTACTGTAGTGTTGCACGGATTACTGTAGTGTTGCACAGATTACTGTAGTGTTGCACAGATTACTGTAGTGTTGCACGGTTCACTGTTAGTGTTGCACGGGTTACTGAAGTATTGCATGGCTTATTGGTTTGCACTAATGCTTGGTGTGTTGCACGGTTGACTTGTGAGTGTTGGTGTTGTGGGGTAACTGACCCATTGCACAGATGAAAAGCAGCACAGGTGAGAGAGGCAGCACAGGTGAGAAAGTCAGCACAGGTGAGAGAGGCAGCACAGGTGGGAAGCAGCACAGGTGAGAGAGGCAGCACAGGTGAGAGAGGGCAGCACATAGAGGCAGCACAGGTGGGAGAGCAGCACAGGTAATAGAGGCAGCAGAGGGAGAGGCAGCACAGGTCAGGAGGCAGCACAGGTCAGAGAGGCAGCACAGGTAGCACAGGTCAGAGACAGGTCTAGAGGCAGCACAGCACAGGTAGAGGCAGCACAGGTCAGAGAGGCAGCACAGTTAAGAGAGGCAACACAGGCAGGGTGCAGTTAAGAGAGGCAACACAGGTTAGAGCAGCACAATGAATCAAGATAAGTGATAAAGAAGTAATTGCGATAAATGGATAAATAATGAGAGGAGAAGTGGCCGTAAAGGAATAAATGACTAGACGAGATAATATATGAACAGGTGGCGTTATAAATCACCTGTTGAAGTGTGTTACCTGAGCCCCTACACACACACACACACACACACACACACACACACACACACACACACACACACACTCTTACATACGCCCTCACACACTCACCTCGCTCTCACACACTCACCTCGCGCTCACACCTCACCTTGCGCTCACACACTCACCTTGCGCTCTCACACTAACCTAATGCCCACACACACACACACACACACACACTATATCTAAAACATCAACATTACGCCTTTAAAAGAATAAACCACCACCACCTGTGCAGCATAAACCACCCAGTGCAGCATAAACCACCCAGTGCAGCACCCAGCATAAACCACCCAGTGCAGCATAAACCACCATAGTGCAGCATAAACCACCCAGTGCAGCACAGTGCAGCATAAAACCACCCAGTGCAGCATAAACCACCCAGTGCAGCATAAACCACCCAGTGCAGCATAAACCACCCAGTAAGCATAAACCACCCAGTGCAGCATAAACCACAGTGCGCAGTGCAGCATAAACCATAGGTGTAACATAGTAGACGGAGGCGTTGATGTGAGCTGATACGATTAACGAGAGGAACGTGTGGCTGTCTGTCTGCTATGATATATTATACAATAAATTTTCTCGTTTAATGACTTACTTCCAGCTACACCCTGTCAGGTAGATGGTGCCACACTCTACACCCAGGTAGATGGTGTACACCCAGGTAGATGGTGCCACCTCATGTAGATGGTGCCACCACAGGTCAATGGTGTAGATGGTGCCACACTCAGTACACCCAGGTAGATGGTGCCACACCAGGTACACCCAGGTAGATGGTGCCACACTAGGTACACCCAGGTAGATGGTGCCACACTCAGGTACACCCAGGTAGATGGTGCCACACTCAGCACACCCAGGGTAGTTGGTGCCACACTCATACCCACACAGGTAGATGGTGCCACACTCAGGTACACCCAGGTAGATGGTGCCACTCATGGTACACCCAGGTAGATGGTGCCACACTCAGGTACACCCAGGTAGATGGTGCCACACTCAGGTACACTCCACAGACACCAGGTAGATGGTGCCACACTCAGGTACACCCAGGTAGATGGTGCCACACTCAGGTACACCCACATGGTGCCACACACCCAGGTAGATGGTGCCACTGTACACCAGGTGATGGTGCCACACTCAGGTACAGGTAGTTGGTGCCACACCTGGCACACCCAGGTAGATGGTGCCACACTCAGGTACACCCAGGTAGATGGTGCACACCACCCAGGGTAGATGGTGCCACACTCCAGGTACACCCAGGTAGATGGTGCCACACTCAGGTACACCCAGGTAGATGGTGCCACACTCAGGTAGATGGTGCCACACTCAGGTACACCCAGGTAGATGGTGCCACACTCAGGTACCCAGGTAGATGGTGCCACACTCAGGCCAGGTAGATGGTGCCACACTCAGGTACACCCAGGTAGATGGTGCCACACTCAGGTACACCCAGGTAGATGAACACACTCAGGTACACCCAGGTAGATGGTGCCACACTCAGGTACACCCAGGTAGATGGTGCCACCTCAGGTACACCCAGGTAGATGGTGTACACCCAGTGTGCACCCAGGTAGATGGTGCCACACTCAGGTACACCCAGGTAGATGGTGCCACACTCAGGTACACCCAGGTAGATGGTGCCACACTCAGGTCCAGGTACACCCAGGTAGATGGTGCCACACTCAGGTACACCCAGGTAGATGGTGCCACACTCCCATGGGTACACCCAGGTAGATGGTGCCACACCCAGGTAGATGGTGCCACACTCAGGTACACCCAGGTAGATGGTGCCACACCTACACTCAGGTGTGATGGTCCCACACTCAGGTACACCCAGGTAGATGGTGCCACACTCAGGTACACCCATGGTACACCCAGGTAGATGGTGCCACACTCAGGTACACCCAGGTAGATGGTGTTACACTACACTATCTTATTAATGGGTGGTGGTTGTAGGTATAGGTGTATTGTGTGTGTGTGTGTGTGTGTGTGTGTGTGTGTGTGTGAATACTGGAATACATTAATTCACATGTAGGAAAGAAAGAATGAAGGAATGAAGGAAAGATGAAAGGACTGATGGATGGAAGGAAGGGAGGGTGGAAAGAATCAAGGAAGGAACAATGGATGGATGGAAGGAAAGAAAGAAATAATAAAGGAAAGAAAGCATGAAGGAAAGAAAGAAAGAAAGAATGAAGGAAGGAAAGAAAGAGTGAAGGAAAGAAAGAAAGATTGAAGGAAGGAAGGATGGAAAGAGACAAGCCTGATACAAGTAGACAGAGCCTAAAGTCAGAGGCTCGAAAATTTAGGAACACCAATAACAACAAAGACAACAAAAACATCAATATCAACAAAAAACAAAGTAAAAAAACAACAACAAAGACAACAAAAACATCAAAATCAACAACAATAACAACAAACAACATTAACAAACAAACACAATCAATATCAACAATAAAATCAGCAACGAAGACAAAGCCAACAAAGACAATAACAAAAACATTAAATACACCTTCCGTAATTATTTGTGCTAATATATTAATTACGACACAGGTACGGAGAATAATTTACAAAAAAAAAAGGTTACAATTACAGTGTAGAAATATATTAATGAATGGATTACAGATTCAAGTGTATTATTAATAAATTCAGCCAATTACTGTAGTGTATTGTCCGTCCAGAAGAGAGACAGATAGACAGACAGATTGAGACATAGAGAGAGATTGACAGACACAGACAAACAGATAGAAATTTAGACAGACAGACAGACACAGATAAGCAGACAGAGACACAGACAGACAGGCATAGAGAGAAACAAAATACTGACAGACAGACAAACAGATAGACAGGCAGAGGGAGAGAGAGAGAGAGAGAGAGAGAGAGAGGAGTTAGGCTTGGAGGAAACGATGTAAAAATCATTCCCTTCCCCCCCCCCCCCTCCTTCTCTCCTTTCCTCTCCACCCCTTCTCTTTTCTCTCTGCCCCTTCCCTTCCCATCCCCTATTCCCCTTTCCTTCTTTCCCTTCTTCCCTCCCCTTCTTTCCTTCCCCCATTCTTTCCATTCTCCCCCTCTCCACCTCCTTTCTCATCTCCCCCTTCATTTCCTCCCCTCCCTCCCTCCCTCCGTCTTCCTCCTTTCTCCATCTCCCTCCCCTTCTTCCCTCCCCCTCCTCCCCCTTTCCCCCTCCTTTTCCCCCCTCCCCCTTCTCAAAATGTTAATGGGGGAATCTTAGGTTAATGAAGTTAGATATGTCAGTGTCACCGGGGAGGGGGAGGGGTGGGGGGAGAGGGGAAGGGGAAGGGAGGGGGGAGAGAAGGACTGGGGAGGGGAGGGGAGGGTGAGGGGAGAAAGGATTAGGAACTATGGGATTAAGGCAGGGTGAGGGCAGTAAGGGGAGATGGAGGGGAGACAATAGTAGATAATAAGGGTAACGAAGGAGGGGAGAGGAGGGTGACGAAGGAGGAGGCGAAGGAGGGAAGAGGAGAGACGAAGTAAGAGAGAGGAGACGAAGAAGGGGAAAGGATAGAAAGAGGGGAGAGAGGAAGGAGATGTGAATGAAGGGGAAATCAAAGACACTTAAAAATTGACTTGCGGGAACACAACAAAAGTAGTACCAATTAATATTTACAAACAAACACACAAACAAACAAACAAACAAACACGGCTAAGCAACAAATACAAACATGGCTAATAAATAAACAAACAAACACTGCTAAGCAACAAATACAAACATGGCTAATAAATAAACAAACAAACATAAGCAACAAATACAAACACTAAACAAACAAACAAACACGGCTAAGCAACAAATACAAACATGGCTATTAAACAAACAAACAAACAAGCCAGTAAATAAATCCTCTCACATACAACGCTGAAAGGGGGGTGTCCGTAGGGGGTGTTCGTAGGGGTGTCTGTACGTGGAGGAAGGAGAATAGTGGGTGTCCGTAGGTTGGGGAGGGGTGGAGTGTTTTTGTCGGTGTGATTTTATCAAGGGTGAGAGAGGAGGGAGGGATTGGGGGGGGTGAGGAGGAAGAAGGGTGTATGAGAACGTATTGGGGAAGAAGGAGGGGGAGGGTTGGGGAGAGGGGTGAGGGGGATTCCAGGGCGACAAGATGGAGGAGGGGTGACGTTTTTGTGTCCTTTTTTTTTATTATGTTTGATGACCTTGTGGGTGGCGGAAACTAAGGAGGAGGGAGGTAGAGGTGAGGGAGTGTGGGGGAGAGGTGAGGCAGGGAGAGGTGAGGCAGGGAGGTGGAAGGAAAGAGGTAAGGGAGCGAGGGAAATGTGTGGGGGAGTAAGGATAGGTAAGGGAGTTGGGGGTGAGGTGTGGTGAGGGAGAGAGAAGGAAGGAAGCAATACCACAGATAAATCAAGTCGCCCTCGTTACCTCATCACTCAGACATAAATCATCGCTGTTTGTCATTATTAAAAACACACTCACGTTACCGGTGTATTAAGGGAGGTCTTGTGACACGGGCGTTAATAACCTGGCCGTGTCATTCCGTGTCACCGTGAACGACCTTATCACCCGGAGATGTGTCAATTGTCCACCGGCATGACCCTCACTGACTCTGTCTTGGGTTAATGATGACTGTGTGTGTGTAGGTCACGCACCCGACGGCCATATTGGGGCTACAGTGTTGACGCCGTGTGTGTGTGTGTGTGTGTGTGTGCGCACGTCTGTCTTCCCAACAGTAATTGGGGATTTGGATGTTAATCGATTTGCGGATCGTATTCCGGGTTAATGGTTAACCAGTGCAGTTGGCGAGTTGTACGGTCTTCTCGGACTATTCCTTGACACTGGGTCATGCAGCTCGTTAACTCAGGGTGTGGTTGTTGTGTTGGCGACAGCTTCTACACCTTAAACAAATTCATGTCTAGATGGCCCTTGAGCCGGCCATCCTCGCACACAGGGGCAACCATTATTACACACCTAACCTTCCCTGACCCAACCCAACCTCACCTCAGCGTGGGTATGTATCCTATGTCCCACGTTACGGTTCACTGTGCATGCCCACTTGAACCGAATCGGCGTGCGTGCGTGCGAAGGTCATTCATTATACACACAGGTGGTGACATATCTGTGTGTGCTTGTGTGTGTGTGTGTGTGTGTGTGTGTGTGTGTGTGTGTGTGTGTGTCTGTAACCACTTCCTGGTGTCTGTGTGCTAAATATGGCAACCAAAAATGCCGTCGATATCGCGCTGAGACTACAGTACACTACAGTGACGTGTGTTCTCACAGTAAAACAAAGTAACTTAAGAAGCTTTAAGAATCCTTTACTCTATCGTGTCTTACCTGAGGTGGTTGTAATCTCGTCTTACGACAACTGTTTCGAGGTGAAAATTGAACTTGTGTGTAATTGAGAATCTATCGTTGTCTCGTATCTTAAATGAATCAGCCGCATTCTCAACATCTTCACTTAAGCTTTAGGGAGAAAAATGAACTTACGAGAATCTGATTTTTTTTTGTCTTAATTTAAGTGATACAGTTATGTTTTTTATTTGTATTTTTACTCGGTTAAAAAATGGTGTGACTGGGAAACTCCGGCTCGTGGACCAGCTGTGAGATGATCCATTACTGCATCATAACACAACACACTACCATCTGCCTCACGCACCTCACACCACCACTGCCCGACACGACAACACCCTCCCCCTCCCTCCCCTCACTAGTGATGCGGGACAAGACAATACTCCCCCACAATTCCTGTAATTAGATGCTATAATCTGGTTTCATCCGGCCACAGTATGAGTCTTATCGACGCTCGACTTCTTGATTAATTAAAAATCCGGCTTACGGTGTGCTGTTTCTTTTAGGTTTATCTGGGAATATGTACACTGCTGACCAAATGTTTATTATATGCAAGATGGAAACTCCCTCAGAGATATAGTGTGTACGCACGCTCGCAGATGGCGCTGGTAATGAAGGTATATGTAGGAAAATATATAATGAGAACTGTAAACTACCTGAGGTATTGTCTAAACTCACGCTCATAGATGGCGCTGGTAATGAAGGCCTCCGTCTGTAAATGCAGAGAAAAATATATAAATTCAATTTGTTGACTCAATGTGGGATACAGTTTATCTACACGCACATAGATGGCGCTGGTAATAAATTCACTATACTGCTGAGAAGACAATAGGTAAACACATCTTTAAACTGTGTGTGAGGTATAGTGTGTGTGTGTGCACGCTCCTAGATGGCTTCAGTGATGAATTCATTTGTCTGGAATGTAGATAAAATATATAATTGCTGTTGGTGTATTTTACCGTAAATAAATAACTCTTGAGCTTAGTCCTGACACACGCTGCTGGGTGGTGTCGGCGGTACACACACTCAAGGAAAGGTGTATAGATGTGAACTATTATCCGATCACTTGAAGACCAGCCCCCAGCTTATTTCACCTGGTGATTAGATACCCAAACGCTATCTAGGGGATTAGATTAGGTTAGGGGCTAATCTTCAGGTGAAATAAGCTGAGGCTAATCTGTAGGTGATATAAGCTAGGGGCTAATCTTCAGGTGATCCCTATAATCACTCCTTGGACTATAGTGTGAGCACGCACTCATAGATGGCGGTGGCGATGTATACAAAATTATGTCAGACAGGAAATAGTATACACCAGCGTACAGTACATACCAGATATTCCTTTTGTTTGATGTTGTCTTAAGTTACAGTCAATCCTCACGCTCATAGGTGGCGCTGGCAGTAGATTAATGACTGTGTGATGAAGGAAAGATATATAAAAACATAATGTAAACTAGATATGAGATATAGTGTATACTCACGCTCATAATTGACGGGGGTAAGAGATACTTACTACTGCACAACATATACCAGTAGAGAGAACGATGCCGTGTTGTGGTAGCTTGCTGTATATAACTCCTTTGAGCTATGTTGTGCACTCACGCTCATAGATGGCGTTAGTAAGACACCTTTGTTTTTAAATATTGGAAAAAATATAAGAATTCAGTATTGTTCTTGATAATGGCGGTTTTTTTATTAATTTCTATTCAACAGTGGGAGCGGACTTCGAATAATGGTGTCATTGGCTGGAGTCTCAGTTCAGGTTCAGGCTCCTAGATGGCGCTGAATGTGTGTAAATAAATCCTAATACACATCACGTCTTATAGTACAGGGATGAGCTGTAGTGGACCGTATGGATATGGTAAAGGAGGTAAAGTGTTTAGTTGGTGCTCACTTTCATAGATGGCGCTGAAGCCTTTAAATGAAAACATATTGTTCTTTTATAAGTCACTGAGCGAAGTGCGGTAGTCTCTCTCTCTCTCTCTCTCTCATACACACTTCAGGCAATGAGGCAGAACGGTGTAGCGGACCTGATTCTTAAAGGTGTTCATGGCCGCAGCGGCTCATATGTATATGCCTTTTTGTTCATAGTTTTTTGCTTTTTTACAGTAATGTGTGTGTGTGTGTGTGTGTGTTGAACAACTGTACCACCACGAGGCACCCCTGACCCTCACCCCATCCTTGGCCCTCACCCCCTCCCTGGCCCTCACCCTCTCCCTGGCCTCACCCCCTCCCCTGACCCTCCTCCCTCCCTGGCCCTCACCCCTCCCTGGCCCTCACCCCCATCCTTGGCCCCTCACCCCTTCCCCTGGCCCTCACCCCCTCCCTGGCCCTCACCCTCTTCCTGGCCCTCACCCCATCCTTGGCCTCACCCCTTCCCTGGCCCTCTGCCCCTCCCTGGCCCTCACCCCCTCCCTGGCCCTCACCCCCTCCCTGGCCTCTACTGATAAACCACTTTCCTGTACCCAGTGACATGACTTTGGAGGTGTTGTGAGCTGAGAGTTGCAGGTAACAGTCAGTGTTCCTGAGAGTTAGGATCATAAACCAGCAACATCCAAGAAAATGAAGATGTTTTCTTATACATGATTTATACGACATTTAGCTCTGCTGGTGAGGTTGTCAGAGTACACAGTGCTTACATGAGGCTGACTGTACCCTGCCCCACCCCGCCCTGCTAAAATGATCACCCCGATGAACTCATGGTCACAGCTGTCATGACCTAAGACCTATCGTTGCCGTCGGACTCCGCCCCCAGGACCTGGAGACCCTCAGAAAGGATATTTGTCGTAAGAACTAGTAATAAAGACAAGTTGTGGGGAGAAGTGCCTCTGGGTGGTATTCTGGGCCCCCTTGTCCTTGCTTGCGCGTTACATGTGACTATTCACGCATGTACCTGTCCGCTGTATGCATTGTGCACCATTACCAGTGCACAACAAAACACCGGGTGTAAGGAAGCAGCACCAGGCAGCGTGATGATGATGACAGATCGCAAAGGAGTACCTCGGGGAGAGGGTAATGTGATCCTTCTGACCTTGCTCGTGTGTTGTGTGACTTCACGTTTCTACGCCAACTGTACGCCTCATAACGTTAACACAGTAAAGCAGGCGATAGCATTATGATGGTTATATTACGTCAAAGGAATACCGCAAGGTGATGTTTTGGGTCCGCTACTCTTACATGTGTTATCTCAGGTCACTTACACATTTGTCACACTACACACATGCTATACAACATCATAAATCCACCTGTGCGTCAGGTGGCGGGGCGGCCCATGATGAAGCAACAGCAGCAGACAGTGTGACAATAACAATAACAGGGTGTGCTGGAGTGCCTCAAGGTGGTGGTGGTGTGAGCCTGTTGGCCTTGGAGGAGCGTGGCCTGTTTGATAACACACTCAGTGCCAACCTGTAAATGTCACTCTCTCTCTCTCTCTCTCTCTCTCTCTCTCTCTCTCTCTCTCTCTCTCTCTCTGTGTCATATCATTATTATTAGTAGTATAGCTGTCACTGATGTTGTCTCTTGCCGTCTCCCTTGCTGTCATTTATTATCTCACTGATGTGTGTGTGTGTGTGTGTGTGTTTTATCCCAGTATACATGTTTGAAAGTGTGTATGTATATATTCATAGTATATAGAGCACATGTAAACGCTTGACCATATTATAGTAAAAATGAAACTGTTGTCTTGGAGATAAACGCCACCTTCTGATTATCCCTCGATATTACTGCCCAAATCCTTCCAATCTTCATTCGATCTTACCACTCCTAATCCTTCCAATCTGCCCTTGATTTTACCAGCCCGAAATCATCCGACCTTCCCAGGATATTACTAATCTTCCCGATCTTGCTGTAATACTCCGCCAGTGTCTCAGTCAGTGTGTCAATGTTACCGCCATAATCTTCCGATCTTGTCGTCATAATGTCTCCATCTTCCTCCTATATTAAAACGCCATTACCCCTTCCGGCCAATCAGTTAGAGGCCAGCCAAACAAAGACATTTAATTGGCTGGTCGCAGGTGTACGTCATGGTTTCCCACAGGGTTCCATCCTTGTTCCTCTCTGTTTCTGTTTGTCCCCCCCCTCTATCTTTTCCTCTTCTTCTCCCTCTTCCTTTTCTCCGTCCTTTTTCCTCTCTCGACTCCCTACTTACTCATCTACAAGTATATCATTCTATACTATTCCCTACACCTCCCCACCTCCTTCTCTAACCTCCCTCTTCCCACCGGCCCCTTTTCCTTCATTCTCCTCTTCACTCCCTTCCCTTCTTTCTCCTCCTCAATCCCACGCCCTTCCTTTCGTTCTCCCCATCCCCTTCCTCCCTTCTCTTCTCCATCCCCTTCTCTTTCCTGCCTTCACCTCCCCAACACCATTCCTCCCTTCTCCTCCCCATTCTACCACTCCCTTCTCCTCCCCACCCTACCCCTTTCCACCTGACAACACTCATCACCCCCTATCATCGCTCCTTCTCCCCCACACACACCTGGACAGTAGCGGAAGTAACCAATCACCGACAAGGTACACCATCACTACCTGAGAACCTTACCTTCACCTGACCCACCATATTAAGGTAACAGCTCCCTTGTCCTTGCCCTCCCCACCACGCCCTCCTCGCCAGCCTGCGGTGAGTCAAGTGACGCTCCCTAACTAGAGTCTTCGCGCAATTTCAACACCATTTTGACCGTCGTGTTTGTGTTGTTATGTTATGTTCTCACAGATCCAGTCGAGGGATTTTATTTACTTTTTTTAAATCTTACGACATCTTGAGAATCTGTGGCAATATTGTGTTTACAAGATCATGGAATGTTACGTAAAAACTATCGTGTAAGTTACACAGCTTATAAAAGTTAACTACCATGTACTTATTATCAAACAGAGGATACTTTACTGTAGTAATACGTTCAATAATAACATTATCCTCTGTACGGAAATTCTTCACGCAGATATAAAATAATAATGACAACAGTGAAATAGTCATTAACTAGATTGATAGGTATATATTACATACAACAACACATTACTGATATGTTTACAAAAGAATGTATAATTATCATATGTTATCTTACAGACTAACACACGCCGTTGATAACAAAACACCAACCTTATAACACAAATTATATACAGTACAGCACTGACACACAAACAAACGTCATTGTTGGATTCACTTTCCTTGGATCTGAATATGAAAACAAACTCGCCTTACCAGATCATCCTGTCCGCAATAACTATTGTATAATTGAAGACATGATTTCACAACACACATGACTAGAGTACACACACAATATGCTCGTCACCATTACAGTATTATCGATCAGGTGGCCGCATACAATATATCCCATTAAAACAAGACAATAATAGCTCTACTCCGTCTCGTATACAAGACAAAAGCAATCCCGCTCTTCTTTTGTTCCGGCATCAAAACGCGGCATTGTGGGGAGGCTGGCGGCCATCTACCCACCAGATTGTTTGAAAAATTATTAACTCCTACTGTTATATTAATCACAAATTCCCAGTGAAAATAATAATAATAATAATAATTCTCTAAACTGAAGTAATAATAAAGAATTGTTTACCGAATTAATTATTTTATTATTTATATAACAGAATTTGTATAGTTGTTTTCATTAGCTAACATTTTCCCGCCAAATTTTAGAAGATTATTTTGATATATTTTATTTTACCTCAAATTTCCGGCGAGAAAGATGATACTGATGTTGATATTTATTTAGAATTTAAAATAAGGTAATATTTGGTTGACTTGGTGCTTGATAATAATTCGTTTATGATTAAAATGCATAGTTCATTATTACTGTAATACCTGCCTGCTGTATGGTAATTCAGATGTATCAACCTAGACGGGCGTATGATCCTAATTTAAGGATATCACCAGCACCTGTCCAATTACTTACCATCACCTAAGAACCGGAACTGCTCCCTTAAACCGGCTATTGCAATGTTCCTTTTTCCTTAGTGGGTAAGTAGCAGTTATCTCAGTAAGTAGCAGTTACCTCAGTGGGTAAGTAGCAGCTACCTCAGTAGGTAAGTAGCAGTTACCTTAGTTGATAAGTTAGTTATCTTCGTGGGTAAATACCAGTTATCTTGATGGGTAAGCAACAGTTACCTTAGTGGGTTAGTAGTAGTCACCTAAGTTGGTAAGTAGCAGTTATTTTAGTGGGTAAGTGTCAGCAGGTAAGTGTCATGGTCTGGGTGTCAGCGCTACACCACATAATGAAGTCATGGTGCAAAGGAACACATAATCTTACCCTAAAAAAGTCCCTGTATAAAAAGGCGCCGTGACACGACCTGAATGTACCGGGCGTCTCTCTTCTGCTCACACCGTAACATCAACGCCACTGGAGGCGATCGTTCCTTCGTCTAATGTAGTTTTTTCACTGTGGAGTGGCTGTCTGAACACTCAAGCCAGGCATTCCTGAATGCTCGTACTGGCGTTGTTCATCAATAGAAATATCCCTTTATTGAGATTAGATTTCCTGCAAAACAAAATAAATTCGCTAAATAGAATCCACGAATCTTTTTAAGGACTTTGATTCCTTTCCACGCTCCGAGATGCAGTTTAATACAGGATCTGTTAGTGCTGTAGCGTGAAGTGCGTCCTATTAATGATCTGGGAAATATGTGGTACACAAAGTGATGCACAATACTGCGCTCTCTGACGCACACACACACACACACACACACACACACACACACACACACACACACACGGCAGATGCAATAATTTCCAATCCTGTAAACGACTTAAAAACAAAATGTCCGCTACAAAATGAAATCTAAAACATTACTTAAAGACGACCCGAAGGTTTTCCGAGGTGTCCTCAAAAAATATGAAAAGGATTGGATACGTTTCAGTGAATGTCTAGAAAGTGTTAAATCCTGAACTCAACCTGAAACAAAACTTAAGTTAAATGATAAATTCCACAACTCTTTAATTGGATTCGATTCCGCTCTTGGCCTCGAGGAACAAAAATATAAAGGATTCGTTGCACTTCATTGACTTTGATGGTCTATAAATGACTTAAGACAAAGTATAAATTACAGAATAAGACCCACTACTTCCTATCGCTATCTGATTCCTTTATAGAGGATTTCATTCCCTGTTCATCCCCTGTCATCACGTTCTATAAGTTGTGTAAACGATCTGGAATACAACTCAGACTACAATAATATTTCCCCACTACTCTCTCTCTCTCTAATGCGATCTGATGCCCTTCACAATGTAAGAATACAAAACAAAAGAGGATTCGATACGTTTCAGCGGCTTTATATATTATGTAACTCCTACGAAATACAGTATTAATGTCATGACTCCATCCCTCGACTCTTTAATAAAACAATTCGACTCTTTATACGATCAACAACATACAGGTGATTTTTTTTGTAGTCCTCGTGAAACTAATGTGTGATATGTTTATGTTATCAGGAGTCACAGGTAGAATGTTATGAGAGCCACAGTCTGTCTTCACTTCAGTGCCCTTATACTACTTGCCCTTCAAACTCACTATGTCACTCTTATACAAATCTTCCTAGTGCTCCTTAAACCACGTCTTAGTAACCTCCTTCACCTGCTACTGCTCCTTAAACCATGTCTTAGTAGCCTCCTTCACCTGCTATTGCTCCTTAAACCACACCTCAGTAGCCTCCTTCACCTGCTACTGCTCCTTAAACCACGTCTTAGTAACCTCCTTCACCTGCTACCGCTCCTTAAACCACGCCTTAGTAACCTCCTTCACCTGCTACTGCTCCTTAAACCACGCCTTAGTAACCTCCTTCACCTGCTACTGCTCCTTAAACCACGCCTCAGTAACCTCCTTCACCTGCTACTGCTCCTTAAACCACGCCTCAGTAACCTCCTTCACCTGTTACTGCTCCTTAAACCACGCCTTAGTAACCTCCTTCACCTGCTACTGCTCCTTAAACCACGCCTTAGTAACCTCCTTCACCTGCTACCGCTCCTTAAACCACACCTCAGTAGCTCCTTCACCTGCTACTGCTCCTAAACCACGCCTCAGTAACCTCCTTCACCTGCTACTGCTCAAATCCAGTAACCTCCTTCACCTGCTACCGTCATTAGTAGCCTCCTTCACCTGCTACTGCTCCTTAAACCACGCCTCAATAGCCTCCTTCACCTGTTACTGCTCCTTAAACCAAGCCTTAGTAGCCTCCTTCACCTGTTACTGCTCCTTAAACCACGCCTCAATAGCCTCCTTCACCTGTTACTGCTCCTTAAACCAAGCCTTAGTAACCTCCTTCACCTGCTACTGCTCCTTAAACCACGCCTTAGTAACCTCCTTCACCTGCTACCGCTCCTTAAACCACACCTCAGTAGCTCCTTCACCTGCTACTGACGAGGATGGCGTCCAGCTCCCTCTTAGTATATGGAACACCACACTCATCAAGGTGTTCTAGTACCCCAGACAACTGAGTCCACTGTGTTCTATAGCTCTTTCAGTTTTTGCAATGGGCTTGGCTAGGAGACGCACGTGTACTATATTTTCATCTGATTGTCGTTGTCTTTCAAGGTTTGGTGAATTGGTTTAGTGCATTGACGGTGTGTGTGTGGTGGGGGGGTGTGTTTAGCATGTGTGTTTGTGGTGTTTAGCATGTGTGTGTGTGTGTGTGGTGTTTGGCATGTGTGTGTGTGTGTATGTGTGGTGAGGGATTTACAGTGAGAAATATACAATGAAGAATATTTATCCGGTACAGTTATTAGCCAATCAGAGGATCGATGTTGTCACTATTAACCAATCAGGTAATGCCACAAGCCAGGGGTGTCATTGGTAACATCTGTCAACCAATCAGGAGTTAGCTAGCATCCAAGCACCAATAAGATTATCCCAAACATCCTTCAACCAATCAGGTGGTCTCTAGGATTCTGTGGAACCAATGGTGTGGATAGTTTTATTGTCATCATTGTATCTCGCAACCCATTAGCCAATCATATGGTCCCTTACATCCACGAACCAATCATATGGCTCATCGGAAGTCGCCGTGTAATTGGGAGTCGCCGTGTAATTGGGAGTCGCCGTGTAATTGGGAGTCACCGTGTAATTGGGAGTCGCCGTGTAATTGGGAGTCACCGTGTAATTGGGAGTCGCCGTGTAATTGGGAGTCGCCTTGTAATTGGGAGTCGCCGTGTAATTGGGAGTCGCCGTGTAATTGGGAGTCGCCGTGTAATTAGGGGTGTAATTGGGAGTCACCGTGTGTTTGATGGTAATTGCCAGTGAGTCATTCCCGCCAAGAAGAGAAAATTATGATTATTTACAGGTCAAGTAGTTACCAGCGATCCCTGACCAATCACAGCTCTCATTACCTCCAGCCAATCACGGCTCTCTTTCTTACTACTAGCCAATCACAGCTCTCGTTATTACTACTAGCCAATCACAGCTCTCGTTATTACTACTAGCCAATCACAGTTCTCGTTATTACTATTAGCCAATCACAGCTCTCGTTATTATTATTAGCCAATCACAGCCCTCGTTAGTAGTAAGAACGAATAGGTGAAGGTAAATAAATAAAATTTAAATTAAAAAATAAATAAAGGTAAATGGGTAAAAGTAAATGGATGGGGGAGGTAAAGGGGTGAAGGTTAAGTAGTATGGGGGGAAGTAAAGGGGTGAAGGTAAGCTAAATGGTGAAAAATAATGGGGTAAGGGGAGGGTGGAGCCATTAAGAAGCACCCTACCGACACCCGCCATAAATACCGCCAAACCCAAGGCTAAAACAGGCCAAAAAAAAGCGAGGGAAAAAAGCCCGCCAAAAAAACCCTCCACCACCAGGTAAATAATTAGTTAGACGACACCCGACGATAACCCCGATGACGACTACGATGACGATGACCCCGACGATGACTACGATGACGACTACGATGACGATGACCCCGACGATGACTACGATGACGACGACCCAGATAATAATGATGATGATGACGACGACCCCGTTGTTGATGACGACGATCTTCTACTACGACGACCCGAACGATGACCCCGACAATGACTATGATGACGATGACGAAAACAATGATGACGTAAGGGAGAAAGGAGAAGAGGGAGGGCAAAGGAGGTGAGAGGGGAGGAAGGGAAGAAGAAGAAGGGGGGGAGGAGGGAGAGGGGTGATTGCCTGGGTCTTGAGTCTATCAGTACGGAAGTGTCGCTGTGTTTTTGTGATCCTTCTCCCTCCTTCTCCCCCTCCCTCCTTCTCCCCCTCCCTCCATTCCTCTCCTCCCTCCTTCTCCCCCTCCCTCCCTCCCTCTCCCCCTGCCTCCATCCTCCCCCTCCCCCTACCTCCATCCTCCTCCTCCCTCCCTCTCCCCTCTCTCGATCCTCCTCTTCCCTCCTTCCTCCCCCCCCTCCCTCTATCCTCCTTCTCCTCATCTCTCCCTCCCTCCTCCTCCTCATGTCTCCACCTCTTCCTCCTCGTATCCGTCACCATCCTCCCCCCACCCCTCTCCCTCCTCCCTCCCACTTATCACACCCCTTCCTCCACAGCTCTCACCCTCTGGTCAACCACGTGTGTGCGTGTAAGTAGCGTCTGTCTGTCTGTCTGTAAACACACTGATATATGTAATGTATACATGAAGATATGTACGCATGTACACTAACAGCACACACACACACACACACACACACACACACAGTGTAAATACCCCGTGTGTGTACCATCGTGTGTACCCGTGTGTACAGTATGCCATGCCCCATAATTATTTTCCATGTGTGTACTCTAGCGTGTGTGTGTGTGCTGTAGACCTATACTATACTCTCTCTCCATGCACCACCACCCCCAGTCACTAGTGAGTCTTGGGTAAGTTTGGACGCCATCTTGGCTCGAAGGTTTGTACCGGGGTTTAAGTGGACCAATTATGGGGGACACACATACTTGTACCCGTCAGAGAGGCCAACATTACACACACACACACACACACACACGCACACACACGCACACAATATCATCATCATCTTCATTCCAGCGAGTCCAAGGAGGCTTCCAGGACCCAAGGCGTGTAAGGGAGAGACTCCACCAAGGCTCCTAGTTAAGTCTATTTACATGTGATTTCCCGCCCTGAAGCCTTGGTAGGTGTGGCTGGTTCCTCCCCCAGAGATTCTTATTATTGTTATGATTCTCTGATGCTGTCCTGTCAACTCGAGATGTATGGCCTCCAGTTTCTTTTTTTTTTGCGTGTGTGTGTGTGTGTGTGTGTGTGTGTGTGTGTGCGCGCCCCTAGCTGCATGAGGTGGCGGCGGAGTGTTAGTGTTTAGGTGAAGATGCCACGACTTTAGTGTTGTCGTTCGTGAGTGAGAATCCACCTCTTCACAGCTGTCAATCCGGATTTGTTTTATTTATATTTTTAATAAAGGGAATAAAGGTATTTATTCCGGTTTTTAAGAGGGGGGTATGTGGGTGTGTTTACAATCTTAACGGGTTTATTTTAATTTGGAATCCATTTGTGTTTATGTTCTAGATCCGGTGGTTTGTTTTAGCGTTCTGGAATTGAATTGGTCTTTGAATCCGGATTTGTTTACGTTTTTTTTTTGTAAGGTAAAAACAAGAATATTTTAGGCTTGAAGGAACTTACCTGTACCCATCTTGACGTAAATTCTAAACGTTGTCTCGAGGAGGAATAACATAATGGTGATAATATACTCTTAACCCCTTGAGTACACAGCGACTTAACCCCTTGATTACAATAATTTAACCCCTTGAGTACACAGTGACTTAACCCCTTGAGTACACAATAACTTAACCCCTTGAGTACACAGTGACTTAACACCTTGAGTATATAGTAGCATAACCCATTGAGTACACAGTAGCTTAAACCCCCTTGAGTACAATAACTTAACCACCTTGAATATGCAGTAGCTTAATCCATTGAGTACACATTAGCTTAAACCATCTTGAGTACCCTTTTGAGTACGTTGATGTCCCTCCCGTATACGACCTTAACCCCTTGAGTACGATGACATTAACCCCCTTAGCACAATGATACACCTCGGCTTTCGCGTAACCCTGAATTAAGAGTATTTATGCCTTCCCACCGAGAGCTCTAAATCCGGGTCTCTCAGCGGTGGGGGAAGGCAGGAGGAAGGGGGGGGAATGTTTGGGGAAGGGGTGAGCGCGATGGGGGTGAATGGGATGGGGAGGGGGTTAGTGGGGTGGGGAGGAAGTTAGTTGGGGTGGGGAGGAGAATCTTACACAGTGGGGGATGTGGGGAAGGGATATAGCTGTCTGAAACGTGGTTGGTGATGGGGAGGAGTGATGAAAGGGGAAGGAAGGAAGGAAGGGGAGAAGGAGGAGGTGAGGGGAGTAAGAAGGGTAAGGGAGGAACTTCTTTCATGGTAGGGTGTGGGGAGGATATGGAAGTGGGGAGAATGTGGAGGTGAGGGAGAAGGGGGAGGTGGAGGAGAAAGAAGGGATTAGAGTAAAGAAGAGGAAGAGGAGAAGGGGAAGGAGAGGAATGTCTTGCATAATTCTCTTCTTCCCACTTGCATACCAGGGGAAGGAAGAGGAAGAAGATGAAAGGGAGGCGAAGAAGGAGGAGGAGCAGGAGGAGGAGCAGGAGGGAAGATAGGTAACCCTTTCCCCCAGAGTGTTGCTTGCAGTCAGTCCTCCTCCTCCCACCACACCTCCCCTTCTCCTCCTCCCACCTACCTCTCCCCCCCCTGTCCTCCCCCTCCCCCTTCTGTCCTCCCCTCCCCCTCCCCCCCCTGTCCCCCTCCCCCCTCATCCACCCACACCTCCTCAGACTTACACTGCACTCAACTCTCGGCCGTAGTTGATTAGAGACTGCCTCATGGGTTTGGGAGGAGCTTGATGATTGGTCTGAGAAAGAGGGGGTGGGGTGGGGGGGGGGGTGATTAGGGCGATTAGCTTGTGGTGTAGGAGAAGGAGGTGATTGGGACGGACTATTGAGTGTCGATTACTGATTGGAAGGAGACTAGACTGGTCACTATACTGATTGGAAAAAACGATTGTAATTCAAGTTAAAAATAAATAAAATATGTTTCCATGGAAGATTTTTTTTTTCAAGAGTTCATATGTTAAAAAATTGTTCCAGCTAGTTCAAGATGGCGTCGTAATGCAACTGAGACTATACCATCATTAAAACAGAGAATATTGTCAGGCCGGTGTAATTTGTAAGTTTTATAAGTATTTTTAAGTAAATGTCGTCTTAAGGATGGCAGTTAAGTGCTCGTTAAGTACTTAATAAACTAGTTGGAGTTGTTTCAAGTGTCATTGAGTCTTTTAAGTGTTGTTAAGTATCGCCAGGTGTCGCTCGCCATTGATCTAGTGTCGTTAAGTAATGACTGTAGTAGGTGCGTGGTGTTAAAGTAGTGTTTTTAAGTAGCTGTTGTAGGGCTCTGTTTTTAAGTAGCTGTTGTAGGGCTCAGATGATTAAATTTATCGTTAAGTATTGTTAAGTATCGTTAAGTCAGTATTATAGTACCAGTATGATGTCAGTTATCGCACACTATCGTTAAGTAGCTGTTGTAGTACCCTGGGGTATTTAAGTGTCGGTAAGTAGAGACTGTAGTGTTTGGGTAGTGTTAAGTGGGTGTTTAAGTATCTTTTGGCCCGTTAAGTTATTAGTAGAGTATTTTCGTAGTTATTCTGCGGTACTTAACGACCACTTAAATGAGCGGTCTTTAAAATTACTTACAAATTAGGATAATATTTGTCAAGTTGCCATGTCGTTTTTACTTGTTATTTAAGGAAGTTATTGGTAGTTGAATACACGTGAAAGTGAGTTGTATCTTTAAGTAGTGATGTAAGTAAGTCTTCATCTTTTAAGTAATCGTATAAATTCAGCTGTTAATTATTGTAAGTAAGTTTTCAGCTGTTAGATAATTTTAAATAAGTCTTCAGTTGTTAAGTAATTGTATAAGTAAGTCTTCTGGTGTTAAATAATCGTGTAAGTTCAGCTGTTAATTATTGTAAGTAAGTATTCAGCTGTTGGATTATTTTAAATAAATCTTCAACTGTTAAGTAATCGTATAAGTTCAGTTAAGTAATTGTAAGTAAGTCTTAAGCTGCTTACGGCATTAAATCCTGTATTGTGTCGTCAATGGACAAATTAACTCTCACATCACCATTATTTACGAGGAAAAATTCGATCGTACGACATTTCGGAGTATCTCTCGTACCCCGGGACATCACACCCCGTCACACCCCGTCACTTACGAGGAAAATTTAACAACAAAAGTCCTGGAATGTTTATTTTTCCCTCTAGTTGAATATCTCCGTCACGAACGTTCTTTTAGGGAAATATTTAACTACGATTTTTTTTTTTTTTTAATTCTGATGCGCTACTTGACTTTTCTCTTTCCTCTGTTTCTACTTAATTACTTTTTTTTTATCACATTATCGTCTTTGTGAGAATTATGAATGGTATAAGTATATAAAACAAGTCAATAATTTTGTTTGTTTCTTTTTTCTTGGTCGGTGAATATGTGCGTTTTTGTACGAAGGCGCTAAGTAACACGTGCGATAACTCAGAGGATTATTATCGTCCCTCAGGCAACAGGCGCGCTTGACGAGACGATGGACGGCCCCGCCAGACGTACAAAGTATTAATATTCACAACACTTATTACAACCCGTGTAATAATAATTTACCTCTGGTCTTGTATGCGGTTAAATCTAGCTCTAATTTTTTCTCGTTTTCTTTATTTTATCTAGAAGAGTAAAACAGTCTAGTGGGTTTAACTCTAGCCGGTCAATAAAGGAGAGAATAACCCACGAGACCAATAGGATCTTCACCCTTAAGGACAAGGAGCATTACGGGAGGGAAGTTATCGTACTGCGTCTTGTCCTCGGTACCGGGAGTTTCTTGGCCCAGGACAACAGGTTATCGTACAGCATTTGTTTGGTGTTGCCGGGAAGGTACAATTAGTAGCAGTAACACCGGCGTTGTTTGCACCTAAATTACAATTGAACTTTGACTTCCGTTATGACGAGAAGCGAATTTTTAATCTCGAGAATAAGCGGTTGAGTGGCGGTAGATGGCCAGTTTTTGTTTTATGGTTTATTGTGTCTGTGTTTGTCTGTCTGTCTGTGTCTGTCTGTCTGTCTTTGTTAGGCATTCTGTCTGTCTGTGTCTTTTTTGTCAGCCTTTCTGTTTGTGTCTATCTATCTTATGTGTATCTTTCCGTATGTGTGTTTGTGATTACATATTTTTCATCGATCTACTCTCTCTCTCTCTCTCTCTCTCTCTCTCTCTTGTATGTAATTTGGATGGAACGAAAAGAAAATACTGTATAGAGAAACCTTAATGACGAGACAGCACGCACGAGGAAATTGAGTGAGTGAGTGATTGAGTGAGTGTGTGGGCGAGTGAGTGTGTGGGTGGGCGGGTGAGTGTGTGGGTGGGCGGTTAAGTGAGTGGATGGGTGAATGGGTAAGGTGGTTCGGTGAGTGAGTAGGTGGTTGAATGAGTGGGTGACCGAGTGGGTGACTGAATGAGTGACAGTGAGTAAGTGGATGAGTGACAGTGATTGATGTCCATAAGGGCCTTGTTTCACTGCTTCGAAATTGATGTAGATGAATAAACCCGAACCCTTCATTTCTCGGGTTCATTCTGGGTTTCGAAACATCTTATACGAACCCACAAGGTGTTATTTTTTTATAGGCGTAATGAATCACCTGAAGATTAAACCCCCCCAAGCTTATGTCACCTGATGATTAATTACCTTAACTACCTGGGGAAGTTAGGTTAGGTCAGGTCAGGTCATGTGAGGATAGATTAGGTAAGACGAGGTTAGGTTACGTTACGTTACGTTAGTGTTATGTTAGATTAGATTAGATAAGGTCATGTTAGTTAGATTAATGTTACGTTAGCGTTAGGTTACGTTACGTTAGCGTTAGGTTAGGTTACGTGAGTGTTAGGTTAGATTAGATTAGATAAGGTCAAGTTAGTTAGATTAGGTTACGTTAGGTTAAGTTAATTAGCGTTAGGGTAGATAATCTTCAGGTGAAAGTCTAAGTGACTCGGTGTTAAGACGGTGAGGAAGTTGACCAGACGATAAAGTGAACAGATTCGATAATCGAGTTAAGTTTTTATGACAAGAATTCCAAGAAAAGTTGGTCGCTGTCTCCACCCGGCGTGTGTGTGTGTGTGTGTGTGCGTGCGTGTGTGTGCGTGCGTGTGTGTGTGTGCGTGTGTGTCTTAATGGAGTGAAGTCTTGTGTTGAGTTATACAGCATCATTAACGCTCTAATTATTACCTTACCAACAATTCTTACATATATGAATCACGACTTTATTTAATATCAAGTAAATATCTCTGAACCTTATTGATTTGTATTCATTTCACGGATAGTTTGGTACTTATTACATAACATAACATAACATAGCGTAACGTAACATAAGTCCTCCAGGTAGTAATGAGTTTAATCTTCAGGTGAAATATTCTGGGGGACTTATCTTCAGGTGATCTTTATATTGAAGGTTGTATTGAGGTGAGCAGTAGTGATGAGCGGTGTCCCTCAAGGTCATGTACTGCGTCCCTCCTCTCCCTCCCTCCCTCCTTGCACCCCACCCTCCCCCCTTCCCGTCCTTCCTCCCTCCCTCCCTCTTTAACCCCGACGGACAACCTCTGTCGCCAGGAAGTCGACTAGACAAATAAAGCAAAATGATCCAATTATCGGTTCGAGTTCAGGCTTCGAAGCTTCAAATACCGCGCGAAGTGAGTGATCTATAGGGTTAGGCTTCCATCATTATGTCAAAGCTTCGAATCATTCACAACGAGGCTTTCGGTGGATTTTTTTTACCGCCAGTAAAAGAATACAACAACGTCTGGCGTTTGTTCGCTTGCCGGCTGTCTCTTAGTTATATATTCTCTCTTGGTTCATTTGCTGCTTCGTTTTGTTCACTCAGCCGGATGTTGTGATGATTCTCCCCCTGCACGACACGGGTTAGGCGATGAGAGGTGAGTTTTTAGTGTCTTTGTTATTATTGGCGTTTTCTGGTGTTTATTATTATTGTTGTTGTTTTATTACTTGGTTGGGTTTGTTACTTCGGAAGAGCAGCACCTGAAGTTCTTTTTTCGTGTGTGTGAGTGGGGGGGCGGGTCTTATGCTACAGCTGGTACTACTACTACTACTACTACTACTATTACTACTACTACTACTACTACCACTACTACTACTAATACTACTACTACCACTTTTTAAACGTGGCCTCCAGCCTCCCCCAATAGCCACACCTTCGCCACCATTTATTTACCTTAATATTAAATATCCTAATACATAAGAAACTATCCTATCTGTGTTAAATTAGTTGAGCCGCAGATCTATGCGGCATTCAGTGACTGTAGCCTCATAGTCGATATCTGCAGCAGTTGTCGGAGTAGGGGCAGAAGCTCTCGTTCCCCTGAGGCAGAGCAAAGCCGACCGAAGGAGAGAGAAGGACAGTCGACATCTCATCCAGGCTGTGACATAACTTCTGGGCTGCTGCTTCTGTTCGGAGATCAGCTCCGCGAGTCTGGCGTAGAAACATCTTGCACTTGGGCCCATCCCACCAGAGGTTGTGAACACTAGAGGAGTGAAGCTGCCTTGATCAACATTTTGAATTCTCTCCCCATATGCCCTTCTCTTGTCGTTCTCGTTCCTCCTATGCGCAGCATCGAGAGCTAGGTTACGGTGACAAACGGCCATGGGATCAAAAATCCTGATGTCGAAGAAAGCTCGCTGTCCCCGCGTCCAGAATCCTCGAGCACTGACGTCCACACGGGCTTCGTTAGATGTGTTTGAAGTCCTGTGTTGGAAGATCTCGCCATCCAGTGGAAGGAGGGTCGGTTCTACCATGACGTCCCGACAGATTTCCTTCAACATGTTTGCTGTGAGATCCCTTACCTCGTCATGCCTCATGCATATGAAGCCCCCCTTCTTGCAAACCATGGCGTGATCGCCATCATAGGAATAGCCACACACGCATTGGGAGGGCAAACCATCTACTGGCCAACCGTACCTTAGAGCAATGGCATCTGTAAATTCTTGTTTGTTAAGGCTGAAACCATTTGCCCTTATCGGTAACGTAGTTAGCCAGTTCGAGGCGCCCACCTCCTGCGCTATAGCTACTTTTTTTGTCAAATTTTCTGGAACCAGCAGCAATAGTTGCTGCAACATGTCATTTTGGCAGTGCTGCCGATCTGTTGTAATGGACCTACGGATCTTATTAACTTCGCTGGTGTCCACTTCCCCTGTTGCATTCTGGGCGATTATGTGGTCAGTGAGGGCTGCCGTGAGCTTAAGTGAATTTTGATGTTCAGAGTCAGCAATCTCCTCTGGATTAGTTAGTCTACTACTACTACCACTACTACTACTAATACTACTACTATTAAATACCTCTTTAATGCCATCTGACTCTCTCTGTATTGTGTATTGCAGAGTTGTGTCTTGCACCTGGAGGCAGCGAATTCTCTGCAACATAGCCGTGACCTTGTGTGCTGTTGGCCTGTGAGTGTAAACTGTTTCCTTTCAGTTAATTTATAGATTTTGTCGTGTGTGTGTGTGTGTGTGTGTGTTAAACCAGAACCTTTATCTCAAAACCTGTCAGAGCTTCTTGTTGTTATCACCAGCTGTTTATAAATAAGATCACAGTATCATTTACACAAGTTAACGACATAAAAGTAATTCTCCATCGTAGTATATAAAGTATAAGTATAAAGTATAAGTATTAAGTATTCTAGTCTAAAATATTACATACAGATTTATTGTTGATGTTAAAAATTAATTAGAAAAACCTTTAGAAATATTGATTGATAAGTGACAGCCAAGAGTTCAGGTCATTACTTACGTCACAAAAACAACAATAACATTAGGCCGTATAGCTTATTTAGATGAAGACCCAAGAAATTATTACAGGGAGACCTAAACCAGTAAGGAGCAAACAGTGGGAAATGTAGTGTGATGTGGAGAAATGTAACGTTGTCATGTTTGAAGATGACCACAGAGGAAGCAGCTATTATCGTAGGTGTAGATAAGACTGATAGGGAGTAAGATTTAGCAGAATGATAAGGACTTAAAGCATAGACATTAATAATACAATACAAGGGAGAGAGAGAGAGAGAGAGAGAGAGAGAGAGAGAGAGTGTGTATGTAGTAATAAGATGAAAAAAGTACTATTCAAGGCTACACTTTTAAGGATGGAGAGCTGAAATTTATCGTGGAATTGTGTATACGTCCCAGAAATGTCCTGAAGGTGAATTTTTCGGGGTTAGTTCCGGGGGGCGGGGGTGGAAGTGCAGTCTCCTTCACTAGTGCGTTTACAGGGGCTCGTCAGGTGATGTGCAGTGTGGCAGCGCTGTGTTTGTTTACATTCGACAGAAGGAAACTCATAATAGTAAACATACTATGGACTCAAAGTAAAACAATATTAAACGAAATATTTCTCATGATTTGTGAAATGTTTATATGATAAGACCCTGTAAACGCACTAGTGAAGGGGACTGTCCCTACAGTTTATACAATACGATAACTTTTCCTTCCCGTCAATACCCCCTTTTACCGAACTGTCAGACGTAGGAATATCCAACCGCACTAGCACTGAAAAAACGCAAAAAAACAACATTTGCCCATCTTAATGATTTACAAACCCCCCCTGTAAATCAAAACATTTCTAATATAACCCAAACACCATTATGAAACAGGTAAATAATCCTAAAAAAATGAAAACACGGAGAAACCAAAATAGAAGTTATCGTACAAGAAACCAAACGTAGACACCGGCTCTACCTGTGGCTTCACCCATTCTGGTTAATTTTCCTTCGTCAAAAATAACCTGAGTATCGTCACGTATCCCAGTCAGTTGGTAAAGATTAAGTTGAATGAATACAAACACAAAGTATATACAGAAACACACACACACACACACACACACACACACACACATTCCAGACCGTGTGGGATGTCTAAGCAAAGCTGGGGTGTCTAATCTTCAGGTAAAGTAAGCTGGGGTGTCTAATCTTCAGGTAAAGTAAGCTGGGGTGTCTAATCTTCAGGTAAAGTAAGCTGTAATGTCTAATCTTCAGGTAAAGTAAGCTGTAATGTCTAATCTTCAGGTAAAGTAAGCTGGGGTGTCTAATCAGGTAAAGTAAGCTGGGGTGTCTAATCTTCAGGTAAAGTAAGCTGGGGTGTCTAATCTTCAGGTAAAGTAAGCTGTAATGTCTAGTCTTCAGGTAAAGTAAGCTGTAATGTCTAATCTTCAGGTAAAGTAAGCTGTAATGTCTAATCTTCAGGTAAAGTAAGCTGGGGTGTCTAATCTTCAGGTAAAGTAAGCTGGGGTGTCTAATCTTCAGGTAAAGTAAGCTGTAATGTCTAATCTTCAGGTAAAGTAAGCTGGGGTGTCTAATCTTCAGGTAAAGTAAGCTGGGGTGTCTACTCTTCAGGTAAAGTAAGCTGGGGGTCTAATCTTCAGGTAAAGTAAGCTGTGGTGTCTAATCTAAAGGTAAAGTAAGCTGTAATGTCTAATCTTCAGGTAAGGTAAGCTGGGGGGGTCTTAATATCCAGTTGTTCATTTTTTCCTCTGTAGCTGGTGATATGAGACCGTATTTGTTACAACACTAAGAAGAATTCACCCAAGGTCCCTTATGCTCCTTCAGTATTTATATAGTTTGTAAGTTAAATAATTTTTCTCGTAATTGGTGATGTGAGTAACTGAGAGAGACAGAGAGATAGAGATAGTGAGAGAGAGAGAGAGAGAGAGAGAGAGAGAGAGAGAGAGAGAGAGAGAGAGAGAGAGAGAGAGAGAGAGAGAGAGAGAGAGACTTGAAAAATGTAATATTCGGGGAAGAATCGTGAGAGGAGAGCGTGTGTCTCTTGGGAGGGGAAGGATAGGAGAGGGGGGGAGAGGAAAAGAGTAGAGAGATGAGGGAGAAAGAGGTAACAGCAACACAGCCAATCAGTTTGGACCAATCAGGAACGTTCTCTGACAGTCTTGACCAATGAGGAACGTTCTCTGACAGACTTTAACCAATCGGAGAAGTTTTTTGACAAAGCCACTTAATCCTAAACGTTCTTCACATATGAGTCATCCAATAACATTCATTTGTCTCGAGAAAAAAATTAAGCCAATCAGATTCGATTCCAGCAAACACAGCCAATCACAGTCGTGCTCGTGAAGGACAAAGAATACCCAGCCAATCAGAGACGATTTCCTGAGGTACACAAAAATCCATCAAATCGGAGTTGTCCTTAGTGGTGGAGCAGCCAATCAGAGTATAGAAAAATATCCAGCCAGTCAGAAACATCCCTGGTGGCAGAGCAGCCAATCAGGGCGGAGGATAATGAAGGAGCTAAGTTTTGCCGCCCCAAAATTATATTTCCCAAGAGTAGCATCGTGTAGTGTCTTGTTGCGTCGTGTCGTGTAAGGTCTTGTGGTATTCCCTCTTCCCCATCTGCAAATAAGCTGGTTGATCACGCCTCCTTATTGGCTGATTGATTACGCCTCCTTATTGGCTGGTTGATCACGCCTCCTTATTGGCTGATTGATTACGCCTCCTTATTGGCTGGGTTGATCATCACGCACTGGCCTTATTGGCTGGTTGATCACGCCTCCTTATTGGCTGATTGATTACGCCTCCTTATTGGCTGGTTGATCACGCCTCCTTATTGGCTGGATTGATTACGCCTCCTTATTGGCTGATTGATTACGCCTCCTTATTGGCTGGTTGATCACGCCTCCTTATTGGCTGGTTGATCACGCCTTATTGGCTGATTGATTACGCCTCCTTATTGGCTGGTTGATCATCCCTTATTGTTGATATGCACGCCTCCTTATTGGCTGGATGATCACGCCTCCTTATTGGCTGATTGATTACGCCTCTTATTGGCTGGTTGATCACGCCTCCTTATTGGCTGATTGATTACGCCTCCTTATTGGCTGGTTGATCACGCCTCCTTATTGGCTGGTTGATCACGCCTCCTTATTGGCTGGTTGATCACGCCTCCTTATTGGCTGATTGATTACGCCTCCTTATTGGCTGGTTGATTACGCCTCCTCATTGGCTAATTGATTACGTCTCCTCACTGGCTAATTAAATCAAGCATTTCTATTGGCTAATTATGAAATAAGCCACTCTATTGGCTGATTAACGAACAAGCTTCTCTATTGGCTGATTAACGAACAAGCTTCCGTATTGGCTGATTAACGAACAAGCTTCTCTATTGGCTGATTAACGAACAAGCTTCTCTATTGGCTGATTAACGAACAAGCTTCTCTATTGGCTGATTAACGAACAAGCTTCTCTATTGGCTAAATTTGAAACACTTCCCTATTGGTCGGTCGGGCAGTTTCCCCTCAAGCGATGGTTGAGAATAACGGTCCCTCCCCCGCCTCCCCCCCCCCTGCCTTCCCGCGCGCGCCAACTTTCAGGTGAGAGGTAAAAATGGCGGGAAAATATGTCTGTTGTGCTGAGATGTTGGGAGAGTGAGAGATGAGAGGGTGAGAGATGAGAGGGAGAGAAGAAGAGATGAGAGGGAGAGAAGAAGAGATGAGAGGGAGAGAAGAAGAGATGAGGGGGTGAGAGATGAGAGGGAGAGAAGGAGAGAAGAAGTATGAGGGAAGGAGGGATGAAATGGAAAGAGAGAGAGAGAGAGAGAGAGAGAGAGGGGTTGGGAGAGAATGAGAGAGAGAGATGAGTCAGGGAAAGCAGATGAGAGGAGAGTGAAGTTGCCTCTCCTTTTTGTCTCGTGGGAGAGGATGAGAGGCTGGGAGAGCGGGAGGGAGGAGAGTAATGTTGCTTCTCTTTTTTTATCTCTTGGGAGAAAACGAGAGAGGTTGGGAGAGTCGGGTTGGGGAGAGGAGGGGGAGAAGGTGGTGGGGAGAGGGAGGGAGGAGAGAGGGGAGGGGGTTGGGGAGAGGGGAGTCGGGTTGGGGAGAGTGGCTGGAGGTTGGGAGAGGGTGGGAGAGTGGGGGGGGGTGTAGGGAGAGCTAGGGGTGGGGGGGGGAAGATGGGTAGATGAAATAAAATATAAATATTCCCAAGAGCCAATAAATCGAAAAATAAAATCCCCATAAGATTCAATACAAAGATGTAAGCCAAAATGGCGTCCTAACATCGCCAAGACTCTACTGTAATGATGTCTTGCCTTTATCAACAGTTATGAGATAAAAAATGGCGTATGTATTTTCAAAGCTGCAATTAATTAGGTAAAAAATTATTTATCTATCATCCCACCTCATGTAGGCAACACACCGCACCACAACAAGAGTGAGACGTTAGTTTGTTTTGGTCTTTTTTTTTTGTATTTCTGATTAAGATCGTAAGTGTAATGTTTGACTTAATTACTTTTTAAATGTTTCTTGTTTAATCTTTTGAGTGTTTAAGTAATAATGTTGATGATTCCGTAAATGAAAAAAAAAGAAACAATCTACATTTATTTCGCTTCTCTTTCTCCTCTTCTGCCTCTTTAACTATATTTTTTTATTAATTTACTCTATTTACATTTTTTTATTAATTATATTCTTCCGTAAATCTTGACTAATAAAGATTTTTTTTTTACCTCAATTCTCTAGAAAATGGTTAAACAGTAGATATTTTTATTTTACCTTGAGTATTTTAATCCAGGTATTATATATAACTTTTGTCTTTGTTGCTCACTTTCAAGTCTTGGCCGAGACAAGGAGTCACAAACGTCTTTAGGCTTGTGTTGTAGCTCCGTCTTTTTCTCTTACAAACTTACAATATTTTCCCGCCCAGTAGAAGCTCTTTCAGTTGCCACGTTCCAGATATACTACCTCAATTATTTTACCTTAACTCCCTCTCAACCTTTACGAATTGATTAATATATAAAATACATCTTCTTGTTGTCGAAGTAATTAGGTATTTTTTTTTATCCTAATGATCTTAGTTTGGCTGATATGGCAGAGAATTAGTCGTAGACGTCCCTAAACAATAAGGTGATCTTGGAGTCAGCAACACCGAAACTCACATTGTCCGAATTCCTGCGTTCTGAGCCTACACGGGTTAAAACCACGCGCTCCTCGTAAACTGTGGCGACGGAATCGGTGGTGGAATTTGGGAATAAAGATATTTTGCGCCTCGGGATTTTTTCTCGGTCTACAGGTGAACCGTTTCCTCCAAGACAGAGTGAAGTTTAAGAGGAAAGCTACAGAGAACAAAAGCGAACTTGTAGTCGAATCGCGCGCCAAAAATAAGAACAAAATCATTATTAGAAGTGGCGGTGGAAATTTTCCCTGCAAGTCTTTCCACGAATTTTGACAAAAAGATTTAGTTTTGTCTCTCGCTTGTTATTATTATTATTATTATTATTATTATTATTATTATTATTATTATTATTGTTATTATTATTATTATTATTATTGTTATTATTATTATTATTATTATTATTATTAAAGATCTGTATACAATAAGTCATCAATTCGATCCGTGTAAATAATATTAAAACCGGGTCACGTTATAGATAAACCATACAATAGATTTCAAATGACATAAATGATTTCCTACAGTTATACAGTATATACTATTTCCTCATATTTCAGATTTGTGGTAATGTTCAATGACTGGAGTGATGACCAGACCGTGACCTTATTTTACCCCAGATTACCACACACACACATGTCAGGTCACTCCCTACCTGACCCTGACCCTGACCTGAGCTGACCATGTTACTCCACACCTGTTCACTCTTTTCCACTGAAGATAACTACAGTACATAGTAGTTGCACCATTATGAAGACTTAATTGTTAAGATATTACTGTAAGGTTTATGTTGGTTTTTACATATGTTTAATGTTTATACAGTTGTGTTTTATAGCAGGTTTTTTTTTATAGTTTATTCAATGTTTTTAGTGTTTTCTACAGATTTTGTTGTTTTTACGGGTTTTAATGGTTTCTAAAGGGTTTCAGTGACTTCTTAAGTGTTTTATAAAGTTTTCAGTTTTTTTTATAGATGTTTAATGTTTTTACAATGTTTTCTGTCTCCTACGGGATTTAGTGTCGGTCTTTAGGGGTTTTTAGTGACCTTTAGTGTTATCAGTGATTATATTACCGGTTTCTATTGGTCTTTAATTGCCTGTGCCGGTGTTTAGGAATCTGCATCGGCCTCTAAATATCTATATTGGTCTCTAATGGTCTTTAACTGGTCTTAATTCCGTTCCTGTTACTCGTGGGTTCAGTTACGGTTTCTTTTTCTTTTTTAACAGTCAGGTGTTCTCTACTCCCGGCCACGGCTGCTGCTCAGTTACTCGAGGTGTCAATATATAATTCGTCCAACATGTCCGGTTTTTCAATATTTTGGTGAGTTTGGGGACGGACACGAAATTTGTAGCGTTAATTATTTATTTTCTTCTAAGATTCATTGTCTGAGTTCTTGTCCTGGGCGTTGCGATTCACCCAGAGTTGTACAATAAGTAGAATATATTTTCCTCTTAAAGGATCACCTGGAGATTAGACACCCTAACGTTACCTGGAGGGTTAGGTTAGGTTTGCGTAGTTAATATTTAGGTGAAATAAAGTAGGGTGCTTGATCTTCAGGTGATCCATCATTTTTTTCCCCGTAACGTCAGTACATCGACGTCATTGGCCTAACTCAATCAGATACGTTCTCACATCTCCATTTAAGGAAAGAATTTTAATCATAGGAACCTTTGAAAATCCAGCTTTGTATTGTAGCTCAAGTAAGAGAGTTAGATACCTTCTCACAGTTACTAGTTTGGGTGAAAATTTTTAGTCTCACGAACCTTTCAGACTCTGACCAGAAGGTAAGTGAAAGACCAATTTAATTTTTCAGTCCTTAGGAAATATTTAAAAGGTTTTCGTACAATAGGTGAGGAAATATATAGTACTACTGCTACTCTCTCTCTCTCTCTCTCTCTCTCTCTCTCTCTCTCTCTCTCTCTCTCTCTCTCAACAATAGCGACCATCGTGCACCTTCTACCCGCAGAAAACGACAACATTGGGCGCCTTGGACGATCCAGCATAACATAGCATATATCAACAGTGTTACCAAACGGGCGAAATTTTCTTATTGTTGTTTAGGGGAAACTCACATGCGATGACCCAAACGTATATATTATATAAAAGCAATCGGTCCCTTATTAACGAGGCAGTTATCCCATAGATCACGGAAACACCTCGTTAAAAGGGGAGTGAGTGAAGGAAGAGTTAGGGGTTGGCTTATGAGACTTTGTATATTGTAGTTAGGTCAAGAAATGGTAATAGGTTGAAGTTTCATTAGGATATTCATTGTTTTGAATACCTGGAACTTCTGTGACGATTTAATTCTATCTATCCATCTATCATTTAGGTTAGTTAATGTATTTTGTACTTAAGACGGGTTAGTTATGTAAGCTAGGTGCAAAAAAACTTATACACCTCAGCAGATTTCTGTAACCATGTGCTTCAATGTGTCGGGGTAAAGATAAGTGGGGATTATCGTACACCTACACCTCCAGAACTGTTGTCTGTTCGGGCTATTTTTTGTGTGTGTGGGGGGGGGGGAGGATTGTTTATTTTTCGCCTTTATCTTTTATTACTTTTATTTAATTGATAGGATATATATTTTTTTCTTTTTATCTTTATTTTTTTTCTTATTTGTTCCAGTTCTTCTCTCTCTCTCTCTCTCTCTCTCTCTTTCTCTCTCTCTAACACTATTCAACATCACCACCACCACTATTACCACCGCTAACTACAATACTATTACCACTACTACCACTATCGCTACCACAATCCCATCACCATACCATAACCACACTTTACCACAACACTTCCACCACTACAATCAACTCCACCATTATTAAATTTACAACAACACACGTCACAACCACTCTGCCCTTCCGTGTTGAGGTTCATAGTGTGTACATCGGCTCATAGATGGCTCTGATCTACAACGTATTATCTCTCTCTGACTAATAATTAGTATTTTTGTTGCTCTAAAATTTATAAATTATCAATAGCCTCTGATGACGTCACGGCCACTACTCGAGTATTGCCATAAGATGATATTCGATTTTTTTAAAGATGTGCCTCAGTTTTAAGTAATTTTTATCAGTTTTAAGAGAAGTGCTAACGTTATCACCGAAAAAATAATAAAGAGTAGAATTACGTTAAGAAGTCATTAAAAATTATGATTAAGTTGATAAAAAATCGTCAATGCAGTAACAGACAACATACATCATAAAATTAATAATACAAATAATAAAGTCAAACGAGAATGATAAAAATACTAAGTGTTTATTTACTAACTGGCATGTTTTAAAATCCTGATAATAAATGATATAACTTGTAACTCAACCTACTGTACTAACCCCAGGATGAATGTCACTAACGAGAGACATAGATTATTAACTTAAGAGTAACTTATCCTGGGATTGAAACATAAGTACTAAATGGCAACCAGCACTCCTAACATTAACACAGTATTTATCAACTTACAGTTAAGAAATTCTACCATTTAATAAGTTAATTATGAAGTTACAGCTCGAAAATAAGTAACTTAACTCACAGCTAAGAAACCAATAAAAAAACCTAACTGGAAATTCAAAGATGAAAAATAACTATAATAATAACTTAACAAAATATATACAAATCCCAACATAAATTCAATAATACTTAACTGTACTTATAAAACCCTGAATCTACTATGAAGTAAATAAGTAAGAGATAAGTGAGTATGTAAGTGTTAAAAAAGTAAACGTTCGGTTAAGTAGCAAGTGTGTTGATCAGGCAGCGGGAGTGAGTGACCAGAAACAGTGGTGCCAACGTCGTAAGTTTTGCTACAATTCAGCATAAAAATGTTACCAGACGCCGGGAGTGTTGCGTTAATTGCAGAGCTGCCAACACATCCACACTGAACCAGGATGGAACGCCTTACCTCTCCGTTTCGTGTTCATGGCGCTTCTAGTCACTCGTTTTATGTATTTTTTCAACGATAACTCACAATATTCAGTATATTACAATGTTTTTCGATTTTAATACCACGTACGAAATTTTATGTAAAATCTCATCAAACACGAGATTGTAAATATTGTAATTTTAGTCATTCATATATGATATATTGTTTTCCAGGGTTAATATTAGAACATATTAATATTAATGCTCTCGAGTTATTAATATTTTATATGAAATACGAATACGATATAAAATTTGAGCTAAATATATAACTTTACTAGAAAACGTAAGCAATAATTATCAGTCAGGGTCTTACGTCTCCAAGTTGGCATCACTGACACAGATCGCCAAGGCCAGGGCAGTAATGACAGATTTTTATGCAAGGATATACACGTGACTCACTAACTCACACAACCCTGCCACTGTGACTCATCTACTATATAATTACCAATTAATAGTACGACAAAAACTCCTAAAACTGCGTCACTATTGTATTTAGAAGGAAAATAACGTCATTCTAAGATTAATTTCACTTGTATTCAACTTCCAAAAAGACATATTTCTTACTTATAGATAAAACGCTAAATATCAAAAGACAGAGACAGAGACAGAATTTGGTAAAAAGAAAAGAACGTGGTCTTATTTTGGCTCCCTTCGTGTTTTAAGTATTAGAGAGATTACGTGAGCAATACCTAAATATAAGAAAGACAAGAATAATAACACTGGTGGTGGTGACCTTGTTGAGTGTTTTGGTGTGTGATGGCTACGTGTGTGTACTTGATGTAGTGTGTATAGCCTAACTTAATCCCAATCCTAATATAGCCTAACTTAGATTCAATCCTAATATAACCCAACTTAATCCCAATCCTAATATAGCCTTGCTTAATCCCGATCCTAATATAGCCTAACTTAATCCAATCCTAATATAGCTTAGCTTAATCCCAATCCTAATATAACCCAACTTAATCCCAGTCCCTATAGCCAAGCTTAATCCAATCCTAATATAACCTAGCTTAATCCCAGTCCCAGTAATAATAGCCTAGCTTAATCCCAGTCCTAATATAGCCTAGCTTAATCCAGTCCTAATATAGCCTAGCTTAATCCAATCCTAATATAGCCTAACTTAATCCCAACCTAATATAGCCTAACTTAATCCCAATCCTAATATAGCCTAGCTTAATCCCGATCCTAATATAGCCTAGCTTAATCCTGATCCCATTATAGCCTTAATTTAATCCCCAATCCCATTATAGCCTAACTTAACCCCAAACCTACATAGCCTAATTTAATCCCAACTTGTAGGCTACCTTAATGTTTGTTCTCCTCCCTCCAAACTGTTCTATTCTTCCTGGGATAAATACTGTCGCCATAATTTAAATTAATTATATTCTTTGTAATGTATTGTTTTAGTCAGCCTTGAAGGAATGTTCCTACCTGATTGACTCACTGACATGATTACAGTACTGACTTCATCCTTATCGTCCTCCCTTGGAGTACCTTTACCCCCTGTTCCCCCTCTTTCTCCCCTTGCCCTTCTTTCTCTCTCCTCCGTCGGATCATGTGGCCCACTCAGAACATGTAAGACTGTTCGCTGCACCCCCGGGTTACACTGCCAGCCGTACGATCATCCTATCTCTAGATCCAAATGTAAACAAATTCTTTTAAATGTTTGTAATATATGAATGAGTTATGTTAGGTTTGGTTGGGTAAGGTTATTCTAGATTAGGTTAGGCTGTGCTGTTAAGGTAGATTAGGTTTGGTTAGGCTGTGCTGTTAAGGTAGATTAGGTTTGGTTAGGTTAGGCTGTGCTGTTAAGGTAGATTAGGTTAGGTTAGGCTGTGTTGTGTTAGGCTAGGATAGGTTAGCGTTAAGTCAGGTTTGGTCAAGCGTTCAGTTAGGTTAATCCACATTCTCTCACTATCCAACAAGAGAAGGATATCATCACATATATTTCAGTCTAGTTCTCCCGCCATAAAAGTTGATGTTTCAGAACTTAAAAAAAAAAAAGCCTTCACTTGGTGCGTTGATGATGAGGGCAAAAATTCTCTCGTGTGTGAAATGGAAATGCAAATAGGCGTGACTTTATTGTGATGTGATTAACTGAGTTCTGTCTGTCTGGCTTTTTTGTTGTTGTTGTTCACCCGTCTGTTTATCTGTCTGTCTGTCTGTATGTCTGTCTGTCAACCCACCCTTTAGTTTTATTATCAGTATTTGTGTGTGTGTGTGTGTTTGTTTGTTTGTTTACTCATTTGACACACACACACACACACACACACACACACACACACACAAGAAAAGAAATGTTATTGTAAATACAACCATAACACGTGAAAGGTTAGTAAAACAGGTGAGAGGGAGAGAGTGAGGGGGAGGGTGAGAGAGAAAGAGAGTGAGTGAGAGGAAGGGGAGGAAAGGGAAAGGTAAGAGAGAAGGAGAGAAAGAGAGAGTAAGAGATAAGCAGGAAAGTGAGAGAAAGAGAGAGAGAGAAAAGTGGAGGAATACAGTTACGGATGGAGGGAGGGAGGAGGGGGGGAGGAAGGTGAGAGAAAGAGAGGAGAACGACACTAACATCACTGTGAGTGCTGGTGACCTCGACTCTGCCATCACCACCACACTACGCCACCACCACCACACTACACCATCACCACCACATTACACCACCACCACCATCACACCATCACCACACCATACTACCACCACACTACCTTACACCACAACCACACTATCACACTACCTCACACCACAACCACACTACCCCACACCACCACCCTCACAATACCACACGCCACCAACAACCACCACCACAATACCGCACACACCACCAACACACCACCACCACACCACACCATGGCACACCACGGCACCAATACCACACACCTCACCACCACACCACCACCACACCACGACCACACCACTGCACACCACCACACCATGACCACACCACTGCACACTACCACACAAACACACCATTACCATACTACCACACACCACACCACTACCACACAACTACACCATTACCACACACCACCACTCTACCACACAGAACCACCACACTACCACACACCACCACACACCACCACACCACTACACCACTACAACACAACCACACCATTACCACACTACCACACACCACCATCACATTACCACACACCACCACACCACTACCAAGCTACCACTACCACACTACCACACACGGTCAGAAATAAAGGTCACTGATCATCTTGGTACGTCACACCCCGTCACATCCCGGGGTTGTTACGTGATGTTTGACCAAACTCTGTGTCAGTATCTCTTATCTACACTATACGTCACACCCAGGCGTCACACAACAGGCAACATGTGTCACACCAACGTCACACAACAGGCAGCATGTGTCACACCCAGCGTCACACAACAGGCAGCATGTGTCACACCCAGCGTCACACAACAAGGCAACATGTGTCACACCAACGTCACACAACAGGCAGCATGTGTCACACCCAGCGTCACACAACAGGCAGCATGTGTCACACCCAGCGTCACACAACATGGTGTATGTATCACCCAGCGTCACACAACAGGCAGCATGTGTCGTTAACGAGCGTCACACACAACATGGTGTATGTATCACCCAGTGTCACACAACAGGCAGCATGTGGACATACACCCAGTGTCACACAACATGGTGTATGTATCACCCAGCGTCACACAACAGCCAGCATGTGACACACCCAGTGTCACACAACATGGTGTGTATCACCCAGCGTCACACAACAGGCCAGCATGTGACACACCAGCGTCACATAACATGAGCATGTAACACCCAGCGTCACACAACAGGCAGCATGTGTCACACCCAGCGTCACACAACATGGTGTATGTATCACCCAGCGTCACACAACAGCCAGCTTGTGTCACACCCAGCGTCACATAACATGATATATGTAACACCCAGCGTCACACAACAGGCAGCATGTGACAGCCGGCAGCCTGTGTCACTGGCCCTGTGTAAAGATAGGGTTTGATATAATGTATTCAATCCAATAGTGTGGGCTGAGGAAGCCAGCCAGTGTGTGACGCTCACTATCTGCCAGGCCGTCACGTGTGTGTGTGTGTGTGACGCTCATTACCTGCCAGGCCGTCACATATGTGTGTGTGTGTGTGTGACGCTCACTGGCTGCTGGCACGTCACGTTGTTACCGTCACCCCCGCCATACTTGTGTCCTCCGTACCTCTGTTGAATTGGGTTTAAAGACCTAGAATAGTCTTAGAATGCCTTAAAGACGGCATTAGATCTTGTAATTGTCTGGTTTATAGCGGCGTCTTCTTATGAGTCTTTTAAGTCTTATTTAAAGGATGGTCGGGTTGGTTTCGCTCCTTAAAACACTTTAATTAAGGGACTTTATAAGATCGTTCCTCTTAAAACGGTCTTAAGGGGTCTTTAAAACTCTTCTCATTAAGGATCATTTAAAGACCCTCTTAAAGACCCCATTTCCTTATGACGGTCTTTCACTTCACTTCCGGGTTTTAAAGGGTCTTTTAAGTTCCCTCTTTGGAAAACAAACTGGTCTTTATGTTTTCATTTTTATTTTTTATTTTTAATCCTTAAAGAACGATTTTAAGGGAGGTTCCATTAAAAATAGTTCCCTCCACCTCCCCTTCCCTCTCCCACCCTTCCCCACCCTTTCCTCCCCCACCCTCTCCCCTTCCCTACCCCTCCCCCTTCTTAACGAGATAGTCTTAGGTTTTGAGGTTCGTAATCAAAGACCCCGATTAAGAGGATTAAAAACAAAACCCCGGGCGCTGAAAAAGTCTTAAAAATACCCTTAAATTCTCTCTCTTTTTTTAAGGGAGGGTGTTTAAAGACCCCCCCCTTAAAGACGTCAACAGTACTACCATTTAAAGGATGTAGTTTATTTAAGAGGGTTAAAAGTCACCTCCCCTACCCCCTATTTTCCATACGACATTCATAGGGGTCTTTAAATTTGACTTCCCCTACTTCTTCCCCCTCTTCCTCCACCTCCTCCTCTTCCCCTTAGTCCATCATCTCTTCTTCATTCTTCTCTTCTTCCTCTCCCCCCCTCTTCTACATCCCCCCCCCATTCCTCTCTTACCCGTTTAAAGACAGTCTTAGAAAAGAGGTCTTTATAAATTATCCCTTAATGACTACCACTATCCGTTTTAAAGACCCCAAAGAAAGAATCTCTTACTCGAGGCGGGGGGAGGGGAGGGGTCTTTAAATAATTCCGGGTTTAAAGGCGGTCTTAGAGGGGTTTAAAGACCCGGACTTAAAGAGGCAGTGCGAGTTAGTCTTAAAGCCGTGTTTGGGGAACCCGCCAGAGCTACTTTAAACATGATTTGGCGGGAAGGGGAGAGAGAGGTGAGGGAGAGAGTGGTGGTGAGGGAGGAGAGTGGTGAGGAGAGTGGTGGGTGAGAGAGAGTGGTGAGGAGAGAGTGGTGAGGAGAGTGAGGAGAGAGGTGGTGAGGGGAGAGGTGAGGAGGGAGGAGAGAGAGTGGTGAGGAGAGTAGTGAGGAGAGGTGAGGAGAGAGTGGTGAGGAGGGAGGATGAGGAGAGAGTGGTGAGGAGAGGTGAGGGAGAGAGTGGTGAGAGGTGGGAGGAGAGAGGTGAGAGAGGGTGAGAGAGTGGAGTGAGGGAGAGTGATGAGAGAGAGGGGTGAGGAGAGAGTGGGGAGAGAGTGGTGAGGAGAGAGTGGTGAGGAGAGATGAGAGAGAGAGGTGAGGGAGGTGAGGGAAGGGAGAGATGAGAGAGAGAGGATGAGAGAGAGAGAGGTGAGGAAGAGGTGAGAAAAAGAGAGGTGAGGGAGAGAGAGATGAGGTAGAGAGAGAGGTGAGGTAGAGAGGTGAGGGAGAGGCGTGATGATGGGAGAGAGGGAGAAAGATGGGGGGGGTGAAGAGAGAGGAATAGAAGGTTTATAGAATGAGTAAGGATGAGAAGTAGAGGGATGAAGGTGAGGAGACGGAGAAAAAGGTGAGAAAAGAAGGTGAGAGGAAGGGGAGGGAAAGAAAAGGAGGTGAGAGATAAAGGGAGAGAGGAGAAAGGTCAGAATAAGGGAAAAATATGGGAATTCAGTGTAGGGTCTCCGCTCACCTTGGAAGCCATATTGCTCGTCATATGTGCAGAGAGAGAGAGAGAGAGAGAGAGAGAGAGAGTATTTACTTAAGACCTATTGAGAATCTTGATCTCGTAAGTTAAGTGAGATTATTAAATTTATCTTACGAAGTTTTAAGAATACGAAGTTTAAGTCCTGGGGAAGGTTTTAAAGTTTAATGGAATTGGTTTTTAGGAGGTTTTAAGGGGTGTCCAGTTAACAAGGTTTATTTTTAGGCCTTGTTTAATAAGGTTTAGTTTGTGTTTTAAGGCTTCCTACTCCCTCCCTCCCTCCCTCCCTCCCTCCCTCCCCCCTTTCTTCCCTCTCCATTCCCCCCTCTCTTTTCCTTCCCTCTCCATTCCCTCCCTCCCCTTCTTTCCCTCTCCATTTCTCCTTCCTCTCTATTCCCCTCTCTCCATTCTCTCCCTCTCTCCCCTTCCACGCCCTTCAGTCACTTCTTCTATCCTCAACCCCTCCACTCTCCCTCTCCCACCACTCCTTCCTACCTCACCACTCTCCCACAATTCCCTCCCTCCCTCCCTCCTCTCCATCTCCCCCACTTCCTCCTACCTCACCACTCCTACAATTCCTTCCCTCCTTCCTCCTCCTTCCCTCCATCTCCCCATAATCCCTCCTCCTTTTTTCCATATCTCCCTCTCCCCTATTCCCTCCCTCCCTCCCTCCCTCCCTCCCTCACAGGTATAGTGGCCAGGTGAACATAAGCTGGCCAGGCCTTCACACACCCTCGTCATGTTTCATTGCATTTTCTTCACTAATTTCTAAGCTCAAAATAATGGAGGTGATTTTATGAGTTATTGTGAGTTTCTGTGAGTACATGCCAGGAATTTTGAGAATTTTAAGAGATATTATTGTAATTTGGAATTTTCTTTTGAGTTACGGTGATTTTTTTTTCTGGGTGTTCTTGGGTCAGTTATTTTGTGTGTGGTATTTCTAGTGATTTTTTTTTTTAGTTTCTGAGATTTTATGATTTATTGTGATTGTTTTTTTTAGTTTCTGAAGTATTTGTTAATTATTCTGAATGAAATTAATGAAAAGTTAACCTAAACGTGACTAAAATTAACCTCATCTGATCTTAAATTAACTCAGTTTAACCTTTCCCGGGCACCTTAATTAAACCATTAACCTCATAAGTGGAAGTCAAACTTAACCAGAGTTGATAAAATCCATCCAAATTAACCATCATTAACCTAATTTAACAAGGTGTAACACGGTCCAACCAAAATTAACCAGAAATAACACATTGCAACCCAGATTAGCCATAATTAACCGAATCTACCAAAGGTAACCAGAATTAGCCCCCCAAAACTAGGTAGAATTGAACCGAATTAACCCACATTTAACCTCACTTGGGCTAATGAGTGGGTGTTAGCAGTCTCCAGGTGGGCGGAGTGTCGAAGGGGGAAATTTATGCAGGGGATTAAATGTGGCGTGAATCTCTGGAGACAAAAGACGTGAAGTTAGTCTTTAAGTCCAGAGGAGAAACGAGGGAGAGACAAAGTGGGAGGGAGGGAAGGTAAAGTGGGAGGGAGGAAAGGTGGGGAATATAGGGAAGGAAGGTAGGGATGAAAGGTGGGGAGGTATGGATGGAAGGTAGGAGGAGGCGAAGGAAAGAAAGTGAAAGAGAGAGATAATATTCAACATGCGGATAATCAAGTGACCAGAATCAAACACCAACAGACAGACACACCGTACAGACACACAGACTCAAACACGGGACACAAGGAAGGAATGTAAACAGAGAAACTAGATACCAGATGAACAACGATATTATACAGAAATCCGAATGTGAGAAAGATTTAGGAGTAATGATAAGTAGGAATCTTAAGCCAAGTAAACAATGTGTATTTGCTCTAAACAAGGTTAATAAAGTACTTGGGTTTATACAAAGGAGTGTTGGTTACAAGACTAGCGAGGTCATCCTAAAACTATATCTTGCGCTTGTGAGACCTCACTTGGATTACTAAGTTCAATTCTGGTCACCGTATTACAGAATGGATATAGAATCCCTGGAAAGAATTCAGAGGAGAATGACAAGACTAATCCCGGGCATTAGGAACCTTGAGTACAGAGACAGGTTAAAGCATCTTAATTTGCACTCCCTCGAGAGACGTAGAGTGAGGGGCGATATGATAAGAGGTGTATAGATGGAAGTCAGGGCTAAACAAAGGGGACATTACAAAGGTACTCAAACTATCCAACCAGGAGCGAACTCGTAACAATGGTTTTAAATTATACAGATTTAGATTCAGGCGCGAAATAGGTAAACATTGGTTTGGTAACAGAGTAATGGATGAATGGAACAAGTTACCAAATATCATCATTAACTCGAATACGCTGAATAACTTCAAACATAGGTTGGATGGATATATGAGCAACAGGGGTTGGGTGTAAACGGGACTGCCCAGTATGGGCCAATAGGCCCGCTGCAGTTTCCTCCATTCTTATGTTCTTTTGTTGATTGCAGGAAACATAACTCACACACAAGGTCAAGAAGTATATAATAATAATAAAATGTATCATCATACTAAAAATATATTCACACACCCCAAAAAATATATATATTCACCTCCTGAAACCAGAATCCCCAAAATAGAGTGAAGCGGCAGGTGCTGTTCGAACACCAGGAGTCGAATCACTTGCCTGAGCTATAAAACAAGACTTTGGTTGTGTGTAAATCATCTTAACATACCTTTAGGCCTTAATACAACGTCTACTTAAAGAATATACTATTAGCATATTTAAATAGATACGAGTCTTGTTCGTATACTTCACTGGTTGTGTGTGTGTGTGTGTGTGTGTGTATCCGGTCACCCTGCGCATCATAGTGGGAAAATATGTCAACAAACTAAATACTAAATCAAATCTATATAGATATATATATATATATCACATTTGCTTCATTTTGAATTTAAAAACAATAACACTCATGACATTTAGTTCTGTGCGAGAATTACATCAGCATTTCTCAGCATTGGTACATTTCTTCTTGATTTTCAGCATTTACTGAAAATTTTCCCCTCACCCTTAAATTCTCGGCATTTATTTAATATCTTTCTCACTTTAATTCTCTCAGCATTTAGTGAAAATTATCCCCCATTTATCAACATCAATTGCCTGTTTTGCATATTCTGTTAATTCCTCAGCATTTATTAAGCATTTTTCTCATTCATTTTATTATGCAACCGGAATTCACAATTACTCACCCCCCACCCCCACCCCTTTCTCTCAGCTAGCCTCCCGTGACGTCACATCCTTTCTCACCCCGAGCTGTGTACACAAGAGAGGATGTATCCAAAAAGTGAACACATTCTCTCATAACTGTTGTAGCTTTATAAGTATGTCCATTGTTACTTGTTACTTAAATATGGCCACAATTACTTGTTACTTAAATATGGCCATAGTTACTTATTACTTAAATATTGCCAAGATTACATTTACAACACTATGAAAACGTTATTGTTGTTATTGACTGTTATTAAGTACGTTTGTTATTGACGTAAATTTGTATATAATTGTTTGGTGTTATTAAGTGTGTGTGTGTGTTCATTGCACCTTCATTACCATTCTCTCTCTCTCTCTCTCTCTCTCTCTCTCTCTCTCTCTCTCTCTCTCTCTCTCTCTTCTCTCTCTCTCCTCGTCATTCTAACAACAGCCAGCCAATTCAGTGTTGTGTTGTGTTGGTCTTCACATATCACCAGTTTCCGCTAATGCCCACACACCCAGGGGAGAGAGAGAGAGAGGGGGGGAAGAAAGAGAATAGATAGAGAGATAAAAAGAAAGAGAGAGATAAAGGGAGGAAAGCACCAAAAAAGAGATAAATAAATGAAAGATATAAATGGAAAGTAATGGAATAATGAGAGAGAGAGAGAGAGAGAGAGAGAGAGAGAGAGAGAGAGAGAGAATTAAATATGAAAAACAATAAAATAATGAAAGAAAGAATATAGAGATTTTTTAAAGATAGAAACATAGAAGGAAAGTGAAAAGTTAAGATAGAAAAAATAAAGGAATCAATATAAGATAGAGGAAACACAAGATAAAGAGAGAAAATGGAAGGGAGAGGAAATATTAAGACCACTTTTTTTTTTAATAATAAATTCACTTGAGGTAAAATTAAAATCTACATATTGCATTTTTATCCTATTCTTTCCTTCTCTTTTATACATATATATATTTTCTCTTCGGTTTTTGTAAGAATTTTTATTTTTGTTGTTGTTGATTATTTACTCGGACGATGAAATTTCTTGGGATTATAAATGTTAAGATGTTTCGTCTTCTTTCAGGGTAAACTTTATTATTAACATTATTGACTACGATTGGTAAAAGTTCTGGCTTCGATCTTTAAAAGTTGTAAAAGTCGTGTAAATAATGGAGGTTAACTACTTACACACATACACCGGCTGACTGCTTACTTTAATAATTATATAAGTGGTACTAGTGTAAAAAAAAATAGTAAGTGTGTAAATGATTTTATTTTGGTAAAAGAGTTTGACTTGATGAATATTGTGTGGTGTTGCATGCGCAGTATCCCTTAACTGATTTGCATATGGAAAACTAAATGAATAACGGAAGTGAATAACTGCTGTGTGTATGTGTGTGTGTGTGTGTGTGTGTGTGTGTGTGTTTTGGTAGTGATGGTGCTGTAGTGATGGTGGTGGTGGTGGTGGTGGTGGTGGCTGCTTGTAGTGGTGGTGCTGGTAGTGCTGATGATGGTGGTGGTGCTGTTGCTGGTAGTGGTGGTGCTGGTAGTGATAATGGTGCTGGGGTGCTAATGATGATGGTGGTGGTGGTGTTGATGGTGCCGATGGTGCTAAGGCGTGGTTTAAGGAGCAGTAACAGGTGAAGGAGCTACTAAGGCGTGGTTTAAGGAGCAGTAACAGGTGAAGGAGAGGCTTGGTTTAAGGAGCAGTAAGTAGGCTACAAGGCGTGGTTTAAGGAGCAGTAACAGGTGAAGGAGGCTACTAAGGCGTGGTTTAGGAGCAGTAACAGGTGAAGGAGGCTACTAAGGTGGTTTAAGGAGCAGTAACAGGTGAAGGAGGCTACTAAGGCGTGGTTAAGGAGCAGTAACAGGTGGGGAGGCTACTAAGGCTGGTGAAGGAGGCTACAAGTGGTTTAAGGAGCAGTAGCAGGTGAAGGAGGCTACTAAGGCGTGGTTTAAGGAGCAGTAACAGGTGAAGGAGGCTATTGAGGCGTGGTTTAAGGAGCAGTAACAGGTGAAGGAGGCTACTAAGGCGTGGTTTAAGGAGCAGTAACAGGTGAAGGAGGCTATTGAGGCGTGGTTTAAGGAGCAGTAGCAGGTGAAGGAGGCTACTAAGGCGTGGTTTAAGGAGCAGTAACAGGTGAAGGAGGCTACTGAGGCGTGGTTTAAGGAGCAGTAACAGGTGAAGGAGGCTACTAAGGCGTGGTTTAAGGAGCAGTAACAGCTGAAGGAGGCTACTAAGGCGTGGTTTAAGGAGCAGTAACAGGTGAAGGAGCTACTAAGGCGTGGTTTAAGGAGCAGTAACGGGTGAAGGAGCTACTAAGTCGTGGTTTAAGGAGCAGTAACAGGTGAAGGAGGCTACTAAGGCGTGGTTTAAGGAGCAGTAGGAAGACTTGTATAAGAGTGACATAGTGAGTTTGAAGTAAGGACAGACATAACACAAGTGCTTTGGGCTCTGAAATATTATTACATACCCAAGTTGTGTAAAATTCTAAAGGTCACACACACACACACACACACACACACACACACACACACACACACACACACACACACACACACACACACACACACACCAAACTAAAATTAAAACGCTCTACCACCCCATTGACTTACCAATGAAACTCTTCAAGGAGTTCTCCCGGAGCTTGCTAAACCCCTATGCTCCATCATCAATGCTTCTCTCAGTCAAGCCAGATGCCCAGCTGACTGGAAGACCTCTTATATCAGTGCCCAAGTCAACCAGCCCACAATCCTTAAATCAGCTACGACCTATTGCAATCACCCCAATACCCAACCTAATCTGTGAAAGTTTTGTGTTCGACTGGGCTTATGCTGATATTGCAGAGTCGTAGACCCTCAGCAATTTGGCAACATGAAAACTTCCTCCACCACTCACTGTCTTGTCAGCTTTCTCGATTACATATACCGCCATCTCGAGAAACGAAAAACGTCTGTAGCTGTCGCCTTCATTGATTTCACTAAAGCATTCGACCTAGTCGACCACAATATAATCATCAACAAAGCTATTGACCCGGGCTTCGGAGAGTCTTATACCATGGCTTACAGACTTCCTCAGTGACCGACGCCAAGCTGTACGCTTCCGAGGGGCTGTCTCCACCTTTCAGTCACTCACCTGTGGCGTCCCCCAAGGCACCAAGATGGGTCCACTCTGCTTCCTTATGCTCATCAATGATGCCCTAAGACAAACCCCCGCTCGCTGGAAATATGTCGACGACTCCACCATTGGGATCAGCGTCAACAATTCTACTCCCAACTATACCGCCCTTCACGATTTATTGAACAGTCTTCAAAACTGGGCCACCAACAACCATGTCACCATCAACCATACCAAGACCATGGTTATGCACATCAACCTCTCCCTCGACATTGTCCCACCTCCTTCCATTACTTTAGGTCCGAACACACTCCAGGTTGTAGATTCCACGAAGCTCCTCGGCGTCACCATAGACAACAAACTAAATTGGAAACCACACGTCAGTGAAGTTGTCAAATCCTCCAGTTCCGTCTCCACCTCCTCCGCCGACTCAAGTTCCTCGGAGTTCCTGCACCCGAGCTCCTCAGTGTTTACACAACATTCATACTTCCCAAGCTCACCTATGCCTCCCCCACCTGGTCTTCCTCCCTAAATGCCACACAACGTAAACACCTAGAAAAAGTGCAAAAGAGGGCAAGATTATTTCTCCCCTTCCTACTCCACATATCAAGAAGCGCTCAACACACTGACCCTTTCGACTCTCACTGACCATCACCACGACCTCATCTGCAAATTTGGTAAGAAGCTTCTACACCATCCTCGACACCGGTTCCTACTACCACCTGAGATCCCTAGCCCGAGAATTGCTGTTTGACACCACAACCGCATCCAGCCCATACGTGCACGAACTGATTGCTATAAGAACAGCCCAGTCCCAACCATTGTAAAAATTATCAATAACTAGTAATAGACCAGTGTATTCACTCCCAGTAAATACTACTTCTTGCACTGTCACTATGTTGAAATGCCCTGTAGTTTGAGCTTTTCCCCATCTAGTTATTATATATCTTATTTGTATCACTTATGTTACTTGTATATTATTTATAATTCGAAACCCATTCCCCAAATATGTAACTATATTTTCAGCCTTCTGGCTGCCAAGCTCTTTCAATAAACCGTTAATTATTATTATTATTACTCCACACACACACACACACCACACCACACCACACCACACACTACACACACACACACACACACACACAGACGGGTCAAGATGCACCTGGCGCTGCTCAGCAGTAGTCACGTCAACTATTAAGTTGGCCCATACCAACTCCCTCCCCTGAACCCTCCTCCCCACCGGAATATCAACAAGTTCTCGCCTGAAGTTACTATTTCATTTGGGAAAGGAATGGAACCAGTGTTGAATAGTGGTGAACAGTGCTTAAGTCAGTGAAAAACAACTCAGCAGTTACAGTTGAGTCTTACCCAAGCTAACCATCACACAGTGAGGTCACAGGTACCCAGTGATAATTCCCCTGAGACTCCACGATAGAGAGGCCTGAGACCACACCTCACTCACTGAGTGAGTGAAGTCCTGTGACTACAGAACACGTGGTGTCCCCATGATGCTACGACACCACGTAGTGAATGAGTTGCTACAGCATCATGTGATGTTCCTCGTAACACCATCTGTGAGGGAATTACTACACCACGTGATGCCCCCTCATAACACCATCTGTGAGGGAATTTCTACGCCATGTGATGCCCCTCATAACACCATCTGTGAGGGAATTATTACACCACATCAGACCATTCATACACCATCTGTGAGAGAATTACTACACCACATCAGGCCCCTCATAACACCATCTGTGAGCGAATTACTACACCACGTGATGCCCCTCATAACACCATCTGTGAGAGAATTATTACATCATCAGGCCCCTCATAACACCATGAGGGAACTAGTACTCCACGTGATGCCCCTCATAACGCCATCTGTGAGGACAGAGTCCCCCACGAAAGACTAATTAGAAAGGTAGAAGCACATGGCATCAAAGGTGACATCCTTAAATGGACCAGGGCGTGGTTACAGGACAGGAAACAGCGAGTGAGCATTAACGGCACTAAGTCCCATTGGAGCAACGTCACAAGTGGAGTTCCCCAAGGCTCAGTACTTGGATCATTATTATTTATTATATACATAAACGACATAGATATCGGCATAGACAGCAACATAAGTAAATTTGCTGATGACACTAAAATAGGACGTGTTATTAAATCTGACGAGGACTAGGCAAAACTACAGGAAGATCGAAACAAATTTTTCGAATGGTCTGAAAAATGGCAGATGAAATTCAACGTCGACAAATGTAAAGTACTCAGTATAGGAGATGTAAACAGGGAAACCAGATACCAGATGAACAACGATGCCATAGAGAAATCCGACTGCGAGAGAGATTTAGGAGTAATGATAAGTAGGAACCTTAAGCCAAGTAAACAATGTTTTTGCTCGTAACAAGGCTAATAAAGTACTTGGGTTCATACAAAGGAGTGTTAGTTACAAGACTAGCGAGGTCATCCTAAAACTGTATCTTGCTCTTGTGAGACCACACCTGGACTACGCAGTTCAGTTCTGGTCACCGTATTACAGAATGGATATAGAATCCTTGGAAAGAATTCAGAGGAGAATGACAAGACTAATCCCGGGCATTAGGAACCTTGAGTATAGAGACAGGCTAAAGCATCTTAATTTGCACTCCCTCAAGAGACGTAGAGCGAGGGGCGACCTGATAGAGGTGTACAAGTGGAAGGCAGGGCTAAACAAAGGGGACATTACAAAGGTACTCAAACTATCCAACCAGGAGCGAACTCGTAACAATGGTTTTAAATTAGATAAATTTAGATTTAGGCGTGAAATAGGTAAACACTGGTTTGGAAACAGAGTAGTGGATGAATGGAACAAGTTACCAAATATCATCATTAACTCGAATACGCTGAATAGCTCCAAACATAGGTTGGATGCTTATATGAGCAATAGGAGTTGGGTGTAAACGGGACTGCCCAGTATGGGCCAATAGGCCCGCTGCAGTTTCCTCCATTCTTATGTTCTTATGTTCTAATGTTCTAATTCCACTTTTAATTGTCTTAGTTTTATGGACTTAATTTCTTGGTGTTAATTCTGCAAGAGGTGGAAGAAAGGGAAAATTCGCCCATTTCGTCCAATGATTTTCCTCTGGACAAAATCCCACTGGCTTAGAATATTTTAAACTTAATTCCTTGTTACGGTAAGGATAGATGGGTTAGGATGAGTTAGGTTAAGTTAGTTTGAGATTATGTTAAGTTAGACAAGACTTTGTTAGGATACGTTAAATTGGCTGAGCTAAATAAAGCTAAAAGATTGTTAATTAATACGGTTGAGTTAAATTGAATAGATTCAGATAATTAACTTATGTAGTTAAATTGGTTAAGTAGATTAAACGGGATTTTATCTTACAAACCGATCAAGACAATAAGGGCGTGGTGGGTGTGACCGTCTTATTACACACGCTGGTAACAGTAAACCTCCCGAGTCGTGCTGATAATGCTGGTATATAAACCCCCAAATTAATGTAGACAGTTAGCCACGAATTGAACATGAGGCGTGACATGGTCTTGTACTCCGTGTGTGATGTTTACAAGGAGGACATAGAGAGAGAGAAAAGCGCGCCAAATTTTTAGACGCTGATGATGGTGTCGCATTCCTTGTTGATTTTTATTCCTTGGTGCTACACGTGTGTTAGTTTTATTATTATTATTATTAATATGATTATTATTCGTGTTTTGTTATGGAAGAAAAAAATCTTAGTGACCATAAAACTGATTTATTCTCGCCTTGATATTTCTGTCTTAATAATAAGTCTCCCTGTCGTTTGCATTATTAATATCGACCATTTTTATACCCCAGCTGTGTGGATGCAGAGGCTTAATATTTTTGGGTGTAGGTTTGTGTGCCAGTGGGTCTCAGGGGGGGGGGGAAAGGTGATTATACCCGCACTGATACACGCTCAGTTTTCATGTCTAGAGCATGTCTATTTCTTTGTTTTTTTTTCGTGAGGTGTAGTGGTGGGGGGGGGGAGCCTTTTGTGGCAGCTATAGCTGGTCTGCGTTAAAATATTGTTATTTAGTGTGCTTCATAACACATCAGGTGTGTGTGTGCGCTCGTGCTTGCTGTAGTCTGCTGGGTTTTAATAACAATGCTGTAGAAACCCCCAACCGGTCACACTTACTGTAGGTTGGAGGCGACTCCGTCCACCTGTACGTCTGTCAAATCCACAAATATTTCATTACTTAATAATTAATTAATTATCATTTAACAGTATATTGTAACAAATTGTGAAAATAACTAAGGGTCCCACTAAAAGTATGATTTGGGCAGCTTTCTTGGGCTATCGGTAGTTAAATCGACTCGTTGCATACAGTACTGCACGGTCTATGTACTACGTGCTGAACCAGTGGTAAATTGTATGGTGATTTAACTACAAGCACACAAAGCTTCTCACTGACCCGTCCCTTAGTGTTTTCCCTTTAGTTGATGATGCAATGGATCTTAATGTTTCAAGAGAGGGGCGACACAGGATGGTGGTCGACAAGAGTATTCAGACTCGAATGTACTGTATGTTGAAGCGACCCCTGGGCAATGAAGGTAATAACTAAATACTTAACGGCTAATGAGGTGATAAGTGGCGAATTGATGAAATAAAACAAAAAGATTGAAGATTAGTAGCCGCAGTTACCAGTGAGAATCCCGCTGGGCATCGTACTAGGTGTTGTGAAATTTTAACTGACTATAATTTGTCCCTCTTCAGATTACCACACCAAATGAAGTATTGCCACAAACCAATGTAGGAAAACTTCTCTGACATGTTCGTGAGTAAACAATGGAACAAGTTACCAAATATCATCATTAACTCGAATACGCTGAATAGCTTCAAACATAGGTTGGATGCTTATATGAGCAATAGGGGTTGGGTGAAAATGGGACTGCCCAGTATGGGCCAATAGGCCCGCTGCAGTTTCCTCCATTCTTATGTTCTTATGTTATGTACTACGTGTCTGCTGTTCAACGCCTCAGCTCACATGATCTACGTGTGTAAACATTAATCTGTATATTCCTTCACCTTTCTCTAATGAAGGCTTTTGTTAAACTACCAATGTATGTAATAAGTCATTTATGTCCAATGTATATTTTCAGCCTTCGGGCTGCAGAACTTTTTCAATAAACCGTTTATTATTATTATTATTTACACACACACACACACACATTCATAAATACTTCGAAATTATATACTTATGTTCACATATACTGTACATAAGATCACAAATTGATAACAGAGAGAGAGAGAGAAAGAGAGAGAGACAGAAACACAGAGAAAGAGAGACAAAAAGGGAGAGAAAGGGAGACAGAGAAACAAACATAAACACAGAAAGAGAGAGAGACAGAAACACAGACAGGGATAAACAGAGAGAGAGAGAGAGAGAGAGAGAGAGAGAGAGAGAGAGAGAGAGAGAGAGAGAGAGATTGCACCAAGAACTACCGTGATTGAGGACAGCTCAGGTGTTAGGCAATGTTGACAAGTGTGGTCAGTGAGGCAGACTACAACTGGCCAAACATCTGTGTGATTACGTGGGGAGGTTAGCTGTGTACAGTACCTTCCGCTACATGGTCCAACTAATGGTTTATAGTAGTTGTAGTAGTGGTTGTGGTGGTGGTAGTAGTGGTTGTGCAAGTGGTAGTAGTAGTAGTAGTGGTGGCTGTGGTGATGGTTATATAAGTAGTGGTAGTAGTGTTTGTTGTAGTAGTAGTAGTAGTAGTAGTAGTAGTAGTAGTAGTAGTAGTAGTACTAGTAGTAGTGTTGTGGTAGTTGCATTACTAATAGCTGTGTTAGTATTATTATTAGTAATAGCAAATAGCAATGATAGTAATGTCTTTATTATTTTTAGAAAACGAAATATAGTCGAGTTTGAAAGGTAAGAATATTAATTACTAAGGTACAGGTGTAAGAGCTCGATTTTGACATGGAATTAATGAGACTCAGGTGTGTTGGACAGGTAGGTAGCTGCCCAGGTGGTGATGAACTCAGGGTTGGTGCCAGAGAGTTGGGCTGGGTTAGGAAAAGGTGTTAATATGATGGGTGAGTGCTAACAGTTAACGGAGGGGTTTAATCATATACTGTTGATCAGGTAGTTAACGGTAATTTTTTTTTACGTACTATTTATGAGCCACAGACACAAGCAGTTAACCACAACAGTCACAAACAGTTAACTATAGACATACAAACACTTATCAAACAAACACACATAAACAATTCGCCACAAACACACAATTAACCACAAACACACGTAAACAATTCACCACAAACACACAATTAACCACAAACACACGTAATCAATTCACCACAAACACACAATTAACCACAAACACACATAAACAATTAACCACAAACACACGTAAACAATTCACCGCAAAAACACAATTAACCACAAACACACGTAAACAACTCACCACAAGCACACAATTAACCACAAACACACGCAAACAATTCACCACAAAAACGTAAACAATCAACCACAAACAGACGTAAACAGTTATTTTGGCCCTCTGTTGCTACCTTGATATGACGTCAACACAGCTCTTTCAACAGGGGCGAACATATTGAAAAACGCAGAAGAGAGAGAGAGTTTGGGTGACGCGTGGGAGAGGGAAGTAAGAGAGCGTGGGAGTGTGGCAGGCGTGGGAGAGTAAATGAGAAGCGTAGGTGGCGTGGGAGAGTGAGTGAGAGGGACATTAACTAAGAGGCGTGGAAGGGTGAGTGAGAGGGATATTAACTAAGAGGCGTGGAAGGGTGAGTGAGAGGGATATTAACTAAGAGGCGTGGAAGGGTGAGTGAGAGGGATATTAAGAGGCGTGGGAGGGTGAGTGAGAGGGACATTAACTAAGAGGCGTGGAAGGGTGAGTGAGAGGGATATTAAGTAAGAGGCGTGGGAGAGTGAGTGAGAGGCGTGGGAGAACAAGTGAGAGGCGTGGGTGGCTTGGGAGAGTGTGTTGAGGGAAGCATGGTTTTCCCTGCACCGTGTGAGAGGTGACCCTACCCTGTTTTTTTTCTCATTGCCTTTCCCCTTCCCCTTTCTCCCTCCATCACCACCTCTCTCCCTTACCCCTTCTCCCGTCCCTTACCCCTTCTCCCCCTTCCCCCCCCCTTCCTCACCACCTCTACGCCCTTCCCTCCTCTAACCCCTTCCTTCCTCCCCTCTCCCAGCAGCGTGGGAGAGGGGTTGCTCACATCCGGTAAACTCTCACTCTCGTTGTTCTGATCACCCTCAAAATGTCACTAAGATCGTGGACCTTTTAAACCGGATGTTACAAATGCTAGATGCTGTCGCTGTCTCTCTGGCTCTGTCTGTATGTATATCTGTCTGTTTATCTCTCTGTCTGTTTTTGCATGTGTGTGATTAGTGTATGTGTGTGTGTGTGTGTGTGTGTGTGTGTGTGTGTGTGTGTGTGTGTGTGTCTATCTATGTATTTATGTTTGCATCTGTTTCTGTGTGTGTGTCTGTCTGTGTGTCTGTCTGTCTGGTACTCTTTTTATTGTTATCAGTAGAAGCAATGGTGTAAGTAGTGGTGGTAGAGGCAGTGATGATAGTAGCAGTAGTAGTAGTACTAGTAGTAATGGTGATAGTGGCAAAAGTATTGGTAATCGTAATTGTAATAGTGGTTGTGGTAGCAATGGTTATAGTAGTGTTAGTAATAGTGGTAGTAGTGGTAGCAATAGTAGCAATTGTTGTAGTAATGGTGGGTAGTGGTAGTGATGGCAGGGACCAAGTATATTACCAGGTAAAAGGTCTGGTATGTCAAGTATGCTATGGTCGGATCCTCTCTCTCTCTCTCTCTCTCTCTCTCTCTCTCTCTCTCTCTCTCTCTCTCTCTCTCTCCCCAGCTTCCAGATTACCAGACTAGGTTACCATACACGTCAGAATTGTACTATACTCGACTATTAATCATTTCGTTCTCTGGTCTCCTATTTAAGAAGTAAATTCTATGGTATTTATCTTTGAGAATTTGGTTACTGCGATGGAATTCGAATCACGTGAAAAATTGATACCGCCAGCTTATTTCACCTGATGAAAAAAACACTCTTAACACTACCTAGAGGGGTTAGATTAGGTAAGGTTAGATCAGATTAGGTTAGGGTTAGGTTAGGTTGGGTTAGGTTAGGTTAGGGTTAGGTTGGGTTAGGTTAGGTTAGGGTTAGGTTAGGTTAGGGTTAGGTTAGGTTAATCTTAAGGTGAAATAAACTGAGAGTAATCTTTAAGTGATCTATAAACATTATGACATTACTTTCAGACTCTATCCTAAACGTAACGTAACCTAACCTAACCTAACCCACCAGGTAGCGTTACAGTATTTAATCATCAGGTGAAATAAGGTGAAGGGGCTAATAATCTTCAAGTGATCTCATTTACCGTAAGTTTATTTCAGATTCTGGGACCTGAACGACGAATAAAGTAAAAAAAAAAAAATCCGACAACAAATATTATTACTGTACGATATCCTTTCCACACTTTTTTTTTCTCCCCAAAAGATTAAATCATTGATGTGTATGTACGATAATTTTTCCCTCTGTAGGTGATGCTTGTGTGGTCATAACGAAAAAATAGTCAGGATTCTTACTTATATTTTTTTTCTCTCTCTCAGCTGAAGAAGGGAATGAGGGTAGTTGTAGTCTCAGCATTATTCTGAAGTTATTGTTTACTATCGTGTTTGTGTCTCGGCTAAATATTGAGCCAATTGGATGCCTTCACACGTTTCCAGTTAGAAATTTACCGGTTCATGGGAAGATTAACTCATCCCAGTATATTTCACTCGATTTTGTATCCTGACGTTACCTAGCGGAGGTGGGGGGGTAGGTTGAGATTAGGTTAGGTTATGTTAGGATAGGATAGGATAGGTTAGACCCTTACCTATCCCCTCACATGCATATCATTGGTCGAATTTTTACTTCAATAACTCCGTAAGTTCACACCGAAGTACCCATTATTATTATTATTATTATTATTATTATTATTATTATTATTATTATTATTATTATTACGTCTTACCAGTTAATGAAAGTAACTTTGATATAAAAAAAAACTAACATTAACAAATTGTAACATTAAATCGCGCGACATTTTCCTTTCGCGGTCTGTCGTTTCGTAAGTCAAAAAAGTTAAAAACAAATCAGTAAAAACACGACCACAATACTTCATTATAATCTTTTTACTGACTACTATAATAACTCGTAAATGTTGCCAGAAAATTATCTTACGAAATTCAAGCAAAGATTCGAATAAAATTGTTGATCCCTTTTACTTTTGGCAGCGGTGTTCAATATCAAGGTTCGCTCCCAGGTTTTAATTTGTGGCAGCGTAAATATTCAGAGTGTGACTGTCATGATGAACGCTCTCAGCTAATGGCTATAAGAATCAACGTGTGATTCTTAAACTCTCTAAGTATAAACACAGTACATTATTTTGATTCTTAATTTATGCATTGTTTTGTTTTGTTAACGAATTTTCTTTGTTTTAACATATTTTCTACTAGCTTGTTTAACTTATTTTCTACTTGCTTCTTTTAACTTATTTTTTACATATCTGCTATAACTTATTTCCCACCTACCTGTTATAAGTGGATATCTTATTACCAATATACCGTAATATTAAACTATGACCTATTTAAATCAGGAACTAAATTAACGTATTTCCTCCTGATTTTTAGATGTTGTAATGAACGGTACTGAGGTCGGTAATCTAAGCTGTGTCCCTTTGATGTTTATTGATGATAGGAGATCTGTTTAACACACCATACATGTTTTTTTTTTATTGATTGATGCTTTTTATTGTATTCGTGTATGATATTAGTAATTCGTTATAATGTACAGCTCATACATACATACAAACATACATACATACATACATACATATTAGTGTTTATGTACTGTAGTATAAGACCTGAATATCATACACCATTTGAATTAGATATTTTTGTTTTCAGTCCATTTACTATTACTGTTGTTAATTTCAGATGGTGTTGATTACCTGGAGAGGGAGAGTTAAGCTGTGTTCTCCAGGTGTAAGTCTGTTCACAACACTCCAGGATTATAGAGTAAGTGTTTCATATCTATAATTATTTAGAGGTCAATAACTTTCTGGTGGTGTGGTTATAGTGTCCTTGGTTCTGATTGGTTGTTGGTGTGGTTATGATGTCCTTACTTCTGATTGGTTGGTGGTGTGGTTATGATGTCCTTACTTCTGATTGGTTGGTGGTGTGGTTATGGTGTTCTTACTTCTGATTGGTTGGTGATGTGGTTATGATGTCCTTACTTCTGATTGGTTGGTGGTGTGGTTATGATGTCCTTACTTCTGATTGGTTGGTGGTGTGGTTATGATGTCCTTACTTCTGATTGGTTGGTGGTGTGGTTATGATGTCCTTACTTCTGATTGGTTGGTGGTGTGGTTATGATGTCCTTACTTCTGATTGGTTGGTGGTGTGGTTATGATGTCCTTACTTCTGATTGGTTGGTGGTGTGTGTGTGTGTGTGTGTGTGTGTGTGTGTGTGTGAGCCTCCTACTCAGCCACCTCACACGGGACCCACTCTGGGATTCCCCACCTTGTCCCTGCCACCTCCACCGAATCTATCACTACCACCACCACCACCACCACCACCACCACCACCTGTACAAACGATAGAGGAAAGGTACAAAAAAAAATGCCTTTCGACCTATTTCAGGTCTGAGTCGATTGGATTCGTTCTCACAGTTAAAAGAGAAATCTAACTTACAGTACTTACCTTTTTGAGAATGTGGGCCGTAAAGACACTCCCAGGCGGACGGTCACTACACCACCTCCCTCTCTCCCCGAAATACAATCTCTCTCTCTCTCTCTCCTTTATTGACGTATTTCATTCACACTAAAACCCCATAATAAACTGACAAGTGAATCCCTACTCCCCATCCCCACTCAACAAAAGTCCAGCCCTAATCCCTAACCCACCCTTAAAAAAAAAAAGTTCTCAGTCCAAAAATAAAGATAGATGAAAAAGAGGAACTTAGAAGACCCCCCATTTTCAACATCATTAACCACGGGCTTCTGAAACGCCAAACTTCCCTCAATTGTGAACAACAGGCTGGGGGAGAGGGGTGACGGGGAGGGGGGACGGAGAGGGGGGGGGACAATGAACGCCCTGATGCGTCATGCGTCTCGTGGTGGTGATTGATGGAGGAGAGACAGACAGAGACAGAGATAACAGTTCTAAGCTAGTTAAAAGTGCAGATAGGAAGTCCCGTTGTCTCGTCTCGCTTGTGATTCACGTTCGAAGAGGAGAAGTGGGAGGAGAAATAAGATAAAATTATTGTTAAAAGGGTAAGTATAAAATGTAGAAGGAAAGGTAAATTGTTGTAGGGAAAATATTGGAGAGAGAGAGAGAGAGATGCCTTCAACAGGGAGTGCGTGCTTGCTCACTGCTAGCAACACACTGGGTGGTGACTGTGGGTCCGCAGTAGCCTCGCTCACCCGGTCCACGCGTACCTCAGCCGTACCCGCGCCATCTACCTCCCTTCCCTCCCTCTCACCCTCTGTCCCTCCCTGCCTCCCTTACCCTCTCTCACCCATCCTCCCCCTTCCATCCCGGTCACTCCCTCCCTCCAACCCTCCACATACCGTCTGACGTCATCCCGCTTTGTTTATCTTGTTGGTATTCGAGTATGATGCCATTTATAAATAAGTGGAACATTTATTGTGATTTTGATGCCTTTTATAAAACAATGACGTTCAAAATTAATTCAGTATGTTTAGAATTAACATTTTATGCTTAAATAACCTTTCAGAGAGCAATTAAATATTGATTGGTCAGAGAATGATTCACTTTTTGCCGATTTTCGTCTCGGTTTGGATTTGTTATCGTTTGTCACTTCAGTTCCGTATTTTATCAACATTACACGTAAGCTGAATGTCACTTGTTTTGTTTATTACTCTATAGGAGGAACAATGTAAGTAACTTTAGATAATGTTGACTTTGGTGTTTGTTACTTACACTATAGAAGGAACAATGTAAGTAACTTTAGATAATGTTGACTTTGATGTTTGTTACTTACACTATAGAGGAACAATGTAAGTAACTTTAGATAATGTTGACTTTGATGTTTGTTACTTACACTATAGAAGGAACAATGTAAGTAACTATAGATAATGTTCAATTAGGTGTTTGTTACTTATATTACAACACTTTAAGTAACATCCAGCTTGGTATTGTAAGTCACGGAGCATTTTGACTTGAATTTCAAAATTTAAAGTAAGTGTATTAATTATAACTTGTATAATGTATAGTCACAACAACCACACCACACCTACAACACCCTCAGCATCACAACAACCACACCACACCTACAACACCCTCCGCATCACAACAACCACACCACACCTACAACACCCTCAGCATCACAACAACCACACCATACCTACAACACCCTCAGCATCACAACAACCACACCATACCTACAACACCCTCAGCATCACAACAACCACACCATACCTACAACACCCTCCGCATCACAACAACCACACCACACCTACAACACCCTCAGCATCACAACAACCACACCACACCTACAACACCCTCCGCATCACAACAACCACACCACCTACAACACCCTCAGCATCACACAACCACACCATACCTACACAGCATCACAACAACCACACCATACCACAACACCTCCGCATCACAACTCCGCATCACAACAACCACACACCACACCTACAACACCCTCCAGCATCACAACAACCACACCATACCTACAACACCCTCCAATCACAACAACCACACCATACCACAACACCCTCAGCATCACAACAACCACACCATACCTACAACACCCTCACAACAACCACACCACACCTACAACACCCTCAGCATCACAACAACCACACCATACCTACAACACCCTCAGCATCACAACAACCACACCACACCTACAACACCCTCAGCATCACAACAACCACACCACACCTACAACACCCTCCGCATCACAACAACCACACCACACCTACAACACCCTCAGCATCACAACACAGTTATAATAAGCATCACAAGAAACACAACTCCTAAGTAATCCACTATAACTACAATCACAACAACCACGAAAACATCTACAACACTCACAACAACTAACGCTTACTACAATCACAATTACAATGCATCTACAACATTCAGAAACCAGCTACAACACTCACAACATCCACAATTCAACCACAACCATCACCACACACACACAATAATATTAGCATATATCAACTATAGTAACAAGTATATAATATTTATTGACATATAAATAATATTCATATATTTAACCACTTTTTAACGTGTAAGTATTTAACAGTTAATAAGAATATGACTCCGTTAAGTGAAGATATATTACGAATTCGTTAATTATGTTCTGAGAGCGACAATGATATTACGAATTCGTTAGAGATGGTGATGAGAAAGTGACAACAATATTACGAATTCGTTAATGATGGTGATGAGAAAGTGACAACAATATTACGAATTCATTAATGATGGTTATGAGAAAGTGACCAAAATATTACGAACTCGTTAGTGACGGTTACGAGAAAGTGACAATAATACTACTAATTCGTTAATGTTGGTTATAAGAAAGTGACCAAAATATTACGAATTCGTTTCTTGGTTTGTTTCCGAGCATCACCTGGATAAAGTCGGTTTCATCCTGATACGCCTGAGCAGTGAGCCCCAGTGTGTGTTGATATGAGTTAAACCTAAGAATTGCTTGTTAGGCTAAGCTAGGTTGGTTAATCAAGGTTGGTTACATTTAGGTTAGGTTAGGTTAGGTTTGGTTTGGTTTCGTCTGGTCTGGTTTGATTCAGTTTCGTTTGGTCTGGTCTGGTCTGGTCTGGTCAGGTTAGGTTAGGTTAGGTTTGGTTTCGTTTGGTTTCATCTGGTTTGGTCTGGTTTAGTCTGGTTTGGTTAGGTTTGGTTTGGTTTCATCTGGTTTAGTCTGGTTTAGTCTGGTTTGGTTTGGTTTCATCTGGTTTAGTCTGGTTTAATCTGGTTTGGTTTGGTTTTTCTGTGATTTCGAAAGTTGTGATTGTAAAGTTGTAGATATTGTGATTATTTTTGTTTTATCGTTTATGTATTACGATAGTGGTTGTTATTTATTCTACAACTGTTATGGGTGGTGTTTGTGATGCCTTGTTCTCCCTGTCTTACTGCTAATATCTCTTCTCCTTTCTCTCTCCTCTCTCTCTCTCTCTCCCTCTCTCTCTCTCTCTCTCTCTCTCTCTCTCTCTCTCTCTCTCTCTCTCTCTCTCCCTTCCTATACCTTTCCTCCCCCACCCTTTTCTCTTCCTCTCTCCTCTCTCTTATACCTCTCACTCCCTCCCTCTCATGTTTCTTCTCCTTTTCCACCTCCTGTCTCTCTCCATCTCTACTTCCCCTCTCCTATCCCTCTCCTTCCCTCTCATCTCTCTTCTCCCGTCCCCCATAAGATCTAAGAATGCAGTAGTTAGAACTCACAACAACAAGGTGTTATACATGCCAAAAAATATTCCTCTCTTGAGTTAATTTTGGTCTCTTTAATCTAGTAAAAGTTGTACTGTTGTTGTTTTTGTTGTTGTTAGGTGTGTTTGTTTTGGTTGTGTTATTGTCTGGTGTGATTGTTTTGGTAATTGTGTTGTGGTTGTCATTCTTGTCGTTTTTTTGTTAATTTTGTGGTTATTGATATTCTAGTGATTGTTTTGTTTATTGTATTTGTTATTCTTGTGATGGTTGTGGTAATTGTGTTGTAGTTGTTGTAGTTGTTGTGGTTGTTGTAGTTGTTGTTCTCGTGGTTGTAGTAGTTCTTGCCATGGTTGGTTTTGTTACTGTATTTTATTTATTTTTAGTTATGTAATTGTTTGTTTGTTTGGTAATTATTTCTTATATAATTTGAGTGAAATAATTTTGTTGTTTAAATAATTTACTTTATTATTGTAGAAGTATTGTATTTTTTGTATTTATTGAATGTATTTTATTTATTTTTTTTTTTTTTTAATTATTGATGTTTCTTGTGTTTGTTTTTGTATGTTTTTCTTTTTTTAGATTTTTAGGGAGAATAAAAACAAAATAAATAAAACAAAGATGAGACAGAACAAAAGAGAAAGAGAAAGGGAAAAAAAAGATAAATAAAGAGAAAAAACAGAAAATAGGCCCAGGAAAGAAGGGAGACAGAACGAGAACAAGAAAAAAAATGAGAAAGCGAAAAAAGAGAGAGAGAGAAAATTAAACTGCTGTAGAGAAAGTTGGCGACCAATTTACTGTTGTTTGTGTGTTCGTCTGTGGTGTTCTCCTCTCCTTCTCTCCCTCCCTTCCTTCCTTCCTTCATCTCTACGTTACTCCCTCTCTCCTTCCCTTTCTTCATGTCTCGTTTCCTTCCTTACTCTCTCCCTCTGGCCCCCTCCCTCCCTCCCTTCCCTTCTCTCCCTACCTTCCCGGGTATAGCTATGCAACGACCGTATCCCTCACCTACTACCCTCCCTCACCCTCCCTCATCTACTACCCTCCCTCACCTACCACCCTCCCTCACCTACCACCCTCCGTCACCTACTATCCTCCCTCACCTACTACCCTCCCTCACCCTCCCTCATCTACTACCCTCCCTCACCTACCACCCTCCCTCACCTACCACCCTCCCTCACCTACCACCCTCCGTCACCTACTATCCTCCCTCACCTACCACCCTCCGTCACCTACTATCCTCCCTCACCCTACCTCACCCTCCCTCGTGATCGTTTACCTGTATATAATAAGCAATAATAAGCCTCAGTAACCAATCACGCTCTTGTTGAAATCAGTTAAATATTAAAACATTATACTTTTTCAATTAGTCATTTTTATACAGGATTTTCCTCTGTATTTAACCTGTAAACATAACATGATTAATAAATGTTAGAATATGATAATTACGTTTATATTTATAACGTATTATAATTTACTTAAGTGATGTTAATTTGATGTTGATAATTATACTGATGTCATTATTTATTTTATGTTATTGTACTCTAATAGAATGTTAATATATTGTATTCTAGTAAAATGTTAACATATTGTACTCTAGTAGAATGTTAAATGTCTTGTCTACTCTTACCGTGACTATTACGCAACCTACGTGGCGTATCGAATGAAGAACGCAGTACTAAACTTACGATTTGTTTTTATTCTGAAAGTATATGTGGCTAATACTTGTGTGTGGATATACAGGTTAGGTTAGGTTCTGGTTAGGTTTTGGTTAGGCTTAAGTTAGATTAGGTTAGGTTAGGTTCTGGTTAGGTTCTGGTTAGGTTTTGGTTAGGCTAAGGTTAGGTTAGGTTATACAGAAACAAAGTGTCCTACCTGCACCTGTAACAGCCTTAATAGCGCTCTCACAATCACTTAACTACAGTACCTCTTAACGACTCAGTATCTTGACAGGTTCCCATAACTTATCTAATCTTAGCTGATAAGACGAGACAATGCCATCTTGCCTGTATTTGTCACTCCTGATAGCTGCCAGCCACGCACAACAAGCTTTAAATGACTCCTCGATTTCGTTCCTACTCTCAGGTTTAATGATAAGTTCTCAGGTCACAGTCCGTGGTGTTGTCTTGTAGGACGCTGTTAGCTTTGGGGGTCATGTGAAGATTAACCCCCACCCCCCCAGTTTATTTCGCCTTAAGATTAGCCACTCTTACTAAGCCTAATCTAACTTAACTTAGCCTAACCTGACCTGACCTAATCTAACCTAACCTAACCATTATCTAACCTAACCTAACCTAACGTAACCTAACCTAACCATTACCTAACCTAACCTACAACATAGACATTAACTTATAACCTAATCTATAACCTAAGCTAATCCAATTCAACACACTCTGTAATCCAACCTAGTCCAGGTATAGTAGCGTTAGGGTATTTAATCAAGGTGTAATTACCTAGGGGAGGTTAAACTTCAGGTGATCACCCACTAGGAAGGAGAGATGACACAGTGTTTATGTTCATAGTGTGTGTGTGTGTGTGTGTGTGTGTGTGTGTGTGTGTGTGTGTGTTTGCTCTGTACAGACATGGTAGAGATATTATTTGTCACGCTGATAACACACACACACACACACACACACGCACACAGAAGAAGCCTTACTGATAACATTACTGATTAGTGGGAAGTAATGAGAAATATTGGTAGGTTTGATAAGTACACAGTATAACGCTTCCTGCCTGGATAAACACAGTGATACAACACCCAGTACATGATAGTGCTAAGTTAGGTTGTGGGGGTAAACTAACACTACCGGTAGAGTGTGTTGTGAGGAAGGCTGACAACATACACAATGAGTCCGGCACAGCGCTCGACCAGCCAAGGACATCACGAACCAATTATCATACTCAAGTGGGTCCTTCTCTTCCTTATGTAACACCCCCCCATTCCTGAAACACCCTCTCTCCACCTTCTGCCTCCCTACTACACCCACCCACCTACCCACCCACCTGCCTACCCCTACCACCCCACCTACCTACCTACCTCCCTCCCTCCCTATAAAATAACCCCTCTCTCCTCCTTCCTGACTACCTACTCACCTTTGTACCTACATGTCCCCTCCTACCTGTGATTGGTCTCTACTTAGCAATTCATTAAAGTGTGGCCTCCAACTTGTGACGGATTACTTGTGTGGCCTCCAACTTGTGACGGATTACTTGTGTGGCCTCCAACTTGTGACGGATTACTTGTGTGGCCTCCAACTTGTGACGGATTACTTGTGTGGCCTCCAACTTGTGACGGATTACTTGTGTGGCCTCCAACTTGTGACGGATTACTTGTGTGGCCTCCAACTTGTGACGGATTACTTGTGTGGCCTCCAACGAGTGACGGATTACTTGTGTGACCACCAATTTGTGACGGACTTCTTATGTGGTCTCCAACTTGTGACGGATTACTTGTGTGGCCTCCAACGTATAACGGACCTCTTGTGGCCTCCAACTTTTGAAGGACCTCTTGTGTGGGTCTTCAAATTTGACTGTTGTCTTCCCGGGGTCTCCAAAACCGTGATTCTTACCCCTGTGGTCTCCATGCAATAGGTCTTTTCCTTTGGTCTCCCGGTCTTATTAAAAAAATAGCCTTTGGTTTCCAGATCATGAACCAGCTTGCTCTGTGACCTTGAAAGTGATGGTGAGTCTCCTCTTCCGGTCTCCTGGCTTTAGATCAATGGCCTCCGAAAGATTGGTCTCCAAGCACTGGACCTGTGAGCTGTGCCTTATTTTTTGTTCTCCAAGCAGTGATTCCCTAATGCATTAACTCTCCTGTGGTCTCCAAACACTCTCTCCTGTGGTCTCCAAGCACTACATCTCCTATGGTCTCCAAGCACTACATCTCTTATGATCTCCATGCACTAGGTATATATCCTATGGTCTCAAAGAATGATCTCTCCTATGGTCTCCAAGTACTATATCTCCTCTGGTCTCCAAGCACTACATCTCCTATGGTCTCCAAGCTCTAGATATATCTCCTGTGGTCTCCAAGCACTACATATCCTATGGTCTCCAAGCACTAGTTCTCTTATGGTCTCCAAGCACTATTTCTCCTATGGTCTCCAAGCACTATTTTTCCTTTGGTCTCCAAGCACCATTTCTCCTATGGTCTCCAAGCACTATTTTTCCTTTGGTCTCCAAGCACCATTTCTCCTATGGTCTCCAAGCACTATCTCTCCTATGGTCTCCAAGCACTATTTTTCTTTTGGTCTCCAAGCACCATTTCTCCTATGGTCTCCAAGCACTATCTCTCCTATGGTCTCCAAGCACTTTGTTTCCTATGGTCTCCAAGCGCCATTTCTCTGTGTCTCCAAACAATAACTCCTGTAATCTCCAGAGAATATAATCGTTCTCCTCATCGTCCTCCTCCCTTGTTGGAGACAAAAATTTCGGTCACTTAATTAGTTTGTGTGTTTTAGGTTGTGTTCGATTATATACACACGTGAATGGGCGTACATAATGTGCACACACACACACACACAACACACATACATACATACATACATACACACATACATACATACATATATACATAGGCACGAACGCATACACGCACTCAAACAAGGACACACACACACATTGTACGCCCATACATGCATGCATTACACATTCACGTAAAACGCACTCATACATGCCCGCACACAAACAAAAAAAGACGAGAAATGCAAAATATACACACGCACACGCACACACACACACACACACTTTGTCCTGGTCGGTAATGAACAGTTGGTGATTGAGTCCTCTTTCAGGAGTGTGGAGGATCTGCACTACCCCTCCCTCCCCCACAGGTCTGTTAGGGTGTGTTGTTTCGTCTCTGCGTGTCACAGTCGGCAGGGAGCAGCCAAGCGGGTCCCAGCGACCATTTTTACGCTTACAACTACCACCGCACTCTTTTTGCTCATCTATTTCTGTCCCAATCGATTTTGATTAGGTATATTTATACATTTTTCCAGCCTCGAGGTGGGTCTGGGATTGCCCTTTACCAATCTAGGGTAAAGCCAAATTATGCAGATTAATTGTGCGCGATTGGGTAAATTAGCGTAGATATTTGAGACAATAATAAACGTATTAATAAAGATAACAGCAATCATCGTGTGAGGGTGGTGGTGGCAACGGGCCCGGGCTGGGATGCCAGATGTTCGTCACTCGAGAGTTTATCAGCCTCTTGAAGAATGTATCGCGATTTTCATGTTCCGGCTTCTATGGGCGCTTGCTAGCCGTACTTCCCGGGAGTAATAAAGTATAAAGCTCCCGGGTGTCCGAACCTTGAGTGTTTGTAACATTTCCTTGCGTGAAAGAGAAGAGGAAGTGAAAATAATTAGAAAAGAGGCGCATATGTCGGCGAGTCTCGGCGCACCCCGCACTGTGAGATGCCATTTGTTCCTTGCCGCACAACGCTCACCTCACAAACTATCAATTTCTTTTTGTCATATCAATTTATTATCGCGGTTACAGCTCCTCTTCGATGGCATAAACTTTTCCCAAATTATGTTAATTAAGATATCATGACAATAAAAATTAATTATACCACTTAGGGTAATAGATTGGTTAGTTGAGGAGCAAGTCAGAGAGTTGTGGGAGGTGGTCGAGCCAGCCAGCCAGCCAGCCAACCCAGCCAGCCGTCCGTACGTACGTCGCTCTCAGCCGCCAGTTACCTCTGTTGACCGACCAGGAGAAGACGTGTGATCGTTGTCTCTCTGTGCCACCTTCTGCCTCACTCCCCACGAGACTGGCTTGTTATGTGAACGTGGCCGCTCTCCTGTCATACATGTAAACAAGGATATTTCCTCGGCAACCCATGGATGCTTATATATTGTGATTGATAAAGGTGTTGACATATTTGTGAGTTTTGTTGGGTTATATTATTGGCTGTAGTTACAAACAGAGTTCATTTGTGCAGTGAAGCAGAGGCTCGCAACAGTGATCCAAACATACGTGGACAACTATCCTGGTCCAAAGTTTTAAGTGCCCTGTGGTGTGTTGAAACTCACTTGATTGTTAACTTTGAGATAAAGTAATTGTACAAAACATCAGATGTGAATTGATAGAAGAAAGAGTATCAATTGTGTACAAAATAAACAAGATATATACAAAAGGCTTGTGAATGAATAAATGTCAAATACAACAGTGTACTAATTAGTGAAGTTCTTCAATAGCAAACTGGAATTTACAGTTACATAAACATTTGAGCAACAGTGTCGAAAGTGATTGATCCAAAGTGGTGTGTTTTCTTCGGGAATATAAAGTTTATAATAATTGATCCCAGGTATGTGTGGTCCCAGCAGCGTATGTCTGGTACAAAGTGTGGTGACCAAGTGATTACCTTCGAGCAGCATCACGGGAACAGTGGATAATAATCGTACCTTGCGTGGAGCGTTCTCAATGCTGCCCGTGTATCCAGTGTTCGCAGTGTTCTGAGGACACACCAGTGGCTACTGCGCCCCCTTCACACACACCACCCAACACACTTTTAACTTTAAAAGGAGGAGGCATCGACTCTTGACCTCACCTGACCCCTCCTTTTGACTCGGGGTTGCAAGTTTCCCCTCTACTAGTGTGAGCTCTGGAGGGTGTGACCCCAGCTATACTGAGGTGCACGCTGACCTACCCAGCCCCGGGGTGCACTCTCTTCCCCTCCCTGTGTGTACTCACAAGAGAATGAAGTGATATTTACTACTTAACCTAAAGGATTTAAGAAAACATCCTTGAGTGTTGGACTGAGTGTGTAGGTGCTATATTGCTTCAAGGTTGCCAGAAGGATTTGATACAGTACTTGATCTGTCAATAAGTTGTGAACTGAGTGTGGTGCACCGAGGCTCCCCGCCCGTGGGCTCCCCCCGCCAACATTCAGTGAAGGGACTTGTCGTATCGGATTTAAGGCAGGTCAACGGAGGTTGGCCTGAGCGGTACGTGTGACCCCGTGGCTTGGCGTGGCTCACCCTCCTGATGGTGAAGCACGCTGGCCGCGTAGAGTGCCTGGCCACTGTTGGCCATGGACATGTTTAGCCTTCAGCTAGAGAGGTTAGTATCCGACTGACCCGCTCAGTATTGTGTCCCAACCTTCTGTTTTACCTTAAAAGAAAACTGATATATTTGCATAGTACTGTAGTGTCTTCAGCCTTGTGCCTCTTCCTTATAAGAAAATAATAGCATATTTACTTCGTTCACTCCTTTACTGTCTTTAACCTTGGTATATCTTACGAGAACACATTACAGCAAAATATTTACATTACTGTAGTGCCTCAACCATGTGTTTAATCTTACAAAAAAACAATAATATAAACATTTACACCACTGTAGAGATGAAAGTGGTAGGATAAAGTGTTTGTTCGTGTCCTGTCGATAATGTCATCTGATTTATTGCTTATTCATTGTGTTGGTGAAATCTGTGACGTCGAACTTTATGGTGAAAGGGTTTGTTGTGCTGCTTGAACAGAATAAAAAGAAATTGGCTTAGTTGTAAGAAGAAAAAAAAATCATCGTATAGGAGTAATTATCATTGGAAAGTAGTGTATTACGATAGATACATTACGAAAATTGGAAAGTGAATGTAATTGGAGGTTGGACATGCTTGCAAATTGTGAAATTCGATATTGGTTACAACTCGGAGAACAATCACTCCAGTGAACACATTGAACCGGAATATGCTTTTTCACAGTAGTGTTCTTGCGTGTTGGTCAAGCTTATTAGTGTTTATTAATGCATTCATACATACAATGACGTTTATTGAGGTTTAGCCCAGCGTAATAGAAAACAAATATATTGAGTGAATTACGTTGTGTGATGTAATGATTGGCACTGAAAGACATCCCATATACCTGTTGAATTACATTATATAACAAGTATTCATAACAGTGCTTTATTGATCGACTGTCACGAGCACTTATGGACGCAAGGGTTTACAGGTGGGAGATGCCAACAAACGCAAGAAGCGACATAGAGGTGAAAAGAAGATTGGGAAAGATGACAGTTGAGCGTTGAACTGTGAGGGTGTTAAGCTAGTGCACCAGTGTTGGGGAAGATTAGTGCACGTGTGTTGGGGAAGATTAGTGCACGTGTGCTGGGGAAGATTAGTGCACGTGTGTTGGGGAAGATTAGTGCACGTGTGTTGGGGAAGATAAGCGCACGTGTGTTGGGGAAGATTAGTGCACGTGTGCTGGGGAATATAACTGTACGAGTGTTGGGGAAGATTAGTGCACGTGTTTTGGGGAAGACAAGTGCGTGAGTGTTTGGGGAAATTGTCTCGTGATGACAGGTGCTCAGGGTAATATTTCAAGATAGTGGCTGATTTGGGGGAAATTATATAAGGGTAGTACATGAGATTTAGGGAAATATGTTGGCTAGTGGATCACTTTGGGGAGAAATATGTTGGCTAGTGGATCACTTTGGTGAGAAATATGTTGGCTAGTGGATCACTTTGGGGGAAATATGTTAGGCTAATGGGTACAGGTTTAGGGAAATGGTTGGGTAAGTGAACGCGTGCTGTGATAGGTCCTCACGCAAGCACTGTCAGGGAGACGTTACACTCTACACACGATTGATTTTCGTCGACTCGGGCTAATTGGTGGAGAGAGAGAGAGAGACACAAGCGACTGGCATCACCCGGTAACAGTTAACCCTGGTGGTGGGTCTGCTCAGCCAGTCTCCCCGGATAGACATTCTTTGTTGGGTCTATTACCTCGCTCCCTCCCCCTCTTCCCTCTCCTACCCTCTTCCACTCTCCCTTCACCCGTCGATTTCCATCAATATGTGTAGTAACCGTATTTGTTGAGTATAGTCCATAAGCCATTAATTTCCTTTCGGCTTCTTTGTTGATAGCAATTGTCCAGTGGTTATAACCCCGTCATCTTTTTATATTTTTTATTGATAATTAGTTGGTGGGTGAGGGAAGTGGATCCTCTTACTGGGAGTGCATTCTCGGGATGATAATATCAGCGTGACTCCCCACAAAAGCCTGCGGGTAAACAAGGTAGTTCTTGCCGGGGTCGCTGGAGGTGGAGCAAAAGCTTTTCCATTATCGAAATTAGGTCCGCCAAAACTATTAGAGACGGTTTGATCGTCCGCCAAATATCGTTCATGAGGTACAAGACCCACCACCACCAGTTGTCCCACAGACACTGCTCTCCCTCCTCCTCCACCCTCCCACCCAGGAGCACCAATGAAAGAATCACCAAATACAATCAATAGAAGGGGGGCAGTCATACACGAATTTAACGGTGATTATATTCTGTCAGTGGTCTACTCCGCCGGCGTTGTACTAAATATGCTCAGTTATTTCATTACGGGATGGTTCCCATTCAATTGGTATGTAATGATATAGTCCATAAATAATATCACGCGTCGGCAGCGGCTAAGCACCAGTGTTACCAAACCCACGACAAATTTACCAAAATGATCGAAAATGTGCGACGATACAAAAGAACAATCAGCGTTACGCTCGGAAACGCCCCGCTTATGTTGGCAATACAATGCGATCGTGAAAGCCAAGAGGGTACGATATGTTTTCCGCAACTGGAACTGAGGAGGCATGACGGGGCCGGGGACAAGTAATTGTTTAATTTATATCTTCTCGTAAATACAGTTCGTATAATTTGACACTGCCTAGGGAGTGTCATTAGTTCTATATTTTGATTTACTAGGTAGATAACTGACTCTTATAGGCAGTTTAGTGAGGATAGAAACCATATTAGCATAAAAGATTAGTCAAATCAAATGGAATGGGTCTGCGGTTGGGTTGTGAGTTAGTGCTTTGTGTGAGGGCGCGCGCTACGGGCATTTAAAGGCTCACTAGGGCTGAGGAGGAGGTCAAGGGGGGGTTAGGTATTGGGGGGCGGGAGGGCTTGTTAGGGTAAGCGCGGGAGGTCACCTCAGCCCTACACTGGGACCGACATACCAACACGTAAGGACTTGCTCCTTGGAGGGCCGCATAAACTATGCTTTATTTACATATTGATACCGTCCGATATTGTCTAACATGGGCCAGATTGTTGTCACCAGTTCGGCAAGGGTAACTTCAATTAACTTATGCATTCCCAGTTTGTAAAGTGTGTGATTTCGAACGTTTTTGTGGTTATTGTGAATAGAATACCGTGGTTCCCTTTTTTTCCGTGCTCGACCTTTGCACTGGGCGAGTTGGTGGGAGTGTCGATAACCTGGCCTCCCTCCCTCACCACTCAGCACCAGTCACTGAACCCCTGCCTCCCTCCCTCCCTCGCAGTACCTCTTAATTAGAGTTTAAGGAGCGTTTGGTACCCATACAGTGATGGCTACAGCACACCTTTACCAGACCTTTTAATACCACTTCCAGCCAGTTATTAGTACAGTATCGCCAACGTTCAATACACAGAGTGATGGATACAGTATTTACAACAGTTTTCGACTTTCAGCATTGCGAGCGTCTGATAAACGTTTGTTACGACATCCGTAGTGGATAAAGAATGTATTTACTGTCCTAGATAAGCAGTGAAGTTCTGCGTCGTGTGGTTGGTTATGAAGCAGACGAAGCGAAGGTGTTTTAAGGTTTTGGTTTCTAGACTGACATTTTAATCAACATATTGACAGAAGGAAGATTTCGGTTTCAGAGTTTTATTATTTACGCTAGAAAAACAACACTAAAGTTTTCAATCTCAGAACTATAAAATGTATTCAAAAGCATCAGTTCAAGTACAGGTTTAAGTATAAAAGCGCCACCTTAACCTACAAGATATACGGAGTTATCACGTCATAACGAAAGTACTGTTGGAGATTTTTTTGTCTTAGCTTTATAATCATCCTTCGTATTGCTAAGTTCTGAGGTCTTGGTTTCAAGAAGGAATTGCATGTTATGGATTAGCCAGTCACTTTAAGCTCTTTTAGAGGTGATCACGAAACCTCGGGAGATTTTTGTTTAATACAACTGGAGGTAAGAGAACGCATCGTCATTGTAATAATCTCGACACAGTTTTGGTGCCATTTATGTCAATCGTGTGTATGTCGTAGTCCAGGTCAGACAGGTACCTACGATCTTGTATCACCAATTGTGTTTAAATATATCTAAAGATCTTTTTAAAATCCCGTTTATGTCTTAGCTTAAGTTGGCTTGTTAGATGCGCTCCTATACCTGCAGTTCCGGGGGGGGGAATTATCGTAAGAGCCTTGGTGAATCCAGGCCATGGTGGAGGATGGTAGAAGTTGGGGTCAGTCATGAATGCGGTCGAGGTTACTTAGAGTTATCGTATGTTATCAGATAGTGGGTGGCTGCGCCGAGGGGCAACTCTGTTATTCTGGCTGAGAGAGGCCACTGTCAGCTGTGCTAGGCTAGTTGGAAGTCACACTTCATATGACGTTCTCACGATTAGAAGGATCTGAACTGTTATGAAGTTTGTATTTATTATGTATCATGACTCATATGTCCAGTCAGGTTAGGTTAGACCAAAGACATCCTTGTAGACCGCACGCTGTAGTAGCAGCATAATTTTGTTGTCAAGGCAGGGTCATAGGAATCATAACATTAAATTATCATATATGTCCCATTTTTGTCGGCGAGGGGGATTTGATGATCATTATTATTAATTTTATTGTTATTACCGGTACTGTTTACACACAGCCATGAGTTTACCTTCGTAGCGTCCTTAGATATATTGTCTTCAGTATTAACCTGACCGAAGGAATATCATAAATGGTTGTATGGTTCATCTGCAGATTAGCCTGAGTTTATTTCACCTTAAGATTAACCTAATCTAATCCCTAGGTAGCATTAGGGTGTTTAGTCATGGGTTAGAATAAGCTATGTACCTAAGCTTCGGTAGATTGCAAGAGACCTTTGGTATTGAAGCAGAGAAATGATCAAAACAACCTGTCATCAGTATCAGAACTTGGTGTGTAAAACTGACAATACCACTCAATCCTTTACTTGCATACTCGGTCATGTCTACAACCCTGGATCTTTAGCTCGTACACTTAAACTTTGTCATCAGTAGTAGAAAGCTTACTTGCAGACCTAATCGTGTCACCAAGTGTCTTTCCCTGTAAACAGAACTAGATCGGTACTAGAACTCCTGCTTGCTGGCATGTACTTAATCAATGGATACCCTAAACTGCACACTAGGCTACTCCACGAGACAGGCCACCGTCGTCAGTTCGGCCCCACAGTCAATTTGAGTCCATCGTCACCATTTAGAGACGGAAATATATCACTTGATTCTGACAGCGGGAATGACAACGCGACACTGAAACCTACACATTTGAGGGAGGGTACAGGGAGAGATGTGGCTGGTAATGGGAAGGTGGGGCGGCGTCTAGGGAGGGAGGGATTTTGAAGGGTCGAAGGAAGGGAGGGGTTGGGGGGGGCGAGTTAAGGAACAGAGAAGGGTGTAGGGAGAGAGAAAGAGAGAGGGGCGATGTGTAGGGAGAGAGAGAGAGACAGGGGTTGTGGAGGAAAGGAGAGGGGGAGGGGTCCTATGTAGGGCCTGGGAAAGTCGTCGCTGGCAACCCTCGGCGGCTCAGAGGTAGGTTAGGGTTGCAGCTCTGAGGCCAGCCACAGTCTCAACACTTCGTACGGTAACATTTTCACCACAACTTTAGATAATAAGAAAACTGATCTTAATTATAGTCTAAGTCGTGGTACAAATTCAACTCAATATAAACCGCCGTCATTGTGTAAGTGAATGAGCTCGATACATCCTCAGATCAGCTGTTGGGAGGAAATTAAAGCTTACGAATATTTCAGAATCCGGACTGTACTGTAACCGACCGTGGCAGGGTGCGGGGTAGAAAATTGTGGGAAGTAGAGGTGGTGGATGAGATCCTTCTAGTGGAGGGAGGGAGGGGCTGTTGTCCTAGGGAGGGGGAGAGAGAAAGGAATTGTCCTGGTGGTGGAGAAAGGGAGGAAAAGAAATTAATTCTGACTGGAGTGGGAGAGAGAGAGAGAGGAACTGTCCTCACGGAGAAAAATAGAGAGAGGGAGGGAGGGTTTGTTTTAAAGGGAGGATAGTTGAACGCGAGGAATTAGGACGGGGAGGGAGAGGTTGTCTACAAGGGAGATTCATTGTTCAAAGGGATAGCTTGTAAGTTATGGTATCTTTACAGAACCAGATGTGTAGCTGAGGGTAGAATGAATCTATCCATTGTGAAGGGTGTAGCAGCGTGTATTACTCGGGTGAGGGATGTAGTGAGGTGTAAAGAGCAATACTTGTGTAAGGGTGTAGGAGGCTATATAGAGTAATACTAGGGTGTGGGTGTAGTGTGGCGTAGGTGAGTGTATATAGTATTACTAGGGTTGAGGGTGTGGGTGTAGCGGGGTGTACGTAACTGGCCGTGTGTGGGGTGTTATCAGCAGGGGTTGTGTAAGGCGGGGATGGGTTAGGTTAGCTCACTTGACTCACCCGCTCCACCACTCAGAGATGCTCGGTAACAACTCCAGACAGTGGCTGTGTTTGGTCATGCTGGTGGTTTGTCTGTTAAATGTTACCTGTGTGTGTGTCTGTTAAATGTTACCTGTGTCTGTATGTTAAATGTTACCCGTGTGTGTTAAATGTGGCCTGTTGTCTGTTAAATGTTACCTGTGTGTATGTGTTAAATGTGACCTTTTGTCTGTTAAATGTTACCTGTGTGTGTCTGTTAAATGTGGCCCGTTGTCTGTTAAATGTTACCTGTGTGTATGTGTTAAATGTGACCTTTTGTCTGTTAAATGTTACCTGTGTGTGTCTGTTAAATGTGGCCCGTTGTCTGTTAAATGTTACCTTTGTCTGTTAAATGTTACCTGTGTCTGTATGTTAAATGTTACCTGTGTCTGTATGTTAAATGTTACCCGTGTGTGTCTGTTAAATGTGGCCCGTTGTCTGTTAAATGTTACCTTTGTCTGTTAAATGTTACCTGTGTCTTAAATGTGGCCTGTTACCTGTTAAATGTTACCTGTGTGTTAAATGTGGCCTGTTACCTGTTAAATGTGGCCTGTTACCTGTTAAATGTTACCCTGCCTGTACCTGTGTCTGTTAAATGTACGGTAGTTTATATGTTCTTTTGTCTTCAGTCGAGATATAATTTCACCCGGATCACCCTGAAGATTAGACACCCCAGCTTATTTCACCTGATGACTAGACACCCTAATGCTACCATGGGGGTTAGGTTAAGTGTTATGATGTCTTTCCAGGTGAAATAAGCTGGAGTGTCTAATCTTCAGGCGAAATAAGCTGGGGTGTCTAGTCAACAGGTGGAATAAGCTGGGGGTGGGAATTAATACCAATTATTTCTTTATCTAAAGCTGTTTTATTGTTGTTGTTAGAAGTTGAGATAACATTTGTTATTACTTAGTGAAGTTAAATATTTATACATATATACAACACAGAGTAACCTGCACGGGGGATACCAGGCATGAATTTGAAGAGCGATGTCCTCTTTCTCTTCCATGCTTCTTCCTCCTCTTCTTCCTCCTCTTCTTCCTCCTCCTCTTCCTCTTCCTCCTCCTCATCGCCATCTTGCCATTGATACTGTGACTACATCTCTTGTTAGTTATTGTTGATAATAATGCCCCTCCCTTTTAAACTACCATCACCAACATCCATGATTAACCAACCACTACTCCTACGCCCTCCTCCACCATCATCACAACCACTTAAACCACCACCATCCTCGTCCACAGACAGCCATACACACACACACACACCACCACTACCCTCACAGCACCATCCTCACCACCGCACCACCATCCTCACCCCCACTACCCTCACACCATCCTCACCATCCTCACCACCACACCACCATCCTCACCGTCACTACCCTCACACCACCACCACCATATACTCAAGGAGACACACCGCACAAGTATTTGAAAGTTTCGGCGCTAGCAAATTCATGTCACGGCCCCGATTTCAGTAGGGGTCACCTGCCGGGTGTCTTGTGTAAGTGTAGGAACGCTGGTGTTAGTACTAGGCCGTTGTGGATGTAGACAGAGGCAGAAAGAAGGTATACCTGATTAATTTTACACCCAGTGATGTCAGGTGTAAAGAGGTGTAAGTGTATAGAAACGAGTGAATGAGCTTAAGTGACGGTAATGTACACAGATTATGGGGTGTAAGTTATGGGTAGGCTTAATATACACAAGTTAATCATGAGAGTCACGTTAACATTAAGACCATTGATTGTATCTAGGTGTAGGTAGGTAGAGAGGCCGTGAGGGTGTAGTGAGGTGTAAGAAAAAAGGCTTGGATGAGTGAGTGTGTGGCATGCCAGCTCTAACCTGAGTGTAGAGTAGACAAATGTTTGTTTAGATATTTTTTTTTGCACGAGTTAATAAGTGGTTGCAGTAGCACACAGGACACATAACAGGATATTCACTAACTTATGATGATGGTGAAGTACAACACGTGTATTGTGTCTAAAGATGACTGAACGAGTGGTAAAGGTCACCCACCACTCGACCTTTAACCTAAGACTGTCTATATTTACACGAGACACCGATGAACTAAAAGATGGACTACATACCTAAATCATATCACCTGAAGAATCACCACCCCAGTTTATTTCACCTGAAGATTAACCACCCTAACGCTATTTGGGTTAGGTTAGGTGAATCTCCAGGTGGTACGGTACATCTATTCCGGATAGAAAAGCGAACGATGGATAGAACGGGATAGATAGATATATAGGAACAAGGGCTTCGGGTGAAAATCGATAAGCTTGTTATACCGTGAAGGTTAATGTTACCTATTAGAAACTGTAATTACACGGGGAGAGTGATAGTGAGGGAAGATGAGGTAGAATATTATTATTATTATATACTTAAGGCTTACATGTATCCAGAGTAATAAGTGAATAACGGGTTGATAAGAAAACAGTAGAGTGAACGAAGTGAATAACAATGGCTGTTTTTTTTGTATATGGGAAATTTTAGACTTATTTTCTAAGGAGTGATATTTATTTTTAAAGACATTTCAGTGTATAATATCAGAGAAAAATGGGTGAAATAGGTACTAATATATACCCAACAAGTATACTTATATGGATGAATAGGTATAACACGTTAAAAAAGGAACAGTAAATGGATGCAAGTGGATGAAAATTGAATAAGACAAACGAGAAATCGCTAAGGTGTTAATTTTATGGAGGAGGATGATGTGACTCGATGTAGGCCGGCTGGTGGCTGGCTGGGTAGGTCAGGGTGGTGTTGTTAGTAGCGAGGTTAGGAACACAGGGATGGGAGGGAGGCAGGGAGGGGTAAAGGTCTCACTCGCTCAGTCAGTAGGTGAGGGAAGGGGGATGGGAACGGCTGAGGCAGTGTGGTGGTGGCGTCGTGGAAGGGAAAGTTCGACTGTGGAGAGAAGGGAGGAAGGGGGAGGAGGGTAGTAACTGAGAGATGGTGCGTGAGTGAGTCAAGTGAATGTACTGTATGTTTGTATGTGTGTGTGTATTTATGTATGTCCTTCATCTTTGTTGTTTGTTTGTTTGTTTGTTTTTTTCTCGTTAGCGTTATTGGTATTAGTGTTATCATCTGTTATCAATGTTATCAACTGGATTTTTGATTGACATTACGGACGAATTTATAACGTATTGGTGTTATATTACTGCACTTCACCTGTAGAATCACACAATTCCAGCTTATTTCTCATATTAACTGACCTAACCTAACCTCATCCATATCCAGGTAATGTTAAGGTTGGTGGATTAAGCTGGGGGTAGAAATCCATCAGGTGTGTCCGATTAACCTAACCTAACTCCCTCTAGGATAATTAGTAACCAGGTAACTATAGGGTGTGTCCAGGTGATCCCAATTTTCAGTAACTATTAAATAAAGTGAAATCGGAATTACTAGTAGATAAAATAGGAACCATTGTACCACGAAGACCTCGAGTGGTGACATTGAACCAATAAAGAACCGCTGAGTGGAAAAACGGCATATGGGGGGTGGTTGACGATAATGATGGCATTTAAGCGACCTTGGTCCTTATTGCTTGTACGTAGTGGGTGGTATGTATCCGTGGAGGGAGGGGTATGTTATGAATTACGTGTCCGTGGATTTGAAAGGGAGTTCGTGATTTGAGGGTTGTTTGGACGTACGTGGTGTAGAGGGGTGCTAGATTGTATACCTGTGTCCGTGTCATTAAAGGACTGAGGAGTATGTCCGTGGCACTAGAAGAGAAGTAGTAATATGTCCGTGGTACTAGGTAAGCGAGGAGTATTATGTCCGTGGGGGCTGTGCGTGGGACGGACTAAAGAACTCGTCAGTTTCACTCCATTCAGGCCAAGGACGTGACACCCACGGCCCCTGGTGGTCTGCTTCTTACACACTCGTCCGTAATACATCAATTTCCACACTGGTATAATTTTATCCATTTACTCTTCTATATCTTCTGTAAAACGTACTGGAATTTGTCTCGCATAATCTTCAATAATTCACTATGTTTTTTTTATATATATTATGTATCTTGTACCATTGTGATTGTATACTGTATATTTGTATTTTATTTATGCAGTAATGGGTAAAATCTATTGCCCTGTAACTGGAGTGATGTGAGTGAAGAGGCTTGAGGAAGGAAGGTATGTAGGTTGAATGACGGGAGAGAGTAGTGGTGGGTGGGGGGGTGAAGGACGTAGAGAGGGGTGCTCTCTCTCTCTCTCTCTCTCTCTCTCTCTCTCTCTCTCTCTCTCTCTCTCTCTCTCTCTCACTTGTTGATTCATACTTCTCTGTCTGTGTCTAATAGTAAATACAAACTAAATGCATTAAGGAATAGCTGAACAGATTGACGAACATAGACGGACAGACGGTGTTCAGGAGGGAGGAGTGGGGGAGAGGGTAGTAGCAGTCCTCCACACCACTTGCTCTACAAGGGTGAAAATTCAAGGCGAGACTCACAAACCGATTAACCGATACTTAGCCCCCCGATACTTCCCTAATTATCGGGGCTGGGTGTCTGTCATCATTTGACCTGGATGGTTCCACAGGGACTTCATGTTTGACCTGTTGACCTCACATGACCTGACCTGACAGCTGCAGATGAACTGGTCCAGCCGTTTATGTCAGTTACTCTTAGAGAAAATTGTGTTGGTGTTGTGTATACAGTGTGTCATCTGTACGAATTTATATATTTATGTGTTTGTGGTATAATTTTAGATACAGTAGAATCATTTTATGTTAATTGTTTTGTAAGGTTAGAAATTTGTTTATAACTTAGGCAACATGTTAATAAGAGGTCAGTTAGGAGAGGGTGGGAGGGAACACGTGCTGTCAGACGTACCAACCTTAATACCCACCTTGTTTCATATCATCCACGACCAAACTCCCTTAAAGAGAAAGCTAGGGTTGAAAACCACAACTTTTTCTTCTGATCTGATTTGATGAAAGTAATGTAATTTTTTTGTGTGTATATGGAAGTTTGTTTTGTAAGGTTTGTTTGCTGGGAGCAGCTGGCAACATTGAGTAAAGTGTGGTAAACAGCATGTGTTTTGACGGAAGCGGTAGTCGGGTGGTGGTAAGACTATCCCCCTTTAACCCCCTACCACCCGCCCCTTACCTCACCCCACCTAACCTCACCCCTCCCCTTGTAAGCCTACACAGGTCAACAGAGGTGAAGAGAAAGGGGTGGAGTGAGAGGGTGGGGAGGGGGCGACGTGTTGGGCTGCCAGATGGGTCGGTCGGCGTGGAGGGGAGGGGAGTGGAGTTAAGGGTTGATGTTGAGAGGGAATTGGAACTATGGTTAGTGTGTAAGTGTAATAGGAGTTAAGGGTAACATGGGATGAGAGAATGGAAATTGACGTCTCGTAGAAAAATTGAAGCATCTTTATAAACTAATAATTGTTTTTCATTACAATTATAGATCAAAATAGTGAATAATATAAAAAATAATAAAAATACTAATAATAATAATACAACTGAAGTAAATGTAATATGAATATAGCGAAGTTTATGATATATTATAGGTATTTGTTCAAGATAACTGGACTTTGACTGGACTTGTGATTGCTCCACCATCCAAGTTATCTTCCCAAACATTAAGATAACAGGAGGATAACAGGAAGAATCCCCACCACAGCTTACTTCACTTAAAGCTTAACCACCCTAACACTATTTGGGGTGGATGAGGTTAGGTTAGTTTAATCCCAGTTTGAGTATAAGGTGATGTAGCAAAGCTTATTTAGGATCACCTGAACATTAAACACCCTAACGTTACCTGTGGATGGAATGGGTTAGGTTAGGTTAAGTTAGGTCACCTTAGTTTAAGTTAGGGCAGGTTGTGTATGTCGTGAAGTTTATTGTTTGTAATGTTAAGCCTAGTGTTTGTAATGTTGAATGAAGTCTAGAGTTTGTCATGTTGTGAAGCTTAGTGTTTGTTGAATGAAGCTTGGTGTTTGCAATGTTGTGAAGCTTAGTGTTTGTAATTTTGTAAAGCTTAGTGTTTGTAATGCTGAATGAAGCTTAGTGTTTGTAATGCTGAATGAAGCTTAGTGTTTGTAATGCTGAATGAAGCTTAGTGTTTGCAATGTTGAATGACGTCTAGAGTTTGTAATGTTGTGAAGCTTAGTGTGTTATGTTGAATGAAGCTTAGTGTTTGCAATTTTGTAAAGCTTAGTGTTTGTAATGCTGAATGAAGCTTAGTGTTTGTAATGTTGTGAAGCTTTGTGTTTGTAATGTTGAATGAAGTCTAGAGTTTGTAATGTTGTGAAGCTTAGTGTTTTAATGTTGAGTGAAGCTTAGTGTTTTTAATGTTAAGCTTAGTGTTTCAATGTTGAATGAAGCTTAGTGTTTGTAATGTTGAGAAGCTTGATGTTTGTAATGTTGAATGAAGCTTAGTATGTGTAATGTGTAAAGCTTAGTCTTTGTAATGTTGAGAAGCTGTTTGTAATGTTGAATGAAGCTTAGTCTGTAATGTTGCATGAAGCTTAGTTTGCATTGTTGAATGAAGCTTAGTGTTTGCATTGTTGTGGAAATGTTAGTCTTTGTAATATTGAATGAAGCTGAGCGTTTGTAATGTTGTGAAGCTTAGTCTTTGTAATGTTGAATGACGCTTAGTGTTTGTAATGTTGAATGAAGCTTAGTTTTTGCAATGTTGTGGAAAGCTTAGTGTTTGCATTGTTGTGGAAAGTTTTGCTTTTGTAATGTTGTGGAAAGCTTAGTGTTTGTAGTTGTTGAGTGAAGCTTAATGTTTGCAATGGTGAATGAAGCTTAGTATTTGTAATGTGTATAGTTTAGTGTTTGTAATGTTGCGGAAAGCTTAGTGTTTGTAGTGTGAAAAGCTTAGTGTTTGTAGTGTTGAATGAAGCTTAATGTTTGTAATGGTAAATGAAGCTTAGTATTTCTAATGTGTAAAGCTTAGAGTTTGTAATGTGGAAAGCTTAGTGTTGCGTGAAGCTTTGATGTTTGTAGCGTTGAATGAAGGTTAGTGTTTGTAGTGTTGAATGAAGCTTAGTATTTGTAATGTTGTGTAAAGGTTAGCGTTTGTAATGTGGAAAGCTTAGTGTTTGTAGTGTTATGAAGCTTAGCGTTTGTAATGTGCAAAGCTTAGTGTTTTAGTGTGTAATTCTTAGCGTTTTTAACAGTATGTGAAGCCTAGTTGTTAATAACGTCATGTGAAGCCAAGTGTTCGTAACGTCATGTGAAGTCTAGTGTTAATAACGTCATGTGAAGCCTAGTGTTCGTAACGTCATGTGAAGCCAAGTGTTAATAACGTCTGTGAAGCCCAGTGTTCGTAACGTCATGTGAAGCCTAGTGTTAATAACGTCATGTGAAGCCCAGTGTTCGTAACGTCATGTGAAGCCTAGTGTTAATAACGTCATGTGAAGCCCAGTGTTCGTAACGTCATGTGAAGTCTAGTGTTAATAACGTCATGTGAAGCCTAGTGTTAATAACGTCATGTGAAGCCTAGTGTTAATAACGTCATGTGAAGCCAAGTGTTCGTAACGTCATGTGAAGTCTAGTGTTAATAACGTCATGTGAAGCCTAGTGTTCGTAACGTCATGTGAAGCCTAGTGTTAATAACGTCATGTGAAGTCAAGTGTTCGTAACGTCATGTGAAGCCCAGTGTTAATAACGTCATGTGAAGCCTAGTGTTAATAACATGTGAAGCCAAGTGTTAATAACGTCATGTGAAGCCTAGTGTTCGTAACGTCATGTGTTAATAGCCAAGCCTAGTGTTCGTAACGTCATGTAGCGTCATGTGAAGCCTAGTGTTCGTAACGTCATGTGAAGCCTAGTGTTCGTAACGTCATGTGAAGCCTAGTGTTCGTAACGTCATGTGAAGCCAAGTGTTAATAACGTCATGTGAAGCCTAGTGTTAATAACGTGAAGCCAATTGTTAATAACGTCATGTGAAGCCTAGTGTTAATAACATGTGAAGCCAAGTGTTAATAACGTCATGTGAAGCCTAGTGTTCGTAACGTCATGTGAAGCCCAGTGTTCGTAACGTCATGCGAAGCCTAGTGTTCGTAACGTCATGTGAAGCCCAGTGTTCGTAACGTCATGTGAAGCCTAGTGTTCGTAACGTCATGTGAAGCCTAGTGTTCGTAACGTCATGTGAAGCTTACCTATAACTCATTACAATAGGTTAGTGTCTCTAGGAAGCTTGTAAGTAATAGGTAATAGGCTTATCGATCACCTCAGTCCTGCTAGGTGTATTGATAAACGATAAGCCTATTGTAGCCCTCCTCACCCCCCACCCCCCCTAATCTCCCCCTCCCACTGCCCCCCTCCCCCACCCCTAATCTCCCCTCCCAGTGCCCCACTATCCTACCCCTATCCCCTATCTCTTTCCTCTACCCCCCCCCCTGTTCCACCTCCTCCCCCCTCACTCCCTCCCTCCAAAGTACAGTCATATACTAAAGTCTGTTCCCCTCTCCTCCTGAACCACGAACCCCGAGACTCAGATTCATGAACCCGAAGCAGTAGATTGATACATTATTCTGTCCATAAATGCTTCGGATCCATGAGTCTTTATCTCGGTGTTCGCGGTTCAGGGAGAGAGGCGAACGGATTTTAGTAAAGTTGACCGAACACTAGGCGATGGATACTCATGCACTAACTATTAAGACACTTATATGTTTGAAAAGTTGATATAAAGTGTAAAGTAATTAAAAAGACAATGTTGTGGGGAGTTGATGTAATATGTTTATGGATCACCTGAATATTAAGCATCCTAACGTTTAGACCTGGGTGGGACAAGGGGGGGGGGTTAATCTTCAGGTGGTATTAATTTATAAATGATAAAGAGAAGAGCCGAATTTTTTGTGGTGTTTTGGTAATATTTTCCGGAGAATAGATATGAAAGGATTTATTTAATTGATAATTAATTTATTTTTCAATTTTTTTATTTATTTTTAGTATGTTTGTAGACCTCAGTGATCACGTTGACGATTAGTTACACCAGCTTAATTCATCCTAACCTAACCCCCTAAATAGGTCGTTAGGGTGAAATAAGCTGGGGTGGGGATTCGTCATGGGACACAAGAAGTTGAAGTGTTTCCTGGTCGCGTTTATCAGCACAAGATGATGATGGTTCATGATCTTTCTTTATTAACGTGTCCAATAAAGTTGTCTGGGAAATCGCCAGATGAGGGACTCACCCATCAAAACAAAGACAATTTCCCACATAACCCGACAGCCAGTCATTACTCAGGATGTGGGAGGAAGAGGAGGAGGATAGCCTAGAAGCTCAGCCCCAGGCAGTAAGGGACTGACGTGAGAACTAGTCCACATCAGAGGGATTTCTAAAATGTGCTATGTTACATTTTCCTCGCTTCATCCAGCCCAATCCAAGCCAAGCCAACCTAACCCAGTCCAACCCAACCCAACCCAGTCCAACCCAACCCAACCCAAACCCAGTCCAACCCAACCCAACCCAAGCCAACCCAGCCAAACCCAACCCAGTCCAACCCAACCCAACCCACTCCAACTCAACCCAGCCCAGTCCAACCCAGTCCAACCCAACCTGAGATGTAAGAAAGCCTCTCAATTACAAGGCACAATTATATCATGGAAAATGGCGTCAGACTTGTGTTGAGACTATATTTCTAACACATGGTTGTTTGGACACCATTTAGGGGCCAGCGTTAGTATACAGAATTATTTTGAATCCTGTCCCATATCCGGCATATCTTACTAGCGATCACCTGATAATTAACTACCCTAACGTTAATTTAATCCCCCAGATAGCGTTAAGGTGTTTAATCATCAAGTGAAATAAGCTGAGGGTGCCTAATCTTCACGTGATATCAATTCTGGTAGAGTCTTCATGAAAATTGGACGCCATGTTCGCCGTCACTGTCTTGTATGGTTGGTTGTCTTGTATGGAGTGAGTCATTGGGGTAGTTCCTCGCATCACCAGTCACTTAAGAGAAACTTTTGACGTGGGAAAGTCTTGGAAATCTGAACACAGCATCTAAGAGGTGTGTGTGTGTGTGTGTTCGAAGGATATTTTAGTGTGTATTAGCCAAATAACCTAACCTAAACCTCTCCTTACTCACCATAACCTCATCTAACTCACCATAACCTCTCCTAACTCACCATAACCTCACCTAACTCACCATAACCTCTCCTAACTCACCATAACCTCACCTAACTCACCATAACCTCTCCTAACTCATCATAACCTCACCTAACTCACCATAACCATCTCACCTAACTCACCATAACCTCACCTAACTCACCATAACCTCCTAACTCACCATAACCTCTACACTATTCGCCTTCCGACCTTCTCACTGGTTCATCTACAACGTTTCGAAACGCTGAACCAAACTCAAAACATCCGGGAACGAAGCACTTGTTCGCCTGAAGTGAGTTGGAGGGTGAGGAGGTTATACTTGAGGGTGGAGTGTTGAGTGTGAGTATGAATGAGTTATGAGTAAACGTCAGGTGTTGCGTGTTACATATGGGGAATGTGTGTGTACGTACGCGTGTGTGTGTGTGTACGTGTGTGTGAGGATATATATTTTCAGTGTCTTATGTTTGGGAGGAAGCATATTCTCAGTGGATATGCGTGGGAAAGGTATACTTGCGGGGTGGGGGTGTGGGAGGGAAGAAGAGGGAGAGGCCCCAGGGCGTCGGAAACAAGGAGTTGCCTGGTGGTCAACTTGCCACACGGGAGGAAGCAGCTCAGTAGCCAGGCATGATGTTATCTTAACGTAATTGGGTTGGGTTGGGGTTTGAGAGAGAGAGAGGAGGAGGTAGGTAGAGGGGGGGAACCTGTAGCACCTCGTGGCTGCTCCTCACCGCCGCCAGGAGGAGTAGGAGGAGGAGGCCAGCTGCTAAGCGAGACGGGAACGGGAAGGAACGAGAGCTTACTACCGTGGCGGGTAATTACGCTTATTTATTGTCACCCACTCATTCATTCATCCGTTCGCTAGAGTATTAACATAATTTAACACTTTACCCTTTTGGTGAGGGAAGGAGGGATGGAGGAGGGGATTAGCACCAAGAGAAAGGGGGAAGGAGATCTCTAGGACATGTGAGGGGAAGACTGAAGGGTAGGCCATAAATCTTCCTGTTTACTGAAGGGATGAATGAGAAGGAGAAAGAAGGTTAGGACTTGGGATTTCTTGACTTGTGAAGGGAAAGGTGGATGATGGGGGAGAGAAAGAACTTAGGACTTAACACTTGAGACTTCCCGTTGTGTGGAACTTTACCGACGTGAGAATTTTTTTTTCAAGGATTTTTAAACACATAACTCAAAGTTCTCAAAATGTCGTAATGTAGTGACGATCTGACCTTAATACTTACACCCATTGTAATGTTAGAGTAATAAATATACACATAAGGATTCCACACTTCATAGGTAAACAGAGACGAATTTATTAAACCAATAAGAACAGAGTGTAAAGGAATGCTATAGACTCAGCTTAACAAGAATCCCAGAAGTCTTATGTACTGACGAAGATGTTAGAGCTTAGACCCTCAAGCTTTAAGGGAGGATTACACCCAAGCTTTAAAAAGGGATTACAAAGTACCAGGGTTAAAGTTAAGCTGGAGCTAAAATAAACGTAGCAGTGAAGAAGAATGTTAAGCTTTGAAGCATTTTTAAAGGGATAGAAGCTTAAGGTGAGGTGAGTAGTATATTGAAGGGCGTAACACAGAGAGAGAGAGAAAGATATATTTAAAAGACAAGGTTCGTGAATTCCTTGAGCTCAGAGTTGACGCCATGACGCCGCCACCGTCACTACCACTACCGGAAGTACGGCAACACCTCCCTTCCTACCTCCTCCGCCTCTTCCTCCTCCACCTCTTTCTCCTCCACCTCTTCTTTCTCCTCCCCCCTCCACCTCCCACGAACTGGTCTTGTTCTTTTAATTTCGTGTTATTTATCGTCTTCTATCTCCATTATTATCTTCGTAATGTTATGATTTTTTCGTTATTTTGTGCTTTCTTCTTCTTCTTCCGCTGACACACTTATACGCACAGTCTTTCATAACTAATGTATATAATTTTCTCTTTCAATACATAATTATTTATCCTTTCTCCTTCCTGTTCTCATCACCTGTTCTCATTATCCCCCATTTATCTCTCTTTTATTATTTTCTCCTCCTTTCTTTCAACCCAATTTTTCTTTATTTTTGTTTTATTTTCCCCGTTTATGTTTTTATTAGTGGTAAGAATATGTAAATAGAATAATGGAATAAGAATAACAGTAATAACGATGATGATGTGTAGTGGTGATAGTTGTTAATAGGGTGATAATTGCAATAAGGCAATAATAATAACAATCTCTCTCTCTCGTTCCCTAGAGATAATTTCGGCCCACATCCCTGTCTCTCTTTGTTGCCTCTCTCCGCCCATCTCTGGTATGTAGACCCACCCTTCTGCGCCCCTCTCTCCCGTCTACATGTACCCCTCACTCAACCTACATACCTACCTATTTCCCCTCACTTCCTCAGTCTAGTACATATTTAGTACACTTATTTCCTATGTGGTCTCTCTCTCTCTCTGTCTATTTCGTTTCTCCTTTTTTTTTCCACTAGAGAGAGAAAAGAGAGAGAGAGAGAGAGAGTTAATAGGCTTTGATTACAACCAAAAGAATTACTGACCTAATTTGACCTCCCATACATCACTTGGTCGTTAAATTAATACTTAAAAATCGTTATCGGTGTCCCCCCACCCTGCTCCTCCTCCTCTTCACCTCTGTATTCACCCTCTCTTTATTACCTATTATTAGCTTATCCTTCTTCCGGGTGACACGTTCCCGAACTTCTCCAGGGAACTAGGCTTGACCAGTCACAAGCCATCTTCTCGTGGGTTAGGATAGGTTTGAGTTTGGTTAGGTTAGGCTGGAGTTTGGTTGAGTTTGGTCGGAGTTTGCTGGGTTAGGTTGGGTTTGGTTGCATATTCTCGAACTGTCTCGACCTAAGTACAGTATAGGTTGACCAATAACAGACCAGCTTCACAAGGATGGCTTAACTGATGGCGTCACTAATAACTGACTCTTACCGGTGTGTTTAAGAGTTTTTGACCTGACCTGACCTAACCCATGTGGAGCTGGTCTGTGATTGGTTGGCTTAGTGACCTCGAGGTTATGGTATATAATTTTGGATTCTAATAACAAGAGATTTTTAATTATCTTATTTTCACTGTATTAGACGATAATTATTTTAGCTATATTTATTTTAAACTATATATATGATTTTTATTCTTATTATTAGTATTATAATTTATTTTGTCATTATTTTATGATATATGCTGTATAATGACTTGTTTATCCTGGGAAAAATAATTCGTATAGCTCATGAAGACAAATATATCGTTGTATGTGAGATGAGTGAAGGCAGGCAGGTAGTCTTGTTCATCCTGGATTTAATAGAAAAATCAACACTACCACTGTCCTGGGAAGAAAAAGAACAACGATGATATTAAGCTTTCGTGGAAGGACAGGAAAATTATTGTAGTTTTCCCAAGAAGAGTAATGCAATGGCGGCGGTTGTCTTGGGGGAAAAAAATCTTGTGGAGGCGGGCGGGGAAAACCTTTACGTGTTCCAATAACGAAACTTAACATCGACGTTGGTGAGGTAAAGTCTTCAGAAAAACTCTTTGATTCACCCTAGAATTTTTTAAAGACTCGTTGAAATTTATCGACTAAAAGGAATATTATCTCTGTTGGATAAAATGAGAGAGAGAGTTGTTCTGTTAGAGATAGTGCAGGGAGATTCCATTAACGGGAAGGAGAGATGTTTACTTGGCTGTCCGCAATATTTCTCGTCTTTCAATATTTATACATTTCGTTTTTGTCTATATATCGTAATATTTACTTCTGTTGTCTATTTTCTCTCTCTTATTTATTCTTGTGATTTTTTTTGTATCTTCTTTATAAGGTAAATCTATTTGTATATGTAATTGGTTAAAATATATTTATCTGAGTGACATCATTATTATTGTTATTATATTATTTTATTATTACTGGTATTATTTTTATTATTATTTTATTATTCTCCTCCTCTCCCTCCCCCAGCCCCCCAACTCCCTCCCCTCTTTTACCTTATACAGAAGTTCATAGACAAAAAAGCATTTGATCTCTTTGTCGCCTCGCTTATTGATTTTTGGCCGGAGGAGGTGGGGGGTGAGAGGAGAGAGTTGAGAGGGGAGTAAAGGTGAGGAAGGAGGGAGAGGGAAGAGAACATGCACACGCCATTAACAAGGTCAGTGGCCTGCCAGGGCGGGCGGGGATGAATGGGGTTATTGGCTGGTCACTGGGCCGATCACCGCTGCTGTCTGACACTGAGCTGATCACTGGGCTGAATACTGCAACTGCTGTCTGGTCACTGCTGCTGCCTGGTCACTGCTGCTGTCTGGTCACTGCTGCTGCCTGGTCACTGCTGCTGCCTGGTCACTGCTGCTGTCTGGTCACTGCTGCTGTCTGGTCACTGCTGCTGCCTGGTCACTGCTGCTGCCTGGTCACTGCTGCTGCCTGGTCTGCTGCTGTCTGGTCACTGCTGCTGCCTGATCACTGCTGCTGCCTGGTCACTGCTGCTGTCTGGTCACTGCTGCTGTCTGGTCACTGCTGCTGTCTGGTCACTGCTGCTGTCTGGTCACTGCTGCTGTCTGGTCACTGCTGCTGCCTGGTCACTGCTGCTGCCTGGTCACTGCTGCTGTCTGGTCACTGCTGCTGTCTGGTCACTAAACTGATCAAAATTGTAGTGTTAGATAGGCAGTGTAGGATACAGGGAGAGAGAGACAGAGGGTGTAGGATGGGAGAGAGACGGTGTAGGATACAGGAGAGAGAGAGCAGGGGTGTGGGATACAGGAGAGAGACGGTGTGGGATACAGGAGAGACAGGGTGTAGGATACAGGAGAGAGACGGTGTGAGGATACAGGAGAGAGACAGGGGTGTAGGATGCAGGAGAGAGACGTGTGGGATACAGGAGGAGAGAGAGAGACAGGATGTAGGGATACAGGAGAGACAGAGGTGTAGGATACAGGAGAGAGACGGTGTGGGATACAGGAGAGAGACAGGATGTAGGATACAGGAGAGAGAGACAGAGGTGTGGGATACAGGTGAGGAGACGGTGTGAGGATACAGGAGAGAGAGACAGGATGTAGGGATACAGGAGAGAGACGGTGTGGGATACAGGAGAGAGACGGTGTGGGATACGGAGAGAGAGACAGGATGTAGGATACAGGAGAGAGAGAGACAGGGGGTGTAGGATACAGGAGAGAGACGGTGTAGGATACAGGAGAGAGAGACAGGATGTAGGATACAGGAGAGAGAGACAGAGGTTGTGGGATACAGGAGGGAGACGGTGTGGGATGCAGGAGAGAGAGACAGGATGTGAGGACACAGGAGAGAGAGAGACAGAGGGGTGTAGGATGCAGGAGAGAGACGGTGTAGGATACAGGAGAGAGACAGGGGGGTGGGATACAGGTGAGGAGACGGGTGTGGGATGCAGGAGAGAGAGACAGAGGGTGTAGGATACAGGTGAGAGACGGGGGTGTAGGATACAGGGGAGAGAGCGGTGTAGGGATACGGGAGAGAGAGCAGGATGTAGGATACAGGAGAGAGAGAGACAGAGGGTGTGGGATACAGGAGAGAGAGACAGGGGTGTAGGATACAGGAGAGAGACGGTGTAGGATACAGGAGAGAGAGAGATGTAGGATACAGGAGAGAGAGACAGGGGTGGAGGATACAGGAGAGAGACGGTGTGGGGATACAGGAGAGAGAGACAGGATGTGTGAGGAGAGAGAGGAGGGTGTAGGGCAGGAGGAGAGAGGGACAGGGGGATACAGGTGGAGAGACGGTGTAGGATAAGCAGGAGAGACAGATGTAGAGTGCAGGAGAGAGAGACAGGGGTGAGGGATACAGGTGAGAGACGTGTGATACAGGAGAGAGAGACAGAGGGAGGACAGGAGAGACAGGGGGTAGGATAAGGAGAGATGTAGGATACTGGAGAGAGAGACAGAGGTGTAGGGATGAGACATGGTGAACAGGAGAGAGAGACAGAGGGTGTAGGATACAGGTGAGACAGGGGGTAGATACAGGAGAGAGAGACAGGATGTAGGATACAGGAGAGAGAGACAGAGGGGTGTAGATACAGGGGAGAGAGACGGGAGGATGGGCAGGAGAGAGAGACAGGATGTAGGGATACAGGAGAGAGAGACAGGGGGTGTAGGGATACAGGTGGGAGACGCAGGATACAGGAGAGAGAGACAGGATGTAGGATACAGGAGAGAGACACAGGGGGTGTAGGATACAGGTGAGAGACGGGTAGGATACAGGAGAGAGAGACAGGGTGTAGGATACAGGTGAGAGACAGGGGTGTAGGATACAGGGGAGAGAGACGGTGTAGGATACAGGAGAGAGAGACAGGATGTAGGGACACAGGAGAGAGAGACAGAGGTGTAGGATACAGGAGAGAGACGGTGAGGGATACAGGAGAGAGACGGTGTAGATACAGGAGAGAGAGACAGGGGGTGTAGGATACAGGAGAGAGAGACAGGGGGTGTAGGATACAGGAGAGACGGTGTAGGATACAGGAGAGAGAGACAGGATGGGATACAGGAGAGAGAGACAGGAGGGGATACAGGAGAGAGACGGTGAGATACAGGAGAGAGAAGGGATGGGATACAGGAGAGAGAGAGAGGGGTGTAGGATACAGGAGAGAGACGGTGTAGGATACAGGAGGAGAGACAGGGTGTAGGATAGCAGGAGAGAGATGTGCAGGAGTAAGGAGAGAGAGACAGAGGGTAGGATACAGGAGGAGACAGGATGTAGGATACAGGTGAGAGGACAGAGGGTGTAGGATACAGGAGAGAGACGGTGTAGGGATACAGGAGAGACAGGATGTAGGATACAGGTGAGAGACGGTGTGGATACAGGAGAGAGACGGTGTAGGATGAGAGATGGTAGGATACAGGAGAGAGACAGAGGGTGAGGGCAGGAGAGAGACAGAGGCAGGACAGGAGAGAGACGGTAGATACAGGAGAGAGACGGTGTAGATACAGAGAGACAGATGTATGGATACAGGTGAGAGACAGAGGTGTAGGATAAGGAGAGACGGGGAGGATACAGGAGAGAGACAGGATGTATGATACAGGTGAGAGACGGTGAGGATACAGGAGAGAGAGACAGGATGTAGATATAGAGGAGAGACAGAGGGGGATACAGGCGAGAGAGACAGGATGTAGGATACAGGTGAGAGACAGAGGGTGTAGGATACAGGAGACAGGGGTGTAGGATACAGGGAGAGAGACAGAGGTGTAGGATACAGGAGAGAGAGACAGGATGTAGGATACAGGTGAGAGACGGGTAGGATACAGGTGAGAGAGACAGAGGGGTAGGGATACAGGAGAGACAGAGGGTGTAGGATACAGGAGAGAGACAGAGGTGTAGGATACAGGAGAGAGAGACAGGATGTAGGATACAGGTGAGAGACGGTGGGATACAGGTGGAGAGAGACAGGATGTATGGATACAGGTGAGAGACGGTGTAGGATACAGGAGAGAGAGACAGGATGTAGGACAGGTGAGAGACGGTGTAGGATACAGGAGAGAGAGACAGGATATGATAGGGAGACGGTGAGGATACAGGAGACAGGATGTAGGATACAGGTGAGAGACAGGATGTAGGATACAGAGAGACGGTGAGAGAGAGAGACAGGATGTGATGGATACAGGTGAGAGACGGTGTAGGATACAGGAGAGAGAGACAGGATGTATGACAGGAGAGACGGTGTAGGGATGCAGGAGAGAGAGACAGAGGGTGTAGGATACAGGAGAGACTGTAGGATACAGGAGAGAGAGACAGAGGTGTAGGATACAGGTGAGAGAGAGACAGGATGTAGGATAGCAGGTGAGAGAGATGTAGGATACAGGTGAGAGACAGGATGTATGATACGGTGGAGAGAGAGACAGATGTAGGGATACAGGTGAGAGACGGGTAGGATACAGGAGAGAGACAGGATGTATGATATAGGTGAGAGACGGTGTAGGACAGGAGAGACAGGATGTGGGAACGGGTGAGAGACGGTGTAGATACAGGAGAGACAGGATGTATGATACAGGGTGAGAGAGACAGGATGTGATACAGGTGAGAGACGGTGTGGGGATGGTGAGGAGGAGGGTGCAGGATGCAGGAGAGGAGACAGAGGGGTGGGGATACAGGAGAGAGAGACAGGATGTAGGGATACAGGTGAGAGACGTGCAGACAGAGAGAGACAGGATGTAGGATACAGGTGAGAGAGGGTGTAGGATACAGGAGAGAGAGACAGGATGTATGATACAGGTGAGAGACGGTGTAGGATACAGGAGAGAGAGACAGGATGTAGGATACAGGTGAGAGACGGTGTAGGATACAGGAGAGAGAGACAGGGTGTAGGATACAGGAGAGAGAGACAGGATGTATGATACAGGTGAGAGACGGTGTAGGATACAGGTGAGAGAGACAGGATGTATGATACAGGTGAGAGACGGTGTAGGATACAGGTGAGAGAGACAGAGGGTGTAGGATACAGGTGAGAGAGACAGGATGTAGGATACTGGAGAGAGACAGGGTACAGGAGAGAGAGAGAGAGACCTCGGGGAAGGCACCAAACTTTTTTAATCATCTTCACGGGAATATTTATCACGTTGTCGCCAGCTGAGTTATGGCAACAGGTGTGTGGGAGATATGGCAACAAGTGCGTGGGAGATATGGCAACAAGTGCGTGGGAGATATGGCAACAGGTGCGTGGGAGATATGGCAACAGGTGTGTGGGAGATATGGCAACAGGTGTGTGGGAGATATGGCAACAAAGTGTGTGGGAGATATGGCAACAGGTTTGTGGGAGATATGGCAACAGTGTGGGAGATATGGCAACAGTGTGTGTGGGAGATATGGCAACAAGTGCGTGGGAGATATGGCAACAGGTGTGTGGGAGATATGGCAACAGGTGTGTGGGAGATATGGCAACAGGTGTGTGGGAGATATGGCAACAAGTGCGTGGGAGATATGGCAACAAGTGTGTGGGAGATATGTCAACAGGTGTGGGAGGTATGTCAACAGGTGTGTGGGAGACATGAAAACAGATGGTGGAGGTTATGGCAACAGGTGTGGGAGGTATAGAAAAATGTGTGTGTGGCAACCTGTGTGAAATATGGCAATAGGTGTGCGTCTATGTTAACCAATGTACAAGTTCATGGCGACAAGTGTAGGATATGGGGTACAGTATTGTAACACGGCTAAGACGAATGGCAACAGGCGTAAGTCGTATGGCAACACGTGTGAGGGTGTTTGGACAGCAAGTCTGGGTGTATGGTCACATATGCCTTGAGTGTATGACAACAGGTGTGGTAGATATGTCAACTAGCAGATGTGGCAACAGGTGTGTGTGAATATGATGCCAGGTGTGGTAGATGTGACAACAGGTGTGTGTGTGTGTGTGAAACCTGATGCCATGTGTAGTAGATATGGCAACATGCGTTTGGATATGACAAAGCATTCTAGATGTCTTGTGTGTGTCGTAGCTAAAGGGGGAAATCTAGTGTGTGTTATGAGGCAGGCAAAGCACCTTACTTAATATGCCATCGAGATAAACAAACGAGCCACAAAAACAAGTGAGCATCATCAAGAACACCTAGACCCCCGCCGGGCCACTTAATACCCTTATAGCCATGATTAGGGGTCTCACCACTTTCCAATATGACGGCGAAATAGCACTTGGGACTGTATCACATGAGATGAATTTTTTTAGGGGAATTTAAAATAAATGTCTGATAATCCAGTTTTGTGTCGTTAACGGAGGAAGTTATTATAGTTAAGAGGAAAATTAACTGATGATTGTTTGATAATCTGTTATTTTCTTCGACATAAGTGCAAAACAAAAATAAAACAAAAGACAAAAGATTAACGTGCTAGTCTTGTTGAATCAGGACTCGACAATAAATTCTGAGGTGCGCGCGCGGGAAAATTTATTGCATCGCTATCTTCCGCGTCAAACCGTATCGCTGTGTATCTGAACAATCTGCTCCGCTATACCACTTAAGTGCCAACTAACGCGCCCTGGGACACCTTGGCTATGTGGACCTCATCCATCTTGGGCACTGTCACCCCTCCATCACTTCCTCCACCTCACTCCACCTACTTCCTCCACCATCTAACTAAAGAATCTCAGTCTATACTAGGCAAGTGTTGACTCTCTCTTTGTATTTCCCTCCCCTATGTTCATTACTTGCTCCATATTTCCTCCTCTCTTCCCTTCTACTATTTCTCTCTCACTTCTTTTCCCTTCCTGCCTCTTACGCTTCCCTTTCTTCCCTCCCGTCCTTCCCAGCCGTCACTCCACATTTTCCTTCTTTGTTTTTAACCTGCGATTTCCCTAACGACCATGTCACTCTCTCTCTCTCGTTGAAGCATATTGTCGCCATCTTAGCACCAGCGAGAAGAGGAAAAGAACTCGGTTTCCTTGAACGTCGAGTTGGTGGTTTCTCCCTCTTTCCCTCTTTCCCTCCCTGTCCTTCCCTCTCTCCCTCCCTCTCCATCTCTCCCTCTCCCTCCAATCTCCATCTTTCCTTCCTTCCCTCCTTCCAGATCCACACCAGTTGATAATCACTCGTGTTGCTCCATAAGCTTTTGTTGACGTTAAGAGAAAGTTAGATTAATCGTATTAGAAAGGCGGCGAAGCAACAATTTGGCAAGAAGGCTAAACGGCTGTCAACGTTCATACATAGCGGGAAAATGAAGGTGTCGAGGAAAGAGACAAATGACAGATGGGATGCGCACAACTAACTTCTGACGTCATTGCTCTGGCATATGTCCGATTTGATTTAGTGTTTCTTCTTTTGTTTTTGTTTGTGTGTGTGTGTGTGTTTGTGGTGGTGATGAAAGGTGTTGTGGTTTGTTTGCCTGGATGTTGTGGTGAAGGGCTGTTGTTTATGTCTGCGTGTTGTGGTGATTAGCTATTGTTTATGTCTTGCTGTTGTGGTTTGTTTGTCTGGTTGTGGTGGTGGTGGAGGAGAGCTCTTGTTTATGTCTGAGTGTTGTGGTTTGTTTGTCTGGTTGTGGTGGTGGTGGTGGAGAGCTCTTGTTTATGTCTGTTGTGGTTTGTTTGTCTGGTTGTGGTGGTGGTGGAGGAGAGCTCTTGTTTATGTCTGTTGTGGTTTGTTTATGTCTGTTGTAGTTTGTTTATGTCTGGGTGTTGTTGTGATGCTTTACGCGAGTCACTCTCGTTTTATTTCCTGGATGTTGTAAGGTGTTGGTCCGCCTCAACAACTGTTCTTCCCTGGCGTGTGCTGGAGATGATGATGATGACACACACACACACACACACACACATCATACACACACACACACACACACACACACACACATCATACACACACATCATAGTTTGAAATTTAGATAATTAGATGTATTTCTGGCATCTTTTTGTCTATTGTGTGTGTGTGTGTGTGTGTAAATATAACTCTTACTAACATATAGGTATTATTCAGCTTATTTCCTGTCGCTTCAACTTTCATTAATTTTTATCGCTTTTATATATTTAATTCATTATTTCTGTATTTATTTCACTACTTTAAGCTCAATCAACCTTTTCATCTTCATTTTTTTATAATAAGTTTATTTATTATGTTATGCTCGTTTTCTCATTGTTATTTCCTTGTTTCTCCAATATTGTGTTAACTAGTGGATAAGTTAAAAACAATGTACCTTTGTTTTTGTAATGTTTGTTTGTTATGAATTTTGTGATCACTTGAAGATTAGCCTCCTTAGCTTATTTCACCTTAATTATAAACCACCTTAACCTAACCTAACCTAACTACTCAGGTGTCATTAGGGTGTTTAATGATCAGGTGAAATATGCTGTGGGGGCTAAGCTTGAAGTGATTTGTGGGTTTTTTTTATATTTCTCAATTGTAATGTCGACTTTGTATTTTAGTTTTGTAATAATTAGTGTAATTTTATCTTCATTCTCTTCAGTTTGATTTTTATATTTAGTCGTTCCTTATAAGACGACAGTACAAGATCACTCTGGTATTTGTTTTCGCCGTGAAACGTCGACTTGGTGAACGTGACGTGTGAGATCTTTACAAACACTCATTAACACTTGTGTGGAAATTCCTGTGTTTACGTCAATAAATACCAGGAGTCGAGAAACAATCTTACGTCTTCATTTAAAGTTAATCTATTTGTATAATGTTCCTGATGGGTTAAAAACAAAGACACTATCTATCTTATATTTCAGTGTTACTTCAGTCGGCCATTAGTTCCAACATTTTAAGAGTAGAATAATGTCTTTAAAAAACCTCTCACATTCAAAAAAACTTATTATATATATATACTGTATATTTAATTTACAAAACGGTGCTGAATATATTTACAAAATTAGGGAGTGATTGTCTAGATTCGCTTCAGATGTTGGTATATAACTTAAATATCGTTTAAATTGTGGTTAATTGATGTCAGTGTCCCCGCGCGGGCAGTCAGTGTGTTGACTGCCCGCCATGGTGGCAACAACGAGTGTAAATATAACTTGAAATCACTCTCTCTTGACAAGCGGGTTAACCAATTAAATTGCTAACTGTGGCAGATTTAGGGTGTAACTTGGCCTCAGAATGAAAACAATTATCTTTTAATAAGCTAGATTTGGTTTATAGTTTAAGTTGGAAAAGAATACCTTGGTTGCGGTCAAGGTGTGGTGTAACCTTATTGGTCGAAATGAAACGAGTATCTTGACGCTGATTGGATGAAAATCACACCTCCGCCTCCTCCTTGTCTTATACTCACCTCCACCTCTCACCTTCCTCCTCCTCCTCCTCCTCCTCCACCACATCTACCTCACCTGGCGGCCAGACCCTTCTTCTCCCTCCCCCTCCATCACCCCCCTCCCTTCTCCCTCTCCCTCCATCACCCCCTCCCTTCTCCCTCCATCACCCCCCTCCCTTCTCCCTCCCCCATCACTGTCCGTCTATATTTGGTGGAAACATAAGTAGATACGCGCCTCACCTCGCCATATTGACCGCAGGGTTGCCAGTGCGTGTATTATTCTCACTTATTATAACGAGCCAATAACTAGTTTAAGTTTGGGCACAGGTGAAGGTTAACTAGCTAATTAGTTTGTTAGGTTAGTTTGGTGGGGTAGTTGGTTAGGGTTAAATTAGGATGGGTTCGATGAATATTGGGCTAGGTTAGTTAAGGTTAGGGTAGGTTTTGGTGACGTAACACATGGATCAGGTTAGGTTTAGTTGGTTTAGGTTAAGTTAGGTTAGATCGGAAAGTGTTTTTTGTTGTTGTTTATATTAGACATGAGATAAAAATAACTCGTGTTGATGTTATTGTGGCCGTCATCTTTGTGTTATGGAATGAAGTGGTCACACACACACACAGGCTATTACATCACTATTGACGCTTATAATACCCTCTGCCAGACTAACACACCCGTCAAGATGGCGTCGAAATTACACTGAGACTTTTGTAGCCAGGTGTGCTCTGTCCCCACCACCTGTTAGGGAGAAAAATAAAAACAAATAACTTACGAATACTTAAGAATCCGGACCTAGAAATATTAACTGAGTTCGCTAATTGGTTGGACGAGCCGCTCTGCCTCGTCGATGATTGGCTGACAAAAAATACCTTATTTTTTCTGATGTCTACGAGAATTTGTCAATTTTTAGTCTTTGTAAGTCATTTTTATTGGTTAGATTTTGATAATATATCGTAAGTAGATACTTTTAATCGTAAGAAACGTACCGTAAGTACGATTGTTGAGTAGCAAGTACGATACTTTTTCATCCCGAGTACGAAAGTTTGTGATGCGAAGGACGAAGTCGTTGGTGAGGGTGCACGACTCTTACTCCTGAGGTACGAAGGTTTTTTTAATCATAGGTACGAAGGCGGTCGGTCGGTAGGTACAGGTAGGGGGGGGGGTGGTGTGGGTAATGGTCGGTGTTTTTCAATCCACGCGGGTACGAAAATAAATACTACATTGTAATGCATAGCGGCCAGTCCGTGCCAGGCGGTTAATTTTGATTGATGAAGTAAGCGACGCGGCGATGATAACCCAGCCTTCAACTCTTTACTTTGTATCGTCCCCAATCCCATCAATCAAACGTCTGTTCTCAACTATTGTCTCCTAGGTTGAAAGATGGATAACTTGGTACGCGGGCTTGGTGGATAGAAAGGTTCGGTGTAGGTGGTACAAGTGTGAAAATGGCCATGAACACTGTGGATGTGTCCTGTCCCTACCCAGCCCCGACAACCAGATAGCACCGCCACGCCAAAACTATGCGACCCAAGTGTTACCAGTTTCCCATATCTCTCACCTAGCCTCTCATTTCAGCTTTTAATTCTTTTGTTAATACTAAATACATATGATTCATTATTAATAAAATCCGGTGTAATTTTATGTTTATTGTGTCATCATTGTTGAGGATGAATCGAAGTTGAAATGGAGGAGAAAATAAATAATGTGAAGGAGAGGGTTGGCGCTCTGAGCTGGTAGAACTGTATGAGCCTGGCGCGGGGTTACCAGGTTTTGCCCGATGGTGTGAGACATTGGGTGAGCAGCTCGAGCGGTGCTGTTGTGGAATGTTTAACTCCATTTTTGTTGTTTCTTGTGTTGTACCTAGACTGGTCTAGCTTTTAATTAAACGAACACGTTGTTTTATATATATTCTCGTTAGTTAGGTAAAATGAATTCGTCGAGGAAGATGTACGAGGGGATACGAGACGAAAATAATTAGGTGACTATTCACTGGCCATCTGTTTTGAGAGCAGCAAAGAGCGAGAAAATCTCGTGTGTGGCGGCAACTTTAGGCCCGCGCCCTCCTCAGCTCCTTGGTCTTGGCATGATGCGCGGTACATATTTTTACATTTGGCGCGAAATATTGGCGCCTCGTCGGGAGAAGTAAAGTGACACACGCCGTGCGTACAGATGACGACAAAAGAGAGGAAATAGGCACTTGTCAACCCCTGGTCGCCACAGTCATTTGTCTCCATGCTTAGCCCCCTCTATGATTGTTATGGTGCTTACGTATCCACTTAAGGACGGCTCTTTTAACCTAATTGCTCGCACATTACTCAGCCCCTGAGAATGGAGACCTGAGAATCTAATTAATTAGTAAAGTTTCAATAGTATCTTTACCGGACGACTTTGTACTCGACGAGGTTATTCCCGTCTACTAGTGTATTTGAATTCGGGTTTAAATTATGTTAAATACCTCTTAACAGGCATATTCCTTCCATTGTTTAATATGAAAAGGCATATATTAAGAGGATTACAACAGGCTATTTCACGGTTTTCATGCGAGTAAAGCGAATAATATATAAGAAAAGGAACTGGTAATAGACCCAAACCAGCACAAAACAATCCGAGGAAAGTGTCTGGGTCTGACTCGCCACCCAGAACAGGTTTTGATCTAATCGCGAGGCTGCCCAGCGATGCTCCATTGTTGCGTTCATTGCACTTATACTTCCCGATGCGATTTTTGTTTTATTATCCCTATAGAGAAGAGTTAAACCCTCCACCTTAAAAAAAAAAATCGACAGTTTTAGCACAAAATAAATGGTAATGGGTAGTTATTTCACCGGCAGGGGCAGAATAAAACTTCAAGTGTTCAGGTTCCTTCCATCTTATATAAGAACTTTTGGCGCGAAACATTCTGGGACGAGGAGTTGAAGCGCTTGTTTGTTTGTGTGTTACCAGCCAATGATTTACTAGCGATCAGCTCTGAACTTGACTGACAAGCTTGCTGCCCACTTGCTCATCATCACGTCCTGGGCTAGTAAGGGACGGCCGCCAGGGGGACAGGCGCCTCTAACCTGCTCCTAATTCCCTCCCTTGTCTGTCCGTCTGTCTGTCTGTGTGTCTGATGGGGGATGTGTGTATTAAGTGGTTAGCTGAAGACGTGAGAGGTGAATCTCCTCGTTTCAAGACGATGCTTATCCTCCCTGTCTGTTTGTCTGTCTGCCCGTCTGTCTTCCTGTCTTAGTGTTGTATTATTTGTATTTTGTTTTTGTGTTTTATGGGAGTAATTTAGAACTTCTTGAATTACCGAGCATGAACTTAATAAGGTCAAGGAACATGTCTTAAAACCAGTTTGTATGACTCATTATTGGAACCCCTCCAGTCTCTGCTCTGACGCCATCTTGTTGTAAAACCTGGGCATTTATGTTCTCTTAAAAATTATTGTCCTCTTTAACTCTTAATTACTGTTTGTGTTTATATTTTGTTCATAATTATTATTATTATTATTATTATTATTATTATTATTATTATTATAAATTTAATTGTAATTGTTGTTATTTTGTTCATGTTTTTTTTTAATATTTTGACATTGGTGTTATTTTTACTTGTTTATTTACTTATGTTATTATTAGTTTTATTTTTGTTTTCGTGGTTAAATGCAAGTTGCCTACAGCAGTAAACCCAACCTAATCCTTCCTAGACAATAAGGTTAGGTTTAGGTTTAATTAAGTTAGTTTAGATTAAGTTAGGATACATTAGGTTAGATTACAGTATATCAAGTTAGGTTATATTAGGTTAGGTTAAATTTGATTAGGTTAGATTAGGTGAAGTTAATTTGAATACTGTCCGATATCACAGACGAGCTCAAATCTTGGCTTAAATGTTAATCTTTATGCTGGAAGGAAGGAAAAACAGGAGGGAGGAAGATGGGAAGGAAGGTAAGAGGGAGGAAGATAGGAAGGAAGGTAAGAGGGAGGAAGATAGGAAGGAAGGTAAGAGGGAGGAAGATAGGAAGGAAGGTAAGAGGGAGGAAGATAGGAAGGAAGGTAAGAGGGAGGAAGATAGGAAGGAAGGTAAGAGGGAGGAAGATGGGAAGGAATGTTTTAGAGAGGAAGATGGGAAGGAAGATAAGAGGGAGAAAGATAGGAAGGAATGTATGAGGAAGATAGGAAGGAAGTTAGGAGGGCGGAAGATGGGAAGGAATGTATGAAGGAGGAAGATGGGAAGGAATGTATGAGGGAGGAAGATGGGAAGGAATGGATGAATAAACAGATCTTCATACTCCTATCCCTCCCCCCCCCCACCCTGCCTCCTCATCTCTCCTTTCCCTCCTCTCCTTACCTCCTCCTACTCCACCCTCCTTGCCTCATCTCTCTCCTTAACTCCCTCTCCGACCTCTTTGCCTCAAGGGCTACATATGCGCAGTTTTTACCATGCGCATTGCTCTGCTTGTATTAGAAACAAGTGTTCTTCATAGCGCCTGTGGTTAAAAATGCGCATCAGTGTGTGTGTGTGCGCCTCGTTCAACAACTGTACAGTCAGGTGCGCCTCACGTTTGTCTCTAGATAATTGTTCATCCAATAGATCTCATTGTATAATTTATTGAGTCGAGTGCTCATCTGTGTTACGTGTAGAAAATTACTCATCGGTGTATACATAATCGCGCTTCACAGTGTGTAGACAAGTGCGCGTAGTGCAGGTGTAGACAAGTGCGCATTTCAGGTTGAGGCGCATTCGTCACTATCACCTTTAGTGGTAAGATGTCTTATTCTTGTTGAGACGAGTGGTGATGGTGGTGGTGGTTATAGTGATGGGGGTAATAGTGATGGTGGTAATAGTGATGGTGGTAATAGTGATGGGGGTAATAGTGATGGGGGTAATAGTGATGGTGGTAATAGTGAATAGTGATGGTGGTAATAGTGATGGTGGTAATAGTGATGGGGGTAATAGTGATGGGGGTAATAGTGATGGAGATAATAGTGATGGGGGTAATAGTGATGGGGGTAATAGTGATGGTGGTAATAGTGATGGTGGTTATAGTGATGGTGGTAATAGTGATGGTGGTAATAGTGATGGTGGTAATAGTGAAGGGGGTAGGAGGAGAAGGATGTTACGTATGTAATATATGAGAGAAGGGTCTGCCGCCTGCCCATTTGAATTGTAAAGTAGGGTGTGTTTTGTGTGTGTTAGAGAGAGAGAGAGAGAGGCTGATCTGCGTGAGCACTGTATCAGTCTCACTTCCCGTTTCCTGCCTACACCACCACCACTGTCACCCACTTACGCCACCACTGTCACCCACCTACACCACCCCACCACACCACTATCACCCACCCACCACACCACTATCACCCACCTACACCACCACCACTGTCACCCACCCACACTCCACACCACCCACACCCACTGTCACCCACCTGTCACACCACTACACCTACACACTATCCACCACCTGTACTGTCCCCCCTACACCACCACCACTGTCACCCACCCTACACCACCACTACTGTCACACCGCCCACCACCACCTGTCACCCCTTACATACCACTGTCACACCACTGTCTGCCCCACCTACACCTGTCACCCACACCACCCACCCCCCACCCACCACCACTGTCACCCCACCACCCACCACCACTGTCACCCACCTACACCACCACCACCTGTCACCCCACCTGCACCACCACCCTCCCCACCCCACCCCACCACCTCCACTGTCACCCACCTACACCACCACCACTGTCACCCCACCTGCACCCACCACCACCACTGTCACCCACCTACACCACCACCACTGTCACCCACCACACACCACCACCACTGTCACCTGTCCACCCCACACCACCACCACTGTCACCCACCCTACACCACCACTCACCCACCTACACCACCACCTGTACACCACTGTCACCCCACTGTCTGCCCACTGTCACCCACACTGTCACCCCACCCCACCACCCCACACCACCCACCCCACGCCACCACTGTCACCCCACCTACACCACCACCACTGTCACACCACCACCACCACCCTACACACACCACACCACTGTCACCCACCTACACACCACCACCACACCACCACCACTGTCACCGCCACCCACCACCACCACTGCTCACCCACCTGCAACACAATCCATTTCTACAAAGTTCACACTTCTCTGTCATTGTGACGTTGTTCACATTCTCTATGACATCATGTTAATGACGTTGTGATGTGTGTGTGTGTGTGTGTGTGTGTGTGTGTGTGTGTGTGTGTGTGTGTGTGTGTGTGTGTGTGTGTGTGTGTGTGTGTGTATAGTGACGTCTCCAGGTCAGGGCGGGAGAAAGGAGAGGGATGGGAGGGGTGAGAGGAGGAGGTGAGAGGGAGAGGGAGGTGCTAGAAGAGGAGGAGGGGACGGGAGGGAGGGGGGATTGAGGTGGAGAGGGAGGAGGAGGGTGGGGGAGGGTAGGAGAAGGGAGGGAGGGAGGTTCAGTCGCCACGAGATACTTAACCTACTGAACTTTGGCCCACAACCTCTCTCTCTCTCTCTCTCTCTCTCTCTCTCTCTCTCTCTCTCACACCTCACTCCCCTCCCAGCATTCCATGGATTTACCCTGATAACTGAACCAGGGTGAGAAGGAGGGGGGAAGGGGAGGAGGGAAGGCCTGAGGAAGAGTTACGGAGAGAGAGAGAGGGGGGTGAGAGGGAGGGTAAAAAAAATAGTAAGAGGTGTAGGGTTGAATTGAGAGGAGGGGAAGGGAGAGGGAAATGAATGAAGAGAGATGAAAGGGAGGGAGGAGAAGCTACAGGGAAATGTGAAGAAGGTAGCGAACGAATGAGAGGGAGGGGTGAGGAAAGAATGTAAGAGGGAAGGATGATGAGGGGAGAGAAAAGTAAGAGAAGAAAGTGAGAGGGAACGATAAGGACCTGTTTAAACGGACCAGACAACAGGACTGATCGATGTTGCCGTTTAAGAGATTAGTCTATTTGACCCGTTTATCTGAACCGATCAACAGTATCATTTAAGTGAACCGTTCGACAGCACCGTTTGAGCGTGCCGTTTAAGTGAGCTGTTTGCGTGTGCCGTTCTAGTGAGCCGTTCGACAGCACCGTTTGAGCGTGCCCACGTTGGAGATTGAGTGAGTGAGTGGAGTGAGTGGAGGAGGGATCTGGCTGTCACTCATCACTAACTGTTTAAGCCCCGCACTGACAGTCTACGACCTCCTATCTGGCGGGGGGGAGGGGGGGGTAATGAGGAGTGGTGGGGTGGGAAGGAGGAAGGTGAGAGGGAGGAGTAGTGGGGGTAGGAGGGGGGAGAGGGGTTCAATCGATAAGTGGAGTGAGTGAAAGGGGTAAGTGGAGGGATTGTCTTAGATGAGTGGGGTGAGAGGGGATGTTCTATATCTGTGAGCTATCAGTGTTATCTAATGGACGTCCGTGAGCGTGTGGACACAGCTGATAAGAGAGGGAGAGAGGGTGAGTGGGAGAGAGCGAGGGGGGGTTAGTGAGAGAGAGAGGATGGTCAGGGCAGGTAGTAAGGGTCGTAGATGTGTATAAAACCTTTGACCCTCCCTCTCTCCCTTATTGCTTGACCACCCTCTTATTTTCTTTTCCTTTTCTTTCACCTTCCTCCTCCTCCTCTATTTTAACCTCCTTCTACAGCTCTCCTCCTCCGCCTTCCATCCTTCCCCTCCATCCCCCCACCATCCTCCCATCCCCCCCACTCATCCCTCCTCCCACTTTTATCCCCCTGTGACCCAACCCCCACAGCCTCACAATGGTAACACTAACGTCCCACTCCCCGACCACCGTATCTTCTGTTATTATTTACACTACAAACGTTTTTATTGTTCCCTGGTATATTATAAACGTTTGGTGGAGTCATCTTGGTGGTGGTCAAACGTTTACTCCGGTTGTACTGTAAGAGTTATTATTGGACAAAACTTAGTTGGGTCTTTCTGGATACAATAAACGTGTAAATAAACGTTGTTGGGTGTAAAAGAAACGAGCTATGTAATATAAACGTTGTTGCATATTTGTTGATACAATATAAACACTGGATATAATATAAACATTGCTGGTTACAGAAGAAAAAAAATGGATAATGAAACGTTGTCAGGTGTTCCCAGATAGTCTCCATCTCCCGTGACAGGCACAAGTACAGATCAGTTCAGATACCTCTACACCCTTCTCCATTATAAATCAGTAAGTTAGTATTGGGCGTGGTGTTTCTGGTAATGCGTGAGGGTGGCGTGTAGGGCGTGTGTGCGGGCGTGCGGGAGGCAGCCGCGGGGGGAAAAATGCCTTGTTTAGCCATCAGGTTTTGCGGGCGAGAAGCGAGCAGCCTGACAGACTATTAGCCTTGCTATCATCAATACCACGCCGCGGCCTGTCTGGTCTGGGGAGGGGAGGAGGGAAACCGGAGGGGGGGGGGGGGGACCGTGGGGAAGGGGTGACCGTGAGGGAGGGGTTGTTGGGGGGCAGTCTGTCACCACCTACCTACCTCTCCACCTCCCCCCCACCCTTCCTCCCTCACACCACCACCACCTCTCACACTTTGTACCCTCCCTCCCTCCCTGTTGGTGATGCTCTGAACACTTAATAATGATGGTGATGTTTCTGCCAGTGTGTTACTGAACACACAATGATTCTTAACAAGACAGGTTTTTGTAGTTATATTACTGAATTATAACATTTACATTTAATAACGTTCCAGGTGCGCATATACGTATGGTTACACATTTACTTAAGGCTTACAAGCTGGGTGGTGTAATGTGTGTTTATGATAAGATATCAATCAATCTGGTGTTGATAGATGGCCGGCCATATGATGTGACATATTGATCGATGTTGGTTCTGTATAATGTTTGTTTTACGTTTTGCAATATTTGTATTATCTGTACCTGTACTTGTTTCTGACCCTGTATGGGTGTAATGTTTTTTTGTAATTGGCGAGAAATTAGCAAGGGAAGTGGATCGTGCGGCTGGCAGGAGGAGCAGGAGCAGGGAGAGGCAAGCAACCTTCCCAGCGGGGTGGTGGTGCTGGCGGCGGCGGCGGCGCTTCATCGTACGCCTGGCACCACCGCCACCACCACGCCGGGATGGAAATCGGACGAGCTGTGGATTTAATCGGTTCTCTGCACGGTGGCGGATATCACATTTTCGTCGTCATATGTATCATTTACTTCCCCAGGAGAATTTCTGCTGGCTAACTGAATGCGTCCTTCCCTACTCCTCTACATAGCAACTCGGCGAAATTCATTCACTTTGGTTTATGTAATTTATTTTTCACATACGTTTTATTTTAAGCTACGGCAATACATAATCATACCTGAATCATACATATTTAATTTAAAAAGTAACTAATTCTGTACCTGAAATACGTCCCTCGTATTATTGTGATAGTCTGATTCCGAGTAATAATAATATACAATAATTATGTGTTCGCCGTGTCGTGCCAGTTAATATCGTTTGGGAAATAATTTAGCAAGAGTGAAGATTTATAAACGCAATTGCCGAGTAATTAATTGACTGCGGACCTTTCAGCATCCATGATTCTGTCTAGTTAAATTATTACGTAACACAGGGTTTGATATAACATGTTTCTTCATGGCAATAATTGAGATTCTGTTTAAAAATTTATGTTGATATTATAACTTGGGATCTCTCTCTCTCTCTCTCTCTCTCTCTCTCTCTCTCTCTCTCTCTCACCACGTTGCAGATTTTCTTGACATTCGAAGATAGATTCTCTTACATGTTAACGAGAAAATACCTAGGTACCAGGACTAGATCGTAACCAGATTGCATTCGTTATAAGAAAAGAGAAATAATCTTAAGAATATTTGAGAATCTTGACTGGGCTCTGAAAAATTGGCTGAACCCTTTTGAAATTTACGGTGCGTGTGTGTGCGCGCGCGCTCTTACACCCTCTGAGTACAGTCTCGTACTCAAGCGAGCAAGTTATCTTAATTAAGAGGTCAACACGTTGTACTCAATGGATTCAGTCATTAGGTTTAGTTATCGTACGCAATTAGTTATCTTGCCAAATTCATTGTTAAAAATTGTTATTGTATACCTGTTGTAGTATGTCTACCTGTTGTAATCAGTGTATACCTGTACTTATTGTAGTGTACGTCTGTTATAGTGTGTGTATATACCTGTTGTAATGTATGTGACGTATACCTCTTGGTTAAGATTAAGAAAATACAGCCGGTGAGTGGTGCCAGTGAGCGGCGTTACAAATGGCTAGGCGACGGAACTAAACGCATTTCTCAATTACCTCCCTCCCTCCCTCCCTTCTTATTTCACCTGATGATTAAACACCTTTACACCACCTAAAGGCGATATTAGTTAAGTTAACATTAAAGTGTTTAATCTTAAGGTAAAATTAGCAAAGGGGCTAAAATTAAGGTAATCCCTTTAATTTATCTAGAAAGGAAATATAATTAGAATGTCATAATTACCCTTGAAGTATTAAGATTAAAAACACGTAAATAAATCTTGTTGAAAATTATTGAAGAGTTGAGAAATGATATAACATGAAGCTGTATTCTGGAGGGTTTTTCCCGTGCTGGCTTGTCTTTCTGTCGTAACTACAGTAGATAAAAATTTGGGAGAAGTTTTCCTGGTGTCGTAGCCAGTTAGAAAAGTTGTCACATATCCAGTTATCAGCATTGTTTAACGCACAAGACCTTATCAGAGCCGAGTGTGTTGTAGTGTGTAGTTATGTTTGTGTATGTAACTGTTGTAGTGTGTGTATAAGTATTGTAGTGTGTGTGTGTGTATATATGTATTGTAGTGTGTATACTCGTATATATGTATTGCAATGTGTGTATGCCCGTTGTACTGTAGTGTGTTTGTATACGTATTGAAGTGTGTGTATACCTATCATAATGTGTATACCTATTATAATATGTGTATACCTATTGTAATGTGTATATACCTATTATACTTGTGTGTGGGTGTGGACCTACTATCGTCAGTCAGAAATACGATTAATCATCCGAAATTTTCAATATATTTTTTCCCTAAGCTTATATTAACCCAGTAAAATCCTCACATCTCTAGTTAGGGGGAGGGGGTGGGGGGACTTTTTCATCGTACGAGGATTAAAGAATGTAAGACCCTGGTGAACGAAGAGAGTTATTCCGTGGGGGTACCAGAGGCAAAAATGACTGGAAGACTAACAATGGAGGATTAATTTATATTCAAGGCGAACGTGATTCTTTTGAAGGGAAATATAATGAGTGTTCCTAATTTAAAATCATATTATCTTGGGTGATTTTAAATGACTCGCCTTTTATTTAATTTTTTTTTTCGTCATTTCGATGCTATTTTGGACTATGGTTGAGATAATGATGTTATACCACTCAAGTGTTATAATACCTGATGTCATTTTACGTAAAGTTAATTAGTCGTATAATGATGATTATTATTATTAGTTAAATTGTATTAAGTTAGATATATATATTGATTTTTTCCCTAATTTTTTTTTTTGCTATAGGGATGTTGATTCCGGGTTCTCAAAGGTATCGGGTGCTGGGTTCTCAAAGGTATCGGTTCCGGGTTTTTAAAGGCATCGGGTCCGGGTTCTCAGAGGTATCTGGTCTGGGTTCTCAGAGGTATCTGGTCTGGGTTCTCAAAGGTATCGGTACCGGGTTCTCAAAGGTATCGGTACCGGGTTCTCAAAGGTATCGGGTCGGGTTCTAAAAATTTCTCACATTAATTATCTCTTACCTGTGACTTGTGATGGGAGGAATGCATCTCCATCACGTTCGAATCTTTAACATCATCACCATTTTGGTTACAGTATTTGCATCATTTACGAAACTAACCAAACTATATGCGTGTTCTCGTCTCTAGTTAAGGGTAAAACAAAATCAACTTACAAAACCTTGGGAGTAAGAGGTCTTTCATTTCCTTGGTCTAAATTGTGGTAGGACGGACACAAAGACAGACAGACAGTTCAACGCAAAAAAAAAAAAAATTCCTTGAGTATGTCGAGGCTACTACAGTACGTTTTTTGAAGTCTAGACATCTTTTTTTTTAGGTACCTATTGGCTTTAGAAAGGTGAAAAAAGGCGGGAAAAATATGGGCGGGTTTTTATACTGTCGCGCCTTAGTGTGTGTGTGTGTGAGGAGGATAAGCCTACCTGATGTTCATTTTTTTATCGTGTACGTTCTTAGTTCCATCTTTATTTTTTTCATTTACAGTTTTGGTCTCTCTCTCTCTCTCTCTCTCTCTCTCTCTCTCTCTCTCTCTCTCTCTCTCTCTCTCTCTCTCTCTAACAATATACTTTAAATGTTATGAATTTTTTGACCCGCTGCCTCGGTATTTTATCGTGTTGCTCTCTGATGCTCTCATGTTTGTTATTGTAAACACCGTTCTCGATCCCATGTTCATTTGTTATTTTTAAATATTTTTTTTCCGGCAGCTTTATACATTCTGACTCTTTAATGGGAAATTTTGAGCTCTTGGTGGTTTGTTTCTGATGCCCACTGATGTAACTGTAAACATTATTTTTCCTCTATTGTCTTGTTATATCCTGTATCTTCTCTTGTCTTTTTACTATGAAATTTCGGGCCCCCCCCCAGCTGCCAGGTATTACGCCGTGGCACGAATAAATCTGTCAGTGTCACGAAGAAGTTTATCGAATATTCAGGAGGGTGAGAGCGGAGGGGTGCGTGTTGAGAGTAAGACGATGGCAGCACAACCCTGACCCATCAACACGTCAGCACCAGACTAACCTTGTCGCCTCACTCACTCACTTCACCACCACTCACTCACCCGCCACACGCATATGTTCACTACTTTATTTACCCGAATCATCGACTGTAATAGCCAATAGTGAGATATTAATTAGCCATTACTTACACATTCGGTGTTATTAGTGACGGTGGGGTGTACAGTATAAGTGGCAGGAATTTATACCCTTTCGTTTACAGTTTCTATATTCACCACAGCATTACTCACACCTCACAGATATTCACGTTTGCTTACGTCTGTAACTGAATATTGAGTCTGAAAGCTTTTAGCGAAAACATTAACCTGCCAGAGATACAATATTCTTTGGCAGTGATCAGAAAGTTTAGTCAACAAAAAAATAAATTACGAGTCAGGCGGCTATACTGTCGTGTTGCCAGGTGTCGCAAGATTTCCCTTTTTATGTCAATGTATATTTTACTTGAGGACGACATGTCACTCAGCGAGTAATTCAACATTGTGTGGTGTGTGATGAGGAGGTGTGAGTGGCAGCGAGGATGGTGTACGGGAGTGAGTGTCGACCTGAGTCTATATTTAGAAACAAGTTACTGACGTTGAGGAGTATCGGATGATTTCTGCTCCGGGCTGTTGTGAGCGTCACACGGAGGGAGGGAGCATGACTCGGCTCCTCACGTTTATGACTGATAATACGGACCAAGTGGCAGTACGTCTGTGTGGCTCCCCTGGGATTGTCTCCTGTTTAGGGAAGATGCTTCAGACAATTAATGTTTGTTCGTAGGCAATGTCATTCTCCCATTGATGTATCTATATATATCTTTGGAATTCTCATAAACTACAGTATACAATTTAGTTAAGGAACAGAACCAGTTTTGAGACAAGATCTGGGTACAAATTCTTTATTTTAATCCATTGTTAAATATGATGAAATCTTGCTAAATATCTGTGTTTATGATAACATTTGTTTTTTTATATAGATCAGTAGTAATAAACTAATGTCATACTGCAATAAATCAATTAGTGGAGCGGATCACCTGATAAGACACCTGAACATTCACACAAACCAACCAAACCTAACCTAATACTAACTTAATACTAATCAAACTCTAACCTAACCAACCAACTACCCAAGTCAGCATCAGGGTAGTTAATCTTTAGGTGAAATAAATCGACTACTGGGGTGTCTAATCTTCAGGTGAACCAATAGCACCCAGGAAGAAGGGAGACGACAGGTGAGAGGCAAACTGTGTTGTGTGGTCTGGTCCCTTACTCCCCCCCTTCTCCTCCTCCCTTCCTTCCCTTCCTCCCCCCCTTCTCCTCCCTCCCTTCCCTTCCTCCCTCCCCTCCCCCTCCCCCCTCTCCTCCCCATACTGGCACCAGGACCAAGAAATACCCCTCATTATTCTCTTCTAATAGTCGATTTGTTTGATATAAACTTGTCTATGTTAACTTGGCGCCTCGAGTAACAGAAGACGAAGAAAAAATTAGTGTTTTATAAGTATATGTGAGAGAGAGAGAGAGAGAGAGAGAGAGAGAGAGAGAGAGAGAGAGAGGAATAAATGCAAGAATTGAGAAAGAAAGAGAAGAGGAGGGAAGGAGAGAAAGAAATACGAATAAATATAAGAATACAGAGAGAAAACAAGAAAGAACAATAAAAGATAAACAAGAGAGACAGAAAAAGAAGAAAAAAAAGTCATTTTCTCTCCAGTCGACGATGCGCGCCAATTTCTTCACTACAACAAACTTGAATAAACTCGATGATCGTTCCTCCTTTTGTGTGTGTGTGTGTGTGTCCTGCCGTGGATAAATTTAGCTGACAAGTCATTCTTCGTTTATCTTGTGGAGTAGAACACCAGAAAATGTGGCCCAGTTTCTGATACTTGAAGGCGACGTTGTTCGTGTGTGTGTGTGTGTGTGTGTGTGTGTGTGTGTGTGTGTGTGTGTGTGTGTGTGACTTATTCCCTTTGATTGTTCCCCCCTCTTCCTTATTCTTCCTTAATCCCATTATTCCTCTTCTCTTTCTTATTTCCCCTTTGCTTGTGCTTATTCTCTTTCTTCCTTTTGCAGTTTCTCTTGTGTTCCAGTTTATCGCGTTTTTTAATGTCTATCATCTTTTACTTTCTTGTTAATTATTGTTTTCTTAATTCTACGATTTTTTTATTGTTGTTTGTTTGTGTCTTATTTCCATATAATTTTGTTTTCATTGTTCTTAGTTTTTATCCTCTCTCTCTCTCTCTCTCTCTCTCTCTCTCTCTCTCTCTCTCTCTCTCTCTCTCTCTCTCTGACACCGCGATGCTCCAATTTGTTAGCGTCGAGCCTCGTGATTGGCTGCGGGGAATGGGTGGTTGTTGCTGATGTGTGTGTGTGTGTTTTCATTCCCGTCGTGTTCTGTTTAGGTGATTTTGTTTCCGGAGTAATTAAAGCGTCTCCTACCAAGTTGTAACTCTCTCTCTCTCTCTCTCTCTCTCTCTCTCTCTCTCTCTCTCATAAAGATCAATGAGGCTTTTTTTTCCTTGAGGGTTGTGAATAAAAGGTTGTAAGTTATAGAGTTGTAAATATTCCGTGACAGCCGTGGTGGGGGTAGGAGGGACTGTGGCGTACATGACAATTTGTTCCTCTTAAATTTAACTTAAGATGCTCGGCGCCGGACGTATTAACTTAGGACTTTTCCTCGAATTTTTTTTTCCTGTAACCTAACCTAACCACCCAATCCAGACTCAACCTAACAACCCAACCCAACCCAACCAGACTCAACCTAACCAGTGGAGAGAGAGAGAGAGGAGGAGGAGGTAGGGTTAGGGAGGTAGGAGGGAGGGGGAGGGGGTGAAGACAATAGGGTATAAGGGGAAGAAAGTTCTCAAGTTGATTGTTCACCAGAGTACACCAAGGGGGTGAGGGAAGGGGAGGGGAATAAGAGTTGGAATGAGTGAAACAATCAAGTGAGTGAAGGGAAGGGGGGAGTAGATAGGACTAACTGAGGGAGGGAGGGAAGGGAGAGCAGATATAAGGGAAGGGAAGAAGGAATGGAACTTCTGGAGGGAGGAAAAAAGGGAAAAGAGGAACAATAAAAGGAAGGGAGAAGAGGAATGAAGGAAGGGAGAAAGGCGAGAGGGGTGATAAAAGGGGAAAGAGGGGTGGTGGAGGAGGGGGGGGAGGGTAGTGTACACATGGGAACAGTTATGGTTGTTGTTATCTCTATTATCGGTCACTTTTATCACAACACATACACTGGCTGGTCGATGGCCTCATTATATTATTGAAAATCAGGTGTTGGTGCGTTGGTGACAGCCAGGAAACACAATCAGGCCAACAGACCGACTGACATACGTATAAAGGTGATGACGAAGAGGCAACAGACTGACAGAAAAACACTGACGAAGAGAAACACACACACACGCACACACACCACAGACAGACAGACACAGACACACACACAGACAGACACAGATATACACCACAGACAGACCTTATGATTTATGCTGACGTGTTAAATGAGTCGACTCCCGGCCCACACCTGCACACCTTACCTAATTTACAGGTGACACACGCACACAGATACAAAGTAGATGCCAAGTGTTTAGGGAATTTTGACCGCAACTGTACATATATTTCTATTTTTATTTAATATTGTATAGGAATGATTTGTTTTACTTTCTGAATAAATTATATCATCTATTTCTCTATATCAGAAAATATCATCGATTTTTTTCAGTAGTCAAGCGATTTTTTTCCCTCGCTCCATTAATGTTTATATCAGATGAGTGAACTTTCAGAAGAGCTTGTGTTACTGTGTGGGTTAACGGTGGTTCGCATACTGCAGTTTCTCCTTGCTGAGCATCTTGGCGGGTTATTTTGTTAGCTAGACACGCATACCTCTCTCTCTCTCTCTCTCTCTCTCTCTCTCTCTCTCTCTCTCTCTCTCAACCTAACCTAAACACAACCTAACACAACCTAACCTAACCTATTCCTTCCAGTATATCGTTAGCGTGTATTAATAATGAGATAAAGTGAAGAAAGACCCGGCTGTTTTTAATTAAGAGAATCCTTCGTAGATTTTGAGAATGTCACTAAAACTGGTTGCCTTAGGTTAGGTTACGTGACGGATTCTCAATAATTTGTACGATTTTTTCTTCTTATTTTGTACTTCGATTTGGATGCGTTTGAGTCTGTTGGCTGCTTTTGAGTTTGTTGGCTGCGTTCTAATCTGTTGGCTGCGTTCTAGTCTGTTGGCTGCGTTCTCACATCTCCAGTAAGAGGAAGATAATATATCGTGTGAACTCCAGGTAATTTAAACTCGGGGTTAGCGCACCACCGAGTTCACTGCTGGCAGGCGGAGATTTGTACTGCATTTTAAGTCGAAATTTCGTTTGTAGTATTTTCTTTTACATTTTTTTACATGATTTACACAAGAGGTTGATTTACTCCCTTTTAGAAATTAAAGATTAGTAATAATAAAAAATATCGGTTATCGGGAAATTTAGTAAAGATTTTATTGGTATTTTAGAACCGATTTTACGCCCGACTAATACGCGGGAAGCAGAATTTATTTTTGTTTATTTAAACGAATGTCGATGTTTCCACTCATCATCCCTCTTCCCCCACTCCTCCCCCTCTCCCATCCCTGGCTACCCCTCCCCTCCCCCATCCTGGCTACTCCTCCCCCTCTCCCATTCCTGGTTACCTCCCCTCTCCCATCCCTGGCTATCCTTCCCTCTCCCATCCCTGGCTACCCCTCCCTCTTTCCCATCCCTGGCCACCCCTCCTTGCTACCCCTCCCCTACCCTGCTACCCCTTGCTACCCCTCCCCTAGCCCCGTCCTTGCTTCCCTCCTCCACCTCTCCCACCCCTGGCCATCCACTCCCCTTACCCCTTCCCGTGGCTACTTCCTTTCCCCCTCTCCCACCCCTAGCTACCCCCTCGCCTCCAACCTCCTTCTCCTACCTCTGGCCATCCACTTCCCTTCTCACCCCACCCCTCCCCACCCCTCCCTCCCCACCCCCTCCCCACCCTCCCTCCCCCACACCCCCCGTTACCAATACGTCGTAAAGTTTCATGTGATCACCAAGTGGTTTAGTGGAAGGAGGCTGTTGGGTTTATTTAGGGTATATTCAGAGACTATAAACAAGTTAGGAGAGGTTTAACACTAGCTAGCCTGGGGGGAGGAGGGAGGGGACTGAGGAGGTTAGGTTAGGTTATTATTATTATTATTATTATTATTATTATTATTATTGTTGTTGTTGTCATTATTATTGTTGTTATTATTATTGTTATTATTATTATTATTACATGATAAATTTGGGATACACACACACACACAACCTAAACCTTCACATTTCACAACCACAACACTGAAAACCCTGAAGATTGTGAAACACCACTTTAGTATTCTGTGATGACAGAGAGAGAGAGAGAGAGAGAGAGAGAGCGCACAGGTGTGTGTGCCAGGGAGAAAGAGAGAGGAGGGATTTTCCTTGTACGTGTGTGTGTGTGTGTGTGTGTCTGTCTGTCTGTCTGTCTGTCTGTCTGTCTGTCTGTCTACGTAAGCTCATTGAAAACAGAACTAATACAACACGACTTACTATGACACCTATTTTACCTGTAAGTAGTTAACGTATGTATAAATGGGGATCCAGTGTATGTCTTAACTATTAGCGCCAATAAACGCCCATTTTACCCTTAAATTGGTTCCAAATAGGGGTACATCAATCCACCATCACCTTATTCAACTTAAATAGGTTAAGTTTGATATATATATATATATATATATATATATATATATATATATATATATATATATATATATACCCATTAATTTGAGTGTAAATAGGTATGTGACGTATATTGCGATTTCAAGTTCCTATTAATGCCTATTTTATTTGCAAATTGGTGGAGTACCTTTTAAATTGACACGTAGTGGGCATAAATAGGAGTTTATGAGCCAATTAACGGTTTAATAGGATGAAATCAAAGTTAATTCCCGCCTTAGATGCGATTGGTTGTGGCAGTTGTGAATGGCTGCGTCATTTTTCTTTTAAATTTTAACCTCTTTTTCGTACCTATTACGCCAATTTGTATGTAATTGGCCGAGCTTATGCGAATTGATGTCTTCTATAGCAGTACCAATTTACACCTATTTCTCCTACGAATCGTAAGGTAGTTATGAAGTGCTACTAATCTTATATCGTTTCTGTCTATTAGTACCTATTTCATCTGTAATTTATAGAGTTTAGATGTGAATAGGGATAAACATTCTTAGTGGTAACACCTGTTGACACCTGTAAATTGAATGTAAATAGGGGGAAATGTATGATGAGTTTGATGTACACGTTAATTAATGGGCACTACCTGTATGTGAACCCCAATTAAGAACCTATTTCACGTGTAATTGGTTGTAAATATGATGTCTTTTGAGAGCTAGTGTGTGTGTGTGTGTGTGAACGTAATGCAGCAACTGTCCCCAACACTTGTGTACTAAATGTTCCACAGCTGTGCTAACACCTGTAGGGAGGGGAACGAGAAGGAGGTGAGAAATAGGGAGTTTGGAGAGAGAGAGAGAGAGAGAGAGAGAGAGAGAGAGAGAGAGAGAAGGAAACGGGTGGAGGATTTTGGGAGAAGGAAGGGTGAGGGCAGAGATACAGTGGTGAGGGAGAAGAGGTTTGAGAGATAAGAGATAGCGATTGGATAAAGGGGTGAGATAGGGGCGTGAGAGAGAGAGATGAAGAAATCGATAACATACTACGCAAGTGTCAGACAACGTAAATCATGCGGTAAGGGAGTGTGTGTGTGTGTGTGGTTAGCAGAGAGAGTGATTGCAGATTTCCCGTGTTCAGGCGCGATATAACGAAGCCGTGCAACACCCAGAGCACCTCATGCAATATCACACACACTACATACCATCTGTGTGTGTGTGTGTGTGTGTGTGTGTGTGTGTGTAAAATAATTAGCTTTTTACTGGTATAGTTGTGTGATGTTTTGGACAAATGTAAAGATTAATTATTATTATTATTTTTTTTATTATTATTATTATCGTCATTAGCGTCATCATTATTATTACTTACCAGGATGAATAACTGTATAATATATTCATCTCCACAACCTATCTACTCATCCACCCACCCACCTACCTACCCACCACCCACCACCACCCACCCACCCACCCACCACCCACCCACCCACCCTACCACCCACCTACCTACCTACCTACCTACCCACCTCAGAGGCAGTTAACATGTAATGGTAATTTAAACGTGGCTGGCAGGTCTCGGGGCCGTTAACAAGTTCAACCACAAATATTTTTAACCACACAGTCGGTCACATATGGATATTTATGAAGATTATCCCCAACCACATACAAATATTCTACATTTTCTTCGGGATTTTATTCACCGTAATTTGGTCGGCTTAGTGGTAGGTCACCCGCCGTCTTGGTAATACTGTTTCGATTGTCCTTTGTTTTGTGTTACGGAGAATTCGTTTGCTCGCTTTAAAATCTTTTAGTTATTGAAACGTAGTAAACATGTTTTTGTTATTTTTTTTAATTTAGAGGTTACTGTTGTTGTTTTATTTACTTTTATATTATATGTGTCATAAATCGTTTTTTCAGAGCCTTTTTTTAGATTTCATTTACGAACGAACGCTTTTTTTCAATATTTTTATACCAATCCCTTGTTTTAAAAGGCGATCTAGGGAATGTTTATAGCATTAAGTATGATTTGGTACTGTTATGTTTTAGATAATAATGACGACACCGTTTTATTATTATTTACGTTTGAACTTTTAATTCAATCTATAAACTACCTACACTTTTATTTTATTATCTTCCCTTTCTCAAATTATCTCTTCCATTCGTCTCCTTTTTCACTCCCTTCCGCCTCGTCTTCCTCCAAGATCCGGGTAACCGTGAGCCCCGTTCAACCAAACATGAACCAGACAGTCTAGACTCGTCTAAACCAACACTCGGATAACTGGGAAATACTCAGTCCCTTTAATAGGTCGTTTCGTCAAAAATGGTCCAGTTATCATGTGAAGTAAAATATGTTATGCGGCTGACGTCTAGTTGTACAGGTGTTAGGGAAGGTAAACTTATCAGAGAGAGGTATTTGTAAATGATAAGTGTAAGAAAAAAAGGAAATAAAATAAACATATCAAACGTAAAAATGGAATAATACTACTACTACTAATAATAATATAGATGGCGATAATGATGATAGTAATATAGATAACGATAATAATAATAATAATAATAATATAATAGTCCTGGTGAAGGTGCGTGACTTTACTAACATATTTTACCTATTTTCCCGCCCCTTTTCTGTTGCTTATTACGTATATCATGTTCTCCCTACACACTCCCAATTTCTTTACTTTTCCTATTATCCTCTCACCCGATTTTCTCTTATCCTATTTTTTTTACCTCACCACAATTTCTCCCTATCTTATTTTCCCCTTCATATGCCCATTTTTCTCCCCTCCACTCCCCATTTTCTCCCTACCACATCTGCTTTTCCCCCCTTTTCTCAATTTTCTGTGATTAGTGGTGGTAGTAATAGTAATGGTGGTAATATTAGTAATTGTAGTGGTAGGAATGGTGGTAGTGGTGGCGATAAGTACGTTCTGATAGTGGTGGAGGAGGAGGAAATGGAGGTAAGTGATTGTATTCGAGGTGGAGGTGATGGTGGTAACAACGGAGGGAGGTATTGGCGAAGGAGGAGTACAGGGGGAGGGAGTGGTAGCAGAGGAGGGAGGAGGGAGTGGAGGTGAGAGGGAGGGAGTGGAGGTGAGAGGGAGGGAGAGAGGTGGTGAGGGTGATACTCTACATGATATTTTATTCAGTCGTGAGTTGTGGATATTTTAGTAACTTGTTTACCCAATATATCTTCCTCACCCTCCAAGTTAACAGAATCCCACAACAGACAGACACATCCAACAGCCACCACCATCAGTACTCGGCGCGGGTGGTTACAGGTCAACATGACATTTAGTTTACATAGAGAGCATTGTGGACGTATCCCCGGGTCGCCACTTGTTGTGTACACAGCCGTAAACAGAGGCGCCATGAGGCTCAGTTTGGCGTGACGAGACCAACATGTCTCAGAGGTGGTCGCACGCGTCCTCGAGAATTGCCCACGAGACACTGGCGGCGGCGCGCTGATGTGGCTCCTCTTGTAGGGCGGCCAGAGGTCGAGATCGCCTTGCTGCTTATGTTGTCTTACGGCCTTCTTCATCCCGCCTCACATTTTTCCCGCATAACAGAGGTTTTTTGCTGTCATGGGCAAAGTAAATCATGGTTCTTGCGGAAATCATTGTGCCCCCGTCCTCGACGATGGGCGTATGGGCGTACCGTCAATTAATTGAGCGACAGTTTTTTTTTTCAGTTACCTTGCGACTGCTGGCAACGAGATATGTCGGCCATAGAGGGTTAGGGACCGAGAAAGGGAGGGAGGGAGGCATAACCTTTTGATATTGTTCAAGCGAGAGGATCCATTCGTGACTAGTATTAATGGCAAAAGTAGTCACAGATTATGGCGCGTTACAACTGACGACCATAAAACTGAATAGTTACACCTCAAATTGTGTCGTTAAAGGACTAACCGGACCTTTTTTTTTTTTACGTTTTTGCAGTCTAGCCTTTACCTTATGTATGTTTTATTATTATTATTATTATTATTATTATTATTATTATTATTATTATTATTATGATGATGATGATTGATGATGATGATGTCAGAATCAGTGGACGTTTATGCGTGCATACCTATATTAGGGACCCTACACAACATCACTCCGCCTGAGCTCCAGAAAGAATTTGGTGAGAGATGCTGAGGTGATCGTACGGCCGGCAGCGGGGTGTAGTTGGGGTGAAAATAACTGTGCGTCGGACTGATTGACAGCCCTGTTATTTTAATCACACTTGTTGGTTACTCTAGGTCGTTGTCACTTCAGGAAACATCGTTATACACCAAGAGCAGTGTATTAAATTTATTCTCCCAAGTGTAGTCAAGAATCAATTCAGAGCGTTGAATAGGCTTGAATGGACTTAAATGGCTTTTGTGCGCACCTAAACGGTTTGTAAGAATTCTTTTCGCACCCAAGTACATTGTTGTTGTGTATAGCTCATTGCGACAAGATTTATTTCGCATAATTACGTCTTTTTATAATGTGTATATATCCATGTTACCTTGCTATGAATATATCACTCCATTATGTGATAGTTTATTTTTTGTATAAATAATGAGCATATTTGACCGATTCTGGTAGTTTTGTTAGTTATAGATAATAATAGTTAAAGTAAGGCATAAAAAATTGAAAATAGAAAAATTCGGCGTTTTTTCCAGAAACTCTTGATATTGTTTTCAATGGTGCGTAAACATTCAATTGTTTAAGATTATTAGAAACAAGAATAAAAAAATTTTACGTAGAAAAATAAACAATATTAACTTACTTTAAATAAAACAAATGAAAATGTTAGAGCAGAGTTCAATGCCCATATACATCATTAGGTTAATGTGTGTGTGAGAACGATGTTGAGAATAGCAAAATATGTGACATTTCAAAAAATCATGTTTCTGAATACAAATTCTTGATGGAGTGCAGTGCTGAGTGGCAGTGTTGGTGTTGAGGGAGAGGTGGAGGGAATGGGTGTAGAAAAAAGGTAAAATGACTGTTAAGGTGAAGGGGAGAAGGGGGGAAATGTGGTGGGAGTCAGGAGGGGACGGAGGAGGAGACCCGTAGAGCAGGTAGCATATTTCTCACTCCCTCCCACCCACCCGCCAGTGTTACCAGGTGTCATCACACACCCTCTTGGTCTGTGCCTCGGCCTGGTTCTGCAGATGCATATAGGTGTTAACTGCACCATAAGAATGTTCAAGCTATTATTACGCTAACACTTTGTTCCGGTCGCATTATTTAAGGTGTTTTATATCGTGTTTTCTCCCGAACATTCAATAGACATAGTAAAGTGAAGTGTTAAAGAATATATTTGTATAAGATTATGATAGATTTAGCACTGTATTTAATTATATTGTATGATATAAATATGTATAAATAAATGTATAGACAGGAAGTTTACTGATTATAGGTAGAATTATGTAAGCAAGTAGTAAGCGTACTGCTGAGGTGAATCTGTGTAATGTTTAGCCTGGTAACTTTCACACCGTAACCTCTCATTATCCAAAAATAGGATTGGAAAGGCACTCAGATTCGTGGCCAGGTTGAGAGTCAGCCTGGGGTGGTATGGTAGTCTCTTGGTGTTGGCAACAGTGGCTGGGTTGCTAGTCCTTGCTAGCATGTCCGGTATGTGGACGGTATTTGGTGACTATTTATTGCTAGCCCATAAATCTTGGACGGTCCAGTGCGAGTCCTTGTGTGTGTGTGTGTTGATAGATATTGTGTGTTCTAGAAGATATTATTACGTTCTCAAGTGGCGGTACTTAGTGAAAATGGTGCGTTCAAGTCGTCATAACATTTTACTGGTGAAATGATGATAGCATCTAGGAGACATATATGTAGTTTGTTCTTATTTGTGTTGATAGATATAGGTTTGTTCCACCAGGTGTTATGACGTTCTCTGGTGACTGGGGAGGTGAAAATGATACCTTCAAATCGCCATAACATCGTAATGGTGAAAGGACGCTACGCTTAGATCTTCACTGTTTTTTTTGCGATTTACGATTGCAAGAACACAGTTCATTGGTTTTTTGTTCATGAATTGTGGATGCAAGAGGGATAAAGTGTTTATGTACATTATACTATTTATCCAGAATACGGAATTAATAGGGAATCTATTTGGGATTGGCATGTGAATAGGATGCAATAATCTCAATCCATACATACAACCCTTTAGGTAATTCATTGTAAACTATACGTTCAAATTATTCACTAGACTTCGATCACGAAAACCTAAGAGATTCTTTAACATTTTCTTGTCTTATTTTTTTAGTGAAGAATAAGTATGTTTTTGTTTTGACAATTGAACTGGAATTGTGAGTTCTTGTTGCGTATATTAATTTTGAAAGTGATAACCACAAAATAATTCATTGCAATATTGACAGTTGTTCAATAGGTGTTGTTATGTTTTCATGATTATCCTAGCATTGATAGCATAGTATGTGCTAGGTAGCATTATAGCAGTGGTAATACTATGTGGCATCAAAGCAGCGGTAATATTATGTGCTATGTGTCATCATAGCAGCGGTAATACTATGTGCTATGTGGCATCAAAGCAGCGGTAATACTAAGTGGCATTATAGCAGCGGTAGCGGTGACCATTGTGGGAGGAACAGATGTTGTACCACAGCCCCGCTGTCTCCGTTATCCACGACTCACCATCGTCCTTACAATCACGAACCTTAGCCCATTAAAACTGTACCTTTCACAACCGTATTGTCATGATTGATAAAAGGTAAATAGACGAATAGTGTTAATCTGCTAAGGTCCTGTGTGTAGGATATGGTTATTTAAGGGTGGGTGGGTGGGGGGGGGCATGGTGTTACAGAGTACCTTGAGACGTGTCCCTGCTCCTCACTGGTGGATGGGTTGTACAGTACGTGGTTGGTTCGGACAATGACCGGACTCCACCCCCTTCCCCCACCAACACTACCTTCCCCCTCCACCTTCTCTACACCCACTACCACCACCCACGCTCTACTCTCTCTCTATATTGGTATCTTTCATTCAGTGGCTTCTTTGTGTTAGGGCGATTGCACTTGTTTATTGGATATATTACTTTCGCATCAACAGTTGAGTGGAGAAATAGATTTAGTTGACCGTGACCGCCGATATGTGAAGCGAGTGTAGCTGTTTGGAAATTTTGCCGAGAAAAATGAGAGAAACTTAAGAATTAGACCCCAAGTGCGTAAAATTATATATGCATGGAGGATCAATTTTCAGCCTCTTTAAATTTACACCCTCGTATCCTAAAATTAATTATGTAAGTTAAGTTGATGTACCGCTTTCACATGCACACTTTACTATGCTAAATTAATTATGTATTTAGGTCCATATAACACAGGGTTTTGTGGCGCTCAGACAGACACAACCGCATAGTTTGTAAATATTCTACGTCAGTCGCACTCGCTTGGTCTGGTAAAAAAAAAAATTGTCCAAGGGGGTAACTATATTTACAGTATATGAGACAATGACGCTCAGACATATCTTCTAGCACGGTGTGGGTGAATGGGTTTACTTTTGATCGCTGTTTAGTGATGTAACCTGAAGAAATCTGGATATACTGGTGAAACTGTGTTAATTGTTGTAGAAATCTGGGTGGTTTGTCAGTGATTCGTCATTATAAAGTCTTCGTTGTAGAAATCTGGGTTGTTGGGAGTGATACAGCTGGAGGCCGTATAGTGAACTAGGTCTTAGTAATCCCTGGAGGACTTGTATATCTATCGTTTCATATATTACTGAAAGTTTATAAGATATTGAGTATAAGACCGTTTATAGAATTTATATAAGCGAAGTGTTGATCTTATATTACAATGCTTTAACGACTAAGGGGCTTTAAGCGCGTGTTCTAGGTTAGTACATCAGGTATTAATTAATTATCAATAATACGAGAGATAGAACACGGAGTGAGTACAGTACATCCCGCCTTCAGGCTGTCGACGTCAAGTATAAGAATAGAACATTAAATTGTGATTAATGATATTTGTTTTATATTGACATTTTAACATTGATATATATTTTTAGCTGCATTAAATGTTAGTATTTTTAATATCTATTTGGCATACTGTCATTTTTATGCGGTTAGTGTATGGAAATGATCTGTATTTTCTCTTTATGTTGAAATTTGAGCAATAGTGATAGGTGCTTGTTGGATTAGATTCATACAAGTGAGATATTGCAGAGTTTGTCACGGGCGAGAAGAGATCTGGGAGCCGTGTAAAAGTTTCACAAGGTGCGGGCGAGACACCCACACACATACACACACACATACATTCTTGCGGTCATCCCCGCTCTGCGCAAGATTAAATTGATGCGAATACAGTATATGACCCAACCTCCTCCCCAAAATATAGGACTAGAAAGTATTGTGATAGTGATGTTTACGTTGTATATATCACTTATTTTGACCAAAGGAGGAAGTAAAGCAGAATATCTTAAAATTTTTCTGATAATGTCGTGTTATTAGCATATATATATTTTTTTTACAAGAGGAAGCAAGATATTTGATAACGTAAAATTTGTATAAAACATTGACGTTAATTTTGAGAGAGATACATACGAATACAGTATATGCTTATGTGAAATGCAAATCAAATCGAACAGACAAATTTCAAATGACCGAATCAAATTTATTTCAATAGCGTGAATATGACTCGAGTAGACATTGAAGAAGACCAGTAAATATTAAGTAAACGAATATGATTCTCTTTTACATATGTAGCAGAATTCATAGATAATACCAGTAGTTAGAAGAACAAAAGAAATTAGGGCAACCAGAGGCAGGAATTGTGTGTAGCGTGGAGGAGTGAAGAGCGCCGCCACATACACGTTGTCACCCATCATTCAACTTATAATTACACTCACCAGAAACTGACGAAAAAGCGTTACGTCACCCGTCCCCCCGCCCGCCCAACACCACACAGACGAGGAAGTGAAGCAAGACGAACGATTAAAAAAGAAAAACAAGAAATGAAGTAAGATGTATGATAATGAAGTTAATATTTTAAAACGAGGAAGTGAAGCAAGAGGTATGATAATGAAGTTAATATTTGAATACGGGGGAATGAAGAAACTTATGGCGCAAAGATCCCAAAATAAAGGGAAATAGTAGATGAAGGGTAGAAGAAGTTAATAAAACTATGTTAAACATTTTTCAAGAGGAGGAATTGAAGGAAATATTTAAAAAAAAAGTTCGTCACAAAAAACCCCCACAGGAAGTAGGGGAAACAGTTGTAAAAAAAAATTATGTCCAGAAGGTGACATACAGTATATGGTAATTTCAAGACGGGAAGGCGCCCGAGGTTAAAACCAAAATTCTCTATTTGGAGGTTTTCTATCAAGTGTTACTGTACAATTTAGTGTTAGGGAGCAAAGAATTGAATTGCAGATTTTATCGTTAGTGAAGATAATTTAATTTAAATTTTGATTGAATAGAAGGCAATGTAACATTTTTTTTTATTCAAAGACGCATACAAGATTACACTCGTAGATGACTCAATATTTACAGATCTAATTTTGAACACAAACAGATTTACACAAACACAAACGTTATTTCAAACAGATTTGCACAAACACAAACAGTTTATTTCAAACAGATTTGCACACACAAACATCACAAACATTTGCACAAACACAAACGTTATTATCAAGCAGATTTGCACAAACACAAACAGATTTACACAAACACAAACAGTATCTCACACAAACAGTATCTCAAACAAACATAAATATAAACACACAAAACAACAGCACACAAACCCACACACGATCAATATAAAATAGTCACGAGGCAGGTGAGGGCGACAAGGAAAGCAGGAAGTGAAGGGGAGGACTTGGAAATTTCTCCGCCCAGAGGTTACCGTTTGTTGCCTCCACGTCATCAGTAGAACATACTTCCTCCTCCCCCTCTCCTTCTCCCCTTCCCCTCTCCCCTTCCCCTCCTGATTGTTCGTCATCTAGAGTTCATTATGCGAAATGCACCCGTCATATTGTCTCTGGAAATATAATAGCTCTGTCGCTGTTATTATGATAGATCTTGTGGTGTGGAGTTATGGGTGAAATCTCGCTTTACTGTACGATAACATGAGGCGCATCGTTATTATTTCCTATTTGGTGTTATTAGACGCAATTATGTCAGATATTTCCAGATGTGAATTATGCATGAAACATTTCTTTTGGTTGTCGTTAAGCAATTTGCAAGATAGTAAATGAATAATTTGTGTCGTAGAATGTAGACAAAATATCTTCCCTTTGCGTATGCTGACGCTGAAATAGTTAGTTGTTGTCTTGAGACGTTTTTATGAATCTGAAAAAAAAACTATCTTTTTTCTTTTAGGTTATGTCATATACAGTATGTCAGGGAAGAATATTGTGAACCACATTGAGAAATATGATTAGTCTGGTACAGTTACACCCCCCCCACACTTCACTGATCTCGCAAAAATTTCCACCACCTGCAATAGTCTCCACCTCCCTCCCTCTCTCCCTCCCTTCCCCCCCACCCTGGATCTCTACACCCCCCTCCCCCCGCCCTCCATCACCTCACAACCCCTTTCTCATTTCCTTGCCCTCTTTTCCATAACTCTTTCCTCATCAAACTTTCCTCTTCGGTCTTTTTAGTTCACCCTTCATCCTCACCCCCCAGTTTCTCCTCCCGTGGATGTTCGCCTGACACAAAAATGTTGGAAGAGTCGAGCATTGGTTGGCAGGTCGCGAGGTTACGGTAGAAATTGACACTGTTGCTATTGTTCAAGTTGGCGGAAATTTTCAACCCATCTCGTTTGTGCAGTACTGGAATATTTTTGCGAGGGCATTCTTTGGCTTATTGTTTGTTTTATATTATGACGGGATAGAAGAAGAAGCATTGTATATTATATTAATGGTTAAGATAATAATAATATTTTTAATGCGTCTTGTAGATTTTTTTTTGACATATGACGACATAGATCAGTAATAGTGCATTTTAATTATTTTAGATTATCATAGTAAGCAAAAGTTTCAATATTTTCATTAGTTGAATACCAATATCGAATACTAGACGATATAATGATCACAGAATACCTAAATGGATCTATAGGGGTAAATGGGTTAACATAATCTCGGAAGGTGTGAATAAAAGAAAGAAATAGGAATGTGTTAAAATATTCCAGCATGTTTGATAAAAAAAAGGAATATGTTAAAATGTCCACCGACTGTTTGATAAGATAAAAGAGGGGTGGGGGACTGATTGTAATGATCACTGAATGTGTGGTAGACGTTATTCACCACTGATGGTTCTCATTACCAAGACAGAATGTGTGAAGATTACGTTGTTGTGCGTTGTAATTTTTTGGGGTAATTTATTTTAAGTACATGTTAATAACAGCATTGAGTAGTGGTTAACGTCCACAATTTTGGAGACTGAACATGAAAAACTCGTTTGTGAACCAACTTGACGTAACGTAATCAGAAAATGGGAGTTAGGCAAGCACTTGTGCGTTTGCTTGCGCCTGTTTCCCTTGGTGTGTTCTCTTCCTTCTTATTCCATTATAAACCTTACTGTTAGTAGTTTTTCTAGTTTGCATTTTGTTATTAGGTGCTATTAGATAACTGTTTCTAGAAATTTAGAGGTACATCATCTCGTGTCGTTTGAAACTGTGTGATGTTTAAAGACTAATCAAGTTTCATATTCCTTATGACTTCAAATTATTGTTCTTGCTAAATATAATGTGGCCAATGGTAATATGTAAGGGTCAATATTGCACACTTTGGCTTCGTGCTAGACAGAGAACTACATTCATACGTAATTAAATAATTTTAGCACTTATTATTTGTAAAAGTTTGTTAGTTTATTTATGGTGGGTAAGTGTTGAGCAATTTGACCCCATCATTCGAAATATCACTCGGAAAAAAATAATTAAGAAAATAATACTTTCCTGGCATCATTGATCATGTGTTAGTAGAGACTGGGTGAGGTTGGGAAATACGTGATAGGGTCATCCGATATATTGTTCAGTGTCCGGGGAGTGAAAGTGCCGGGAGAGATCGAAACGCACTGTTTATTTAGCACATCACGTGACCCAGTCTACCAATGAGGAACGGCCCCCACGAGTCACGTGACCTAGGCGACCAATGAGAAACGCTATCAAGGAGTTATATGTTCCAATACACCAATGGACAGTGCCCCACAATTTACGTGATATCTTCAACTTATGACATATGCTCTCCGCGAGTCACGTGACCCAGTTTACCAATGACGAGCGTCCTCCTCTCCATAACTAATGTCCCACTCCAGCACTGAGTGGCGCACCATGCGTGAATAGAAACATAACACTGTACTTAATTAATCATTTTGTTCTGGCGGAAGTACTTTTGTATATTAATTTATTATGTGTTATGGTAGAATAGGAAAATAACTTCAATGATTACTGTCTCATCATCTACCTTAACAAACACTTTTCACCTTATTAATAAAACTATATACTTTTAACTTAATCAAATTTATCTCCCCAAATCTATAATCCCCATAACAACAGTGAAATTGGTCAATAACTCTTAACAATTTATTTTTTTTTCTTCCTCAGTGAGTGGGTGGGAGGCAGCTGTGGCGGTGGTGGTGCTGTATCTGTCGTTACTACAGTGTGGGGAGTCACCACTTCGACTACCCAGAGCACCCCCACGCCCACAACCCCCAACTGCACCATCAACAACCCCAACATGCCGGCTCAACCATTCAACCCCCATAGCAAATCTTTCTCAAATATGGTCAACTATCCCACCAAGCCCAATGGGTAAGTTTTATTTTTATATTTCTCATCTTTATTTTTTATTTTGTTTGTCAGTTGTTTGGTTTTATTAATTGACTTTTAATATAATTTATTTAATATTTTTATAATTCTATCTTTATTTTATTTATTTTTAATTAATCTAGCGGATAGAATTTCAACTTTAATTTCTACTCTGGTTTTACTAATTTTACTATTGTTTTTATTTGTTCTTTTTTCTGTTTTTATGCTTTCTCTCTCCTCTGTGTTTTTTAGTATATATATATTTTAAGATGTTGGGAGATATTCACTGTTTTCTTTTTCCCTTTTTTTTCTGTTTTTGTGGTTTGATGTAACTTTCGAAAATTTCTGTGGGTTTGTGGTGATCTGTTGGCTTCTCAGTGGTGTGTGTGTGCTTGAAGACATTGTGTACGGGTTCATGTGTGTGTGTGTGTGTCTGTGGACTTGTAAATGAGAGAGAGAGAGAGAGAGAGAGAGAGATATTTTGTGTTTGTGTGCGCGCTAAAAAACATTGTGTACGGGTTCATGTGTGTGTGTGTGTCTGTGGACTTGTACAGTAAATGTGGGTACTCTTATATGTGCATGGCGGGTGTGCGTCTACAACATTTACTCTGCCGTAATAATGAATGCCGTTAATATTCCTATATACGTGAAAGAATGTTTACCTCACCTGAATGGATGGCACTGAGTTTTTTTATTTATTATTTATTTATTTTATTGGTTCGTGTCGCTGGTTGATAGTAAAACAATGTCATTCATATATGAGTCGTTATGTCACTTGATGTTAATATAGTTTGCATTCTTCAGTTATGATTATATGTTTGTATTTAGAATCGATAAACGGAAATATTTGAATCGATGAAACCAGTACACTTTATGTCAGGTTTTGTGTATGGTGTTTAAATGTGGTTGTGGTCTGTGTTTTTATATTTATGTATTAAGTTTTATTTGAACATTGTTGTGTTTATATGTTGATTTTATTGCTGAATACTTTTTTATTATTTATAAATATTTTATTTAATTGATTAATATTTTATATATTTTTCTTATTTTGACAAAGATGGTGGGCATCGGAGCCTGACGCCAACCAATGTAATGGCGATCAAAATTCGTATGAAGACCACTTCAGAAATGGGTAGGGTCCTCCTGTCCAGTGCTAACGTTTGTTGAGTTCCATTGCAAATACAAAAAATTATTGCACACCTGATACATACAGTAAACGCACTGCTTTGTTTGACTTGACTGTGAACAAGAGATTTAAAAACTTGTATGTGTGTGAGAGAGAGAGAGAGAGAGAGAGAGAGAGAGAGAGAGAGAGAGAGTGTGTGTGTATGTTTGAAGTTTTGTCCGTAATGCTGTTCTTCTGTTGTAGGAAGTTTTGGCCTGTACTACTCCCAACTGTAACCTAACCTAGCTTTAACATAATCAGGCTAAAATGGCCACTGTGGGTCTCTCCAGCACGACGACTGTTCATAGCTTTGGATATAACCAGCTCGTGTAACCTTGATAAATTTGCCCTTTTTTTGCAGAAAACCTGACTGATCAAGTTGTAGTTAGTAAATAACTCTTGTCTGATTGATGACTACTGCCCTGTCGTATGGAATGTGACTTATATCTTAGGAACATATATATATTTATTATTATTATTATAAGCACCACCGCTTGGAGTTGGTGGAAATAATGACTGGTGACATATTTTGTATTAGATACTTGTATACAGTAGTATGTTACTGGTAAAGTGTGAAAGCAAGAAATACCGGTTTTGTTTTAGGGAAAGTTTGAAATAAGCATCTTTTATACTTTCTCTAGGCATTCTATACAGTTCCTAGGGTTTATATAAAATGCGTAAATGGACTTAGGCAAAGCATTTAAAGGACAAATGATAATACGCATTACTGTTTATTGGCAAAATCATCAATGTGTTAAACGAGACCCACTTATACACTTTTATTCTCGTAACCTAACCTATACTGTATCGCCATTAGGTTAGTTTAAGAGAATAAACGTGTATAAACATGTCTCGTTTCACACCTTGCCAAAAACAAACGGGATTTGTATAGAATGACCGGATTTTTTTTACACTATACCGGTAACATATACACCAGCGTATACATTTTAGACTATAGCGTTCATACATTGGTTTGAGGGTGATGTTTACGTTAATCATGGCGCGTAGGCTAAGTCATTCCATTACTGTTTCATGACTGTGTTTGGTGGATCATCACACCTAGCCTTTAACGTTCATCAGAGAGAATCTTTCAGACTTTGTCATGTCAGTCATGTTAATTTTCAACAAAGCAGTAGTGAAGACTTTGTCATGTCCACCATATTTAATTTTCCATCAGAGAATCACTCAGTCATGTCAGTCATGTATAATTTTCCATAAAAGAATCACTCATACATTATTTTTCATGAAAGAATCGTTCAGTTTTTCCTATCAATAAAAATGTCCTTTCTTAAGAATTTTTAAGATTATTTATCCCTCTTGGTCAGTTTTTCTCTTCAAAGATAAATTCCAACTTTGCCATGCCAGTCATATTTATGAATTAAATTAACATCCACTACAGTATCAGGCTTGTCATTTAATCATAGATTTGATCTCTTTAAAGATTTACCCAAATTTGTATTATATTTATTACAAAATTCCCCATTGACTATTACCAGTCATTTACGGCTTCCCATCACACTGTGTCATGTCATCCATATTCCAAAATATTCATATGTATATTATTTCCCATAGTTTATTTCTTATTTTCTCCATCTATGTGTAAATTCTACCATATCATTCATCAAGTCACTCAAACTTGATCCGTTCAATCATCTAAGATTCACTCTAACTGTATCATATCTTCTTTGTGACATCCCAAGCTGGTGGGGCGCGCAGGCAGACTCTAGCCAATGTAAAGCCGAACAAAAACCGTTTGAGGAACACTGCAGTTCTAACGGGTACGAAGCTTGGACATTTATGCTTTAGAATTAAGTTTGTACCTCTTCTTGACCCTGATTTTTTTTTATCTTTTGTAAAGCATTTTTTGTAAAACAATATGTTATAAAAATGTATTTCTGTATTGATATTTCTGTGTTCGCCGCAAAGGACAAGGTGTGAAATATATCCTGTATTTTATTAATTATGTTTGTTTGTAAAATGAAACGTTTTTAATTTACCTTCCAATTCAAATCGTCTTTCCTCATTTACTTCAGTGGCTACGCCAACAGTCCGGGTCCTACTATGGCCGGGAACACGGGCATGGGCGGACCAGGGAATATGGGCGGGCCTGGCACCATGGGCGGTAACGTGGGTGGTGCGGGAGACGCCCTCAACACAGCAGCCATGGTGGCAGCAGCCACAGCCACCGCCACAGCTACCGCCGTCGCCCTCCGACCGGAGAGACCTGAAATGCAGGGACAATACAACGGGCAGGTGAGTATACGTCTCTCAAAGTAACGTCAATAGTTAAACACTCGCCCCGTATTTCTACTGTCAAGATTCTTTCTCACTCACACAAACACACAAAAGCCTTAGCCCTTATTGCCACACCAGGACCCCTCCACCTTACAAACCACTGTAAAAATCAGAGGAGCGAACTCCCCTGGTATGTAAAAATGCCTCCACATCCACCTCTGTAGTGTCTCAGCATCGGGCCAAAGACTCGCAATTTAGCGTAGTTCCCCCTCCCAATAGAGCTAGCCCAGGGTAGGGAAAAAGACGGGGAAAAATCCTAAGCGAATCCTGGGAAAATAGAAGTAGTTTGTGGGGGAAAAAGTTCCACTCAGGGGATGGGATAGCAGCAGTTAGGGAGAAACTTGTCCCACTTGGCACGGGGTTGACTATTTTTCCCCTCAAATGATACCCTGGCAAGAAAATAAGAGACAAGGTTGTCATGACGATGAAAATGAGAAGCATGTTACACAGACTGGCATGAAGTGTTTACATTAACCCTTCACTACGTGGACGCCACTTTTAATATTTTCCGGCTTTCCCATTTAAATGTTACTTTTCACTTTCCAGATAAAAAAAAGCCTTTTCGGCTTTTTTGTGAAGATACATTTTTTCCCAAATTTCTCGCTAAGGTACTCCAGGACACGCTGTTTAAGAACATGGCTTCAAAATTTTCAAATTGAAATAATCTGTGTTAATGACTTATGTGACCCCCAATTTTTTTATCTGGAAAGTGAAAATTAACCTTTTTAAATGGTGAAGCCGGCACATATTCGTAATAAAACGTATAAAACTGTGATTTATAACGTTCAAACAGAGCATAATCGACGTTTTGGGTATTCTAAATGTATTTATTTCAAGGGTGATTAATTAAGACTAATTACTCATATATTTTTTTAACCGAGATCCTTAACCAGCATTTCGAAGAGTACCTTTGCATAAAATTTTAACAAAATCGAAATTTTGACTTGTGCTCAAAAATCTGTTTGTGTAGAAAGTGATATGTAACGTGTTTAAGTGGCCGTGAACAACCAATTAAACTTATATAAGTTTTGCCGTGAACAACCAGCCCAGTGAGACAGTAACACATTCTCTCCTATAGTAATTCTATACACTGCACAAACATGTGGGGGGGGGAGCTTTTTATCATTTCCATCGATTTAATATTACTTGAGAAGATCGCAAGAGATTAAGAGTTCTTGGAGGTGGTGAAAGTTGTGTAATGTATTGTAAGTGTTTGTGACAACAGCTATATATTTTACACAATCCTTACGATCTTACGAGGAATTTCTGAAAGTTAAACTTGCTTGAACTAAAAAAAAACCACCCTAATTTGTGTTTCAAGTTACAAGAAATTACTTTATTTGGTTATGTTGCTAAGATTTTGATATTTATTTTGTTACTCCTGGAATGCCCCCAAAAAGGGAAGAAAAAGGTTAATCAAAGTAATATTTTAACGGAAAATATTCAGTACGTGGGAATTAAGGTATGTATATCAGTTATAGTACAGTACTTATATTTATATTGTAGTGATTATAGCGTATTTTTATTTAATTACTTTATTAATTCTTTACATACCTATTTCTACGGAGGCTCAAGAGGTGCCGCCACTTTTAATTTAAGCGAGTTTGGATAAGGTTTACCTCAGCTTCAGTGTGTGCAAACTTTCACAGAATGGGGCAATTCACTGTGAAATATTACCCCATCTTTCCCACCTCTCTCTCTCTCTCTCATTTGTTCGTCATTCTTCTCGCTCTTCTCATATTTTTATATAATTTATACTCATCTCTTTCATTTATCTCATAACCTCAACTTTCTTCTTATTCTCTCTAACCGTTATTTATCTATCTTTCTCCGAACACCAATAAAATAACGAAGTAACTCATCCTTCCCTCCCATTGATTCACCTCTCCGTGTAACCTCCCTCCCTCCATCCATACACCACCTCTCCCCCACACATCAATCACCCTCGCCCAACTTGTAACTCTCCCTATCTCATACATCATTCATCATAGCGAGAACAAACCTTCAGAATCAGTCAAATCTAGGTGGAGAGGCACGTCTGCGCGCCGCCATTATGTCACCGTATTGTTTACACTTGGCCAACAGTCACCCGACTTGTGGCTTTGACTTAGACCTGAAATACATTGAAATCCTAGCACAGTTAACTTACTACTTCTCTTTTAGGTTATTGTTTTTTTTGGTTAGTGGTGCATTGTAATTAGTTATGCTTATATATTAAAAATAGTTTCCTTTATTATTTCTGTATGCCAATTTTGTTGATCGAAGTCGCAGCCAGCCGAGAGTCGAGACGCGTGATCCCGATGAGGTTAATAAAGGCGGGCAAATGAGCGCTCAATAAAGACGCGACGCCTTTGACCAAACAGTATTTTTACTTCATTAACCTTCGCACAGGTCGCCCTAGAATTAATCTATAAAGGATGAGATAAAAAAAAAATGATTATATCAATAAGGGTATTAGACATATCAGGCAACTACACATCTTCATATAATTTTATCCATCTAAGTTTTATAATAATAATTTAAGCAAAAGTACGACACAGTGGCAGCATTGTACTAGTTCATGGATCCTAAGACTACACCACTAGTGCCCTCATTGTTTGTTTAACTGAACTGGCCTCTTCATCTTGCAGCTCACTCTTCATTAACCTAATACTTGATCGCACCTAATTTATTGGTTACGTAACTAGTAATAATTGTAATGTTTGTTAATTATGAAATTGGTTAAAGTTGTTCTCATTAATTAGATAAGATGTTAGTTGGTAGAAGAAGAGGATAAATATCAGTGGCACAAGAGTAGATCAATGAAGTGGTGTATGTTGTGTTGGTGACTTCATGTACGCACGCCACTACATCTTATTAACGTTTGTCTGTTATTAATCTAAAGGTACATCTTAACGATCTTACGGAGTTCATCGAGTTTGTGAATATTTGTAAGTCTCGTGTATGGTTTAATTATTGTCGCTTAAAAATTGATAAAATGTGGTATATATTTATTTTTTTTAAGTTGTCTGTTGTAACTTACTTAAGAATCTCGACTCTTAGAACGCTTGAATATATTAAGGCAAAATTTGACACTGACCACAATCGTAATTAGAAACAAAACCTATAATCACTGTATTAAGACCTTAGTTATGGAAGCAAAGAAATGCATTAAAACAGCGTTATTGCCTTTACTTTGAGGAAATGTTGACCAGATTCTTATCTGTTCTTGCAGTGAAGACTTGTGGAGATTGGCAGCCCTGCCACTTGGACAAAGTGACAACAACAACAACAGCAACATTATGCATTAGTGTTGTGTTTATATGTTGTCTTTAAGTATTTCCTCTGCTCTATTTTTATTCTCTTTTCTGTTCAGTAGCTCTCTCTCTCTCTCTCTCTCTCTCTCTCTCTCTCTCTCTCAATTAATTGTAAAGTGGGGGTGACTTAAATATATACGTATATATATATCTCGGTTTTTCAAGAATCATCGTTAAGCTGCAGATGCATTTTCATACAAGTAAAATGAAAGGCAGCCGTCGAGGAAGGAGATATGTTGAGAGGAGAGGAGGTAGTTAGGTAAGGGAGGAGGAAGGGAGTAGGTAGGTAGGTAGGGAGGGAGGGAGGGAGGTAGGGAGGGAGGGAGGGAGGAGGAGACAAGTAGAGGGAATGTGATCGAACATAGCGACATCTCCCCTCATTTTCTGCCTCCCAGGAATGACAGAGAGAGAGGGAGGCAGTGAGTGAGAGTCAGTGAGAAACAGGCATAGGATGGGAGGGGGTGAGAAACAGGAACAGGGTGGGGGGTGAGAAATAGGCACACAGACAGGATGGGAGGGTGAGGAAAATAGGCACAGGATGGGAGGATGAGAGACAGGATGGGAGGAACAGGGTGGGGGGGGTGAGAAATAGGCACAGGATGGGAGGGGATGAGAAATATACAGGATTGGAGGGGATGAGAGACAGGATGGGAGGGGGGGGGTGAAACAGGAACAGGGGTGGGGGAGGAGCAGGGCCAAGCAGCATCGTGAAGAGATTAACTGAAGCGACTACCCTACACACTCATACTGACGATCTCCTGTTTATTATTTTCCCCGAAATTATTGTTTGATATAACTTAACACAATGATGTAAACTGTGGATCCATCACCACCATACGATAAAATAAAATAATTGATATTTTTTATTCAATCTCCTAAATGTTTATCGTTTTTTTTTTTAATCTTCAGTGGCCTCAGTCTTTCATCGTTCATTAAATGTTTTGTGGAATACATTTGTGTTGACCTAAACACATACTGTACACATACACATATATTGGGACCCATCATCAGAAAAAATATATTTGAAGTTTTACTGTAAGCTTGTAACACTCCCCGAGAGATGTGTATTGTAGTAATATACTAAAACATTAGTATCATCTGTAACACTCCCTTATTACTCAACGCATACAAAATATACTGATTCTTAAAACAAACACCTGCAGGCTGGCGAATGAATACTGATTGTGTGTCAACTAATTGTATTTGTATATATGGATTAATTTTTCTTGTCTATTTCGTTACTCTAAGGCGTCTTTAACTCACCCCGTTTAAAGACAGCATTTGTCACAGTCCTTAAAGACAGTCTCGGCTACACTCTTCAAAATGTAGACTATTTCCCAACGGCCATGAAACTGAAACTAACTCTCTCTCTCTCTCTCTCTCTCTCTCTGAGACATCATATTATTTGGTCCCAGACAACCACTGCCATCAAAATTCAGAAGCCGTGTGTCAGATTTTGGGGAGGGCGAGCCAAAAGGGAGTATACATGAATAAATCAAATGCCGCGCCATCCTTGACACCCTGTGATTATCTCATCTCCCGGGGGACGAAGGGGAGGTGAATATGACAAAGTGAACCTGGACCCTCCGCAGTCTGGACCACCTCCAGTGTGTGTGTTAAGATGTGATTTTCTTGTCGCTGCTAGATAAGTTTGACATTGTACCAAACTTGGAATTTAGTTGTCAATAATATTTTAATTCTGAGGTTAACTAGTTTAGCCGTCCTGCCGTTAAAAGAAAACCTTGACACATTACCCCCAGGTCATACGTTGTATCTCATCCTTCTTTCTCTAATTCCCTGTACCATCGTTCACCAACAGGACAGAAAACTACACGAAATTAATTCCTCCATCCTTTAACTGTACTTGGTCGCAGGCCGTGAGAGATCGCGGGCAAGCGAGAACTTTTTCACCCGGGTTTCCCCTGTTAGTGTACGTTTTCTTTGGTGGTGGTTTGTGGGGCGTTCTACTTGACGTTCAAACTAGGCAGAACGTGAAATGTGGCGAGAGAATGTCAACCCGGCCGCGTAACCTGACACGGAAATGGGTTTTGTGAAGGACGGGCATGAAGTGTTGATATTACTTTCATTTTTGTTCTGTCCAATCGTTGTAATGGACATCTCATGCGGTCTTTTTGGTGAGGGGGCGGATGGCTGAATTTGGAACATTTACCCTTTGAAAATAATGGTAACTGTTTCATTAATTCTCACTGAAACTCGCCTCTTATTTCTTTATATAAAATAATAATAAAATAATTGGTATGTTGAATTACCGCCTATATAATGTTAACTAGAGATTTCACCTAATCTGTAATATGTTGAGGTTAGGTTAGATTAGGTTAGGTTAACCTCAACATATTACAGATTAAGTGAAATCTCTAGTTACACAGATTCCCTATAATATATATAAGTATGCAAATAAATCACTGTAGGTGCGCGTGATCAGTGTACAGTATATGCTGATAACCACAAAGGAAACAAGAAAACACTAAGTTTCCAAGTCCGTACTCGCCCCCTGAAGATGTGAATTACGCGAAAGCGCTTGAGAACTTTGTGTTTTCTTGTTTCCTATGTGGTTATCAGCATACTGTATAATATATATATATATATATATATATATATATATATATATATATATATATATATATATATATATATATATATATATATATAGCGCATAACACACACACACAGTAAAATCAATGGCCTCTTTACCCTGCTGGTTTACGGGTGAGATGTAGTGGGGTCAGCATCATGGAGGCTACTTCCTGAGGACTTGTCCCTCATAACCACTACTTAAACTCTCCAGCACTTCAAAACAATGGCAGCGCACACTCTTAATAATCGATAGTATATGCGAAGTCTTTTATTTGCAACGTCTGGCGGTTATGAACAATTATCCTGACTGACTGACTGTGACTGACTGACATGGGGAGAACCGGTTGACCAGCCAACGCTAACACAACTTATTATCAGTCCTTGTCACTCATAGTATCTGGCGTCAACTACTGTCTCATTATCAGGGAAGTTAATACTGTTTTACCAGAGTGTGAGTGGATGGCCGGCTGTCCATAGGTCTTGTTGTTTCAGGTAAAATAAACATGAAAAACTATTTTATTTACTTTGCAACTTTTAATAATTTACGTAAGCTTTATTAATTCAATAAATAGAAAGAAGTATTGTATGTAACTGCTGTAATGCTTTATATAAAAGAGTGATATCAGCGAATATGTCTGAAATGTTTGGTTGTTTGTCTGATAAATATTTCCATGAATAGGCTACGTATTTTTTATAATGGCAGTTTTGAGTGACCTTTAAAAATGTGTTTTGTGATTAGGAGATTATAACGTTGACCGATTAATTATAACATGCCCTTCTAAGGAATAACAAAATTTGTTTCATCATCAGAATAATATGTCGACTGTATTCATTGTAAAAAATATCACAAATATCGTTAATATATCTGAAATAACAGTTTGCACCTAACTTATTATTTATGCATTATTTGCAGTCATTCTCCAGTTTAAAAAATCATGTGTTGTACATTTTTCACTCAATCTAAAACGCGCATCAAATTCTCCGCCTCGGGAAAATGAAAAATAAAAATGTTTAGAGGTGCAGTTAATTTCATAGACTTGGGTACGGGAATTCTGACGAGGCAAAACGGTCACAGTTTATCCTGCCTTATATATTTACTCTTTTGGCACAAGAATATTATTATATTGCAACAAATGAAGCAGGTAAGTGAGAGGGAAAGTTGATATATTAAGAAATTGGAGCGTCTATGATGTTATTAGAGACGGCAAGGCGAAGGTAAAAGAACGTTTGTTATCGCGCGTCTGGCAGCCAAAGTATTTAATTGCGGAACCCTCTGTTGCTGTAATTAGGGCTACGCTAATTTCTGCATAATTAATTACATGGTCTAGCAGTGAGCTTAATAATACGCTTCGGCTAGCTGCTATGCTAGTCTAATAGTATTGATAGCCTCGCAATAGCTGTCCATAAGACTGTGGGGGGAGTGAATCAATATCTTGCCGTCCACTATTGGAATCGGAATCTCTGGCCTCTATTGTCCGTGCATCTTTTATATCATCTATGAATTATTGACCCGTTTATTACTACTTGGTGAAAAGTAAAGTCTTGCAAGTAATTCACTTGTCGCGCTTTGATTATTAGAGCCGTCGTAACACGACCCCCTGACGGAGACATGATGATCCTCCCCATACTGGCCAGATATTTGTAAATAATATTGATTATGTGTTAAAGGAATATCCTTCCTTCCTTAGGCTTTAGTAAGCCCCTTTATAATATTTATACTGTATATACTTGTCACACTTGCCAGATGCTTCTGGTGTCATTGTACAGGGGTACCTAGTGACAGCACTAGGATCCCGCTTCCTCTATCAAGGAATAAACAATTGAAATTGAAATTGAATTGAGCCGTCGTAAAATACTGTAGGTTAATCAGTAATCAAAGCGAATTATATGAACTGTATAGTCATGTGATATACAGGTATAGTTAATTTAATGTAATTTCGTGAAGATAATTTCGCGAAGAATTATTAGCGAGGGCTCCCAGAGATGCGACAAAATCATTACTATAGGTAATGTTTATTGACTGAAATATTAAAGTTACACAAACATTGTTATGAGTAGTGGCAACTATTACTCTAGCTAACAGAATTATTATTATTATTGTTATTATTATTATTATTATTATTATTATTATTATTATTATTATTATTATTATTATTACGGGAAAAGCCATTTGCTTCGTTCTTCAAAAAAAAATGTTAAAAAAAAAACCTGTTAGAGTAAAAGAGAGCACCAACACGTAGGTAATTCAGGGATGGACGGCTGTAATAATAATATTCAGAAGTAAAAGGGTGTTGAATTACAAGCGGCGCGTGGAAACTTGAGAGAGGGAGAATACCTAAAACGTAAGTAATTTGCCAAGTTCTCCCCAGAAAGCTTTTCTTGTGCTCTCGGTGAAATGTACCTATTTGTTGTGGGTGGCTAGTTCCAATATGTTCTCCGTTGAAAATTAGCCTTGATCTAAGTTGGAAGTTAGTTTGTTCTCTGCTGAAAATTTTTGTTCGTTGCTGTAAATTGACGTCTCCTACGTAACATTAACGCGTTGTGCTGAAAAATCATTATTATCTACTAAAAATCAATGTGTTCTCTGCTGAAAGTTTCCTTGTGTTCTCGGCGGAAAACACAAGGAAACGGTGATACGAGTGTAGGAAGGTTGGCTGGTGTGGGGAAATTTCAAGTTGAGCGGCAGGGAGATTTCTCTCTCTTGTTTCTCCCAGACTGAAGTTATGTTGCCTCTTGCATACACGGCATCATTTTAGCTTAGTTATTGTGGCTCCAAGGAGGACGGAGAAGAGGAGGAAGGTTGTTTTTACTTTTGTTGATTGTGAGAGCCAAGTTTTCTGGTATATTTTTTCATGTTTTACTTTTGTTAAATGTGTGAATCATTTTTATGTTTTTTTGTACCCATTTTACATTTTGATTGTGTGAGCCAAGTTTCCCTTTGTTATGTTGTGCTTGTGTAAAAAATATTTTATATTGGCCTTCTGTGTCCGTTAAGATAATATATGCAGGGAAAATAAATCCATCTATCTTTCTATAAAATTTACGTTATATGATAAACATAATTGTAGAAATTTCGTAATAAAACGCGGACCTGATGCAGTGCTTCTGTGAATGATATTACGGTGTATTTGATATATGAATGATTTATTTTAGTCAGCCCTTCCTGCGTTGTGTAATTAAAATCGTTAATGAGTTTCAGAATTTTTATTTTTTACGACTGATAACTTAAGTATTATTTTGTGCTGATAGGAACCAATCAAGAGGGATTTTTTTCCTCTCGAAATGCATTTTTGTGTTTCGTTGTAATTTTTTTATTGCGTATATTCGCCTATTAGAGTAAATAAAAAAAAAATAAAAAATTTTTCTTCATATATTTGGAATACGATAAGGTGATTTTTTTACGTTTACACGGTAAATTGGTGAACTTTATTTAAAATAAGGTCTGATGATATTGAGCTTATTACTTTGATAAGTTCTCTCGATTAGCTTATTGCGTGAGGTTTGTCTACATTGTTTTAGGCATTAACTAACATTCCTTGCTAGGAACCTTCCTAATCCAAGGAGGTTAGACGCACTCCTCATGAATAAGATATCACTCCGACTGAGGACGCTAACCCACCTCCCTCACCCAGCAAGAAATGGTCACTCCGTCAAGAATGATTAAGGACGGAAACCCCCTGGCAGAGAGAACATTCCCCAATTTTACCCCCAAAATGTTGCATGTTAGTTTCTGGAAAGAGGAAAGTTTGAAGACGCGTTGGGTATTGAGAGCATTCGATGATTGGCCATATTGCCCGAGGTGCTAAAGGGGAGAATGGCTCGCGTTGTTCCCCGCCGACCGCCTCTCTGCCTCCCGGGCCAGGATGAAATAAGAGGGCGCGCTTATTGGACCAATTTCTGCCCTAAGATACTCCGCCGCGCGCTCATCACGGGGAAAGTCAGATTTAACTAGGATGAAAGAAAGGGGGAGCTTATTCATTCTCCTTGTGATGGGGGTCGCGTCCTTCTTTCCCACACTTCCTTTGACTCGAGATTAGTTTTAAAAAAAAACTTTGATTTATATAAGAATTATACCGTCTCATTCTCTTAATTATAAACTTATTACAAATGAGATCGGTGAAATTTTCGCTTTTCCGTTAAAAATATTGATCAATAACTAGAAGAAAAGACGTGATTCTACAAAATAAGGATTACGAAACAACAGAACCGATTATAAAAAAATGGAAAGTGAAAATATACCTCTGAAGTCGATGATACACTATTTACAGTAGTTATTTCTCCAAGGCGCGCGCGCGCGTGCGTGCGTGTGTGTGTGTGTGTGTGTGTGTGTGTGTGTGTGTGTGTGTGTGTGTGTGTGTGTGTGTGTGTGTGTGTGTCCTCGACCCCCAACAGTGGCTGTGGTGTATCGGCAGCAGAGTCAATAAAACGTCCAGGACCAACGATTCGTGGAGGTCTCAGGTAGTGAAGCGCGCCGAGTGGAGGCCGTAGAATTACTGTAGTCTCCCTCCCTCATGGCTCCCGGTAGGTCAGCAGTCAATTGCCGCGTTCAGGGGGAGAGGGGCCTTTTTTTTTTTTAACTAGATATATCTTTAAGTTTTGAATTGCTGATGACCAGAGTATGGGCTTAAAGACTTGTTTAAGCGCAGTTCATTATAACATCAACACCAGGTGCGCTCTTGGTAATTTGCAAAAGTTCATGTCTATTGTGTGGACCTACTTGAAATGCTGGCTTAAAGACCTTATTTGAAAATACTCTTACAGATCTTATCCTAACTTTAAGAACTTTTATTCAGAATGGATCAAGTTCACACTGTCGTGAGTCTCGTGCCATCTTTTAAACATGCATGTTTCAAATCTTTACACATGTAAACATTGCAAAGACATTAAGTTGTTAACAAATGGCTGTTATCTTTAATCCATATGGTCACCGAATATATTTCCATATATTCGGTTTAACACAATTTTTTTTTTGTATAATATGAAGGTTTGTTAACCGACGAGGCCCGAGATCATTAAATTCGTCAAACTTAATGTGCTGTACTGTATTTAAGGTCAGAACCTGATGTTGAAATGAATTGGGGGGTTGTATTTTATTGGATTTAAAGAGAGAAATACTGACAAACAACTATAAAGCATTATGCGATTTGGAGATTAGTCTGAGATACCTGAGTGAAAAACTGGGAAGAAGAATTGGACACAACGAGGCGAGCCCTGAGCATGACTTCCAGTTGTCCTTTAACACCTACAGTATGTTGACTATCTTGTCCTCCCTTACAGATGGCGAACATCAATGCAGGATTCTCGGGTCCAGGGTTCTCCATGCAACGGCCGTCCACGCCCAACATGAACATGAACAATCCTATGAATGGCATGAATAACATGATGAACAACATGATCAACAACATGGGAGGCAACATGATGAACAACGTACCCATGAACAACATGCAGAGTATGGGTCCTAGCATGGGCAAGTGTATGAACATGCAGGTGAGTTGCACCATTGCCATGGCAGTATTGTTTATCTGCAAGAATTAGACCTTTAATCAATATAAGTATTTTTACATGTATACTGTATACATATTTTATAAGTGTGCCCTTTTCTAGCTTCCCCTTTCCATCACCCCATCTCCTTCCCACCATGTACCCTCCTTTAGCTTCCCATTTCCACCACCCCATCTCCTTCCCACCCACCATGTACCCTCCTTTAGCTTCCCATTTCCACCACCCCATCTCCTCCCCATAATCCATCCCCTCACCACCACCATAGCCTCATCTTACCTCTGACCTCACCCCACAGCAACAGCAGCAAATGATGTACCAGCGAGGTATGGGCCCAGGCAGTGGCCCTGGCGGGGGGCGCACTGGGCCATACCCCAACGCGGCTATGTTCATGGCCCAGAAACGAGCGGCGGCCCAAGGCCAGTACTCTCAGCCTCCCATGAGCCAGATGGGTCAGATGAACCCCCAGGTATGTGCCAGCACCTAGATAGTCGTATGTTCCAGGACCTGCTTCACTTGAATAGTATGTTCTCTTAGTACATCATCAGGTTTATAAAAGTATCCCCTTTACATAGCATGACATAATTATAAATTAAGATTCCTTTAGTAATTATGTCCATGAATTTTCCATAATCAGATGTATATACATTTAGTAGTTGCTGTCCTCTCATGAACTGTTTTTTTTTCTTTAAAGAATGAGGAATTTCTATACAATTAAATGATTTCTACTGAAAACTTTATTAGCTGAAATGCTTTCACAGTTGTTAGTACAGTAATTATGCCAGAGAGTCTACAGTACAATACAACACTGGTAAAAGGTTTCATTTGCATATCGAGACATTATAGACATGGAATTTTTCTTAACTGAATTGTCACAAATTTGGAGCCCCTAGTATTTGGACCTTGACAGCAAATTGTTTCAAATAGAAAATGTGTCTCCTTCCCTTAAACACTTTCAAATATTTGAACCCTCAGGACAATTACCTGTACAGTACGTCTAAAATAATCTACACTTAAATACTGCCATGCAGTACCTGTATATGCTTCTCAAGTATATTTAGATTCCTAGAGCAAATACAGTACTGTACTTCTGAAATGTTTGGATTCCCCAAAACAAATGAAGTATTGCATTGTGCTGTACATTACTTATGATATACATGTACTGCACACTATTGTAATTTTTTGTCTATACCATAAAAGCTTCCTTCTTGAGTAAAAATCAGCTGACACTCATCCTTCTCACTCCATTACTGCAATGAATTATTGCAATTTTCTCCCTATAAATTGTATGAACCATTTGATGGTTAGTTTGAGATGACTTATAAGGTTAATTTATAAGAAATTATTGTAATGTTATGTACAATATATTGTAGCTTAATACACTGCATTGTAGACTCTTTTAGTAACTTCCAAAGATGTATAATGAGCAACTTGGCAGTGTAGTTTTTTCTGTTCAAGATTATTAAAAGTAAGTTGACTCTACTGTTGTAATGTCAGTAGTTTTTTAAAGGTTGCATTGGGTATTTTACATCTAATATCTAGTTTATTTTCGTTATTCTCATCCAAAGACATTGATATACATTCCTATGTAAGTCTAATATTTATAATGTGTTCCAAAAATATTAATATCTTTTTGGGCTTTAATTTTTTTTAAGTTAAATAGGATTTATTATATTTAATTGTTTTGTTTTCATTGTGATTGTTTATATCTCAAGGTATTAATACGCTAATGTTTTCCACAGATGGGTCTAGCAGGTATCCGTGGTGGTACAGGATACCCAGTACAACAGCCCTTGCCTTCCCAGTTTCCGCCAGGTCAGGGTATGCGGCCAAACATGCGGCCAGGTGGGCCCTGTGTTCCTGGTGGTCCACCCTTCAACCAGGGCCAGTTTTATAATCAGCAGTACAACAACTTACAGTACAACGAGATGGGCCCAATGGGTCCCATGAACGGCATGAATATGAACGGAATGAACAGTATGAATGGAATGAACAGTATGTCCGGCAGCATGGGCAGTGGGATGAACACTATGACCCAGATGTCTATGTCCATGTCAATGCCCACAATGAGCTCGACCAGCATGCCTCCAGGTGGCAGCAGTGCTATGAACTCCGCCATGAGTTCAGGGATGAACAATATGAATACTGGCATGAGCAGTATGAATAGTGCAGGGATGAATACTTTGAACAATACAGGAATGACTAATATGAACAGTGGTATGAATAGTGTGATGAACAGTGGTATGACAGGCACCATGCCAAGTGCCATGACTATGACCAGTCAAAACACCAATGCTGTCAGCAACATGAACTCTGGAATGAGTAACATGAACTCTGGGATGAGTAGTATGAACTCTGGGATGAACACTATGTCAAGGTAAGACAACTATCTTCAAGATACTGCTTTGTTATCTCACTGTCAAGTGTTTGGCTAACTGTTCAAAATTAAGGGAGATTCTTTGGTGACAGCACCTTGAAAGCAGCTGAGGTCGTATACAATTGAGAAGTGACTTGATGAAATAAGAAAGGAAATTGTTCCTAGTGGAATGAAGGGATAAATGGCATTTAAGAACAAGGCCATATACTGTATGTGATTAAATCTGTAGAAGATTGTATCAGAGAAAATTTGATACAGGAAGATTTTTTTTATTTAAAGAAAAAATATTATAGATAGGAAATATGTGTTTTGTGCCTAGTGTCCCCCAGTAATGACAGTAGAAAGTATAACTTCATATCTGTCTGTCCATCTTTTAATATTATTTCCCTGATTCATAAGTTTTGATAAATACAATACAGTGATATCTCCGTTAGCCGGAACAGTTAGTGCAGAGCACTTCCAGGAATGAGAGATTTCTGGGTAATGAGACAACGCTCTCAAAGCCGGAAAGAAATCCCTCATCCTTGGAATTTTCTGGAATTTTCCGAATAACGGAAAAAATGTTCTCGGAAGTTCCAGAAATTGCCCATTACATCATTTCTTGAATCCAAAAAGATATCCCCCATCCTAGGAATTTTCCGGTTACCAGAAAATTTTTCTCAGAATTTCCAGAAAACGCACCTGATTTTCATCTTTCAAACCCAGGTATCGGGGAAATTTTCTTGGATTTTTCCAGAAAATGTGCCCTTCGAAAAATCGTTCTCAAAGTTGGAATTTTCTGGAAAATTCCGGCTTTGGGAACGATTTTCCAAGAAAATTTAAATTCCAGCTGTTGGAGAGTTCCGGGTTTGAGGGATTCCGGCTAATGGAGATATTACTTATACTAAAATGGTCCTTATGCTTATTGACAGGAATAACCATAAAGTGTATTAATTTTCCCTTTAGCTACTCATCTTGGCTAGAATATATAATGAAAATTATATTCTGTATACAGTATATTATACTTTATATACTGTACTAATTTGGTCCTTATACCTTGACAGGAGCATGAGTACAGCACCAGGTTCTGCAAATGTAGGGAATGTGGGTGGGAGCTATCAGCATTCGCCGATTCCTGGCAACCCCACTCCCCCCCTCACACCATATATGAGCCCACCATATGCCAATCAAGGGGATGTTAAACCTGACTTGTCAGAGTTAAAACCTTTAATGCTTCAAAGTAAGTTTATCCATCAGATTTTATTTTGTCCGTCTTATCTTAATTATAGGTTATTTATCTGGGGAAAACACTTACTGTATATAATTATACCAAGAACATTTTTCACCAACCATTTAATGTACAGTCATCCAACGATTTGATGTCACGGTTTTCAGTATGATTAGTTCAAACAGCCGTATCTGGCACCTACATTTTAAGGGTGGTACAGCGACCAAGTCTGATTTTACTGGCATTACCAGATCCTCCGTGATTCATTACCAAATTGAGTGTTTCTTAACCCAGTTTTTTAAGATACAATAAAACATTTTTTATGTTAAGAAAAACAGCAAATAGCCTGATAACTTACCTTTATATAAATGAAGTGTAAATATAGTTGTTTAGACTGAATCGGTAATCCTTGTAATTCAGTCATACCTGGCAACAAAATCATCACTGCCCTCCTCCAAGTCTAACCCTTATGATCATATATGTTAACTGAATCTTTTCAGTTCTAATACAATACCAAGTCATTTTCATTTAATACCAAATGGATATTTCCTTACTAAATTTGCATGAATTTGGTAATGAAAAATACCAGTGTGGGTAGGGACCCTTGGAGTTGGAGTGACCAGGAGCCGCTGGGTGAAGTTGTAGGATGAGGGCAAAAAATTGGCTGCCTAACCTTCTGTAGAATCCCCTCATAGTTTTAGAGGTAAAAGGCTTTCAGAAGGGTAATAAAAGAGCTATACCTTGTATACCATTTCCATCCTGAAAGAAGTACTGTAGGTGCGTGCAGAAAATAAAGGATAGCCAGTCCGAGATGATATAGCAACACAAGTCAATAAACCACTTACTTCTAGGTGTAGAATATTCTGCAGATGGCTTATTTCCTTGTATAGAAGTTGTTTTACTTTAAGAACAATATGAAAGGTTGCTATAAAATTTAGCCAAGTTTTACTTTTTTCCTATAATGTCTTATGCAGTGTATTTTATTCTTAGGTGCCAAATAATACAGTCCTTCAGAGTAGAAATGATAATTAATATTCTTATAAATACTAGGGGAAAAGGTAACAAAAAATGATTATTTAAGCATGTAGCTTATCTAAAGCTCAGTCTTCTTTTCTTTTGAATGTTTCCCACCTTACATCATCATCCATATAGGCAGTGAATTCATATTTTTTATTTGATACTCATTTTAGCTTAACATAGTTAATGTATACCTTATCATTTTGATGTCCAATTTTAACTCTGTAAATTATTCCTGAATGTCCCTGAATGATAATCTCATGTCATATTGTTTTGTTTCAAAATATACTAAAATTGTAAATACAGTGTACATGATTTTCTCTTACAATATTCTTATGAAAACCTGTTACTTTTAAAACCTGTTACTATTTCACAAAATTGCATTCCACCTCAAAAAAATAAAAGCAAAAATAAAGCGAGTCTTGTAGCTGTCATATACCACTTTCTGATTTAAATTTTCTGGAAACTGTGACACCACATCATTGGATGAATGTCCCTCACATGTTAAAAGTACAATAGCGCTTGTTTTGTGAGTTTATTCCATCAAGTTAACTCCAATTCCAGTTAATTGGAATATTTTATATGCACCAAGTTCCTTAGCCTTCTTAAATCAGCCCAAGTTATAACTTAGCCATTTCCAATCAAACTATGTCTTAACATTGCAGTTTGAAAAAACCTTTGAGACTTTTGCTGTACAGTATATTGATTGTACACTGTTGTTATTTAACAGAAGATGATGAACTACGGCTCACCTTTCCTGTTCGAGATGGGATTGTTCTACAGCCTTTCAGATTGGAGCATAACTTAGCCGTTTCCAATCATGTCTTCCACCTCAAACCCACTGTGTATCAAACCCTAATGTTCAGGTATGATGTTTGCCATTGAATTATTGCCTTTTAGATTTCACACTCATATAGTACAGTATTGTCTTTTTGATGGGAGGCCCTATAATTATAAATAAAAGAAAATTGTTGATATTGTTGTTATAATTTCAGTAATGTTCATATTGACATGTTTGTTTGGAAAAGATGTCGTCAGTGGCAACAAGAAATCAGTTTGCAGGTTTAATGATTTATTTAGGAATATATACTAAAATAGTTCTGTGGTTACTTTCTGCAGATCAGATTTAGAGCTGCAGTTAAAATGTTTCCATCATGAAGACCGACAAATGAACACAAATTGGCCAGCCAGTGTTCAGGTTTCCGTCAATGCTACTCCTCTCAGTATCGACCGTGGAGAACAGAAAACTTCACACAAACCACTATATATTAAAGCTGTGTGTCAGCCAGGAAGAAACACCATCCAAATTACCGTCACTGCTTGTTGCTGTGTAAGTAATGTTTTTCAAAATTGCTGTAGTTTATTTTATGTCATGTAAAATTATGACAGGCATGCATTCCCCACATGCTTTGTATAATTAGGTAAGATATGATTCACAGAGTAATATTAATATAATATCTCTTTCCAGTCTCATCTCTTCGTACTTCAGTTAGTACACAGACCAAGTGTTAGGTCTGTCTTGCAAGGGTTGTTACGGAAGAGAATGTTACCTGCTGAACACTGTGTTACTAAAATCAAGCGAAACTTTAATTCTGTTGCTGCCTCAAGTGGTTCTTTAAATAGCTCAGAAGGTGATGGTGTGGAACAAACTGCTATCAAGATATCCCTCAAGTGTCCCATCACATTCAAGCGAATAACATTGCCTGCCAGAGGCCATGACTGCAAGCATATACAGTGTTTTGATCTTGAGTCATACCTTCAGATGAACTGTGAAAGAGGGTCATGGCGATGTCCAGTTTGCAAGTACGTCTTAATTGATCAACTTGTTACTTGTAATTGTAAAATATTTACTATTCAGAGTAATAATTTTTGCTTTGCTGTTTAAAATTAATATGTCTTTAATATTTATATATTGTAATAAATTTGATTCTGATAAATTGAAGAAACAAGAACCTAACAGAACACCTGTCTTTCTTGCAGCAAAACAGCTTACTTGGAAGGACTAGAAGTTGACCAGTACATATGGGGAATTATAACTACCCTAGCTAACTCTCCTGTGGATGAAGTAACCATGGATTCTTCGGCATCTTGGAAAGCAATGAACTCGTCAGGTATGCCAGGCACTCCTGGGGTGAAAGATGAGGATTCCGACACATGCATGAAGCGATGGAACAAGGCCATGTCTCCAGGCAGCATGACCCTACCAACCATGAGCAACATTGACATGGGGCAGTCCATGAGCCCTTATGTTCCACCTGATATGAATAGTAAGTCTGAGAATTAGCACTTCTCTTAAGAGGTAACAAGTATATTATACAAAAAAATTATGATCTAGAAAATCTATTTTGTGAAATGAATACTGATTAATAAGTATGTATGTTTGAATACCCTTTTTATGTTACTGTCATATTCTGTACTGGTTTTCAGTCTCAGAAATATAGTTTAAAATTTATGCACTTGATTTGGATGTATGGGTGTAATGATAACTATTCTTTTGCAGGCATCAACAATGGCTCTATGATGAACATGATGAACATGGGTAATAATAGTAGTAGTGGTTCTGGTATGTCCAGATCCACTTCCCAATTTGACTTGAGTTCACCAGACTTTACGAGAGGGGGAGGACCTCTCTCTCAGCTCAGTGAATCTGTCAGCAAAATGGATCCTCTGGGTGCCATGGAAAAGTCTGTCAAGGACCAAATGGTCCCTCAAATGGGGCCACCTCCACCATCCACCTCCACCACTACCTCCAACTGTACTCTTACTGCCCCAACCACAGGTTCCACCTCCACCACCACCTCTGTGTCCTCCTCACAGCCACTGTGCACTACCACCACTGCCACAACAACATCCACTACCCCAGCATCAACCACAACACAGGTAGGTCCTTATAGAGCATGACTTAAAATTTTAATTGTTCACTAGCATTCACATGAAGTTAGCTTAAAAATATTTTCTTAAAAACTTATGACTACACCAGTAAAATAAACATCTTGATCAAGTACAGTACTGTACAGTATAATACAGTACAGTACAGTACAGTACAGTACAGTACAGTACAGTACTGTACAATATAGTACAGTATATACTTTTCAAATTCACTCTGTAATTTTTTGTTTTTTATTAATTTTTTTTCATTAAAGCCTGTCAAAAAATAAAAGACTGCAGTGCATAGTAATATGCAACAAAGATGGGCAAACAAAAATAAAAAATTATCCTACAATCTAATTCAATCAATGAATTATTCTATTCCACAGCCGAGTGTGAGCAGTGGGCCTGGCATGCCCCACACCCCACACACTCCTCACACCCCTCACACTCCACATACTCCTGGTGGGGTGGGAGGTCCCCCTAGTGTCCCATCTGCAGGTAAGCTTGTATGGAGATTTATTCATCTGAAAGTATGAAGCTATGAAGTGATCTACTGTATAGACTTCTGAAAATAGATGTTGAATAGTTTAGTTAATTTGGAAGTCGTCTTAATCCCTTTCTATACTTTCAAGTATGATCATAATACTGTATGTGTATGGATGTTTCATGTATAACAGAAGAAGATGGCTAAGAACCAAGCTTTCACTGGTAACACCCATAGATATGCATATTGAAATACTCACTGAAACAGGAATTTGTGTGTTCAGGAAGGCCTGAGGAAAAAAAAAATTGAATTTGGGTTTTAGGCACAAAGTACTGTACAATAAACTTTTCCATCAGGCCCTAATATTTCTAATTCTATAACCTTGTCAAAGCCAAAGAATGTGAATGGAGGAATCATCCTGTAATCCTGTTTTTTAGAGAATCCTACAGTTGTGCACCTCTTGTTGCTGTTCATGCCTTGTCCATTGGTTAATCTTCATATCAGTCCCCACTTGCCATGGGGGCATGATGGACCACAGCTCCTATTCTTGGTATGCATAGTCCTAAGAACTGCTCAACAGAGGGCATCAGCTGGAAAGATAGTTAAGAAAATTAAAATCCTGTCAACAATAATGCATCATAGCTCACCATTCCTCAGGTCTTAAAGAGCACCTAAATTTTACCATTTTACTGTACTGTTTCAATGTATACATTATTTTTATAGTAAACAATATTGCAGAGCAGATTTTCACCATTAACAATAATTGTACCCTTACATTCTGTTGCCATAACCCCATTAATAGACTTTAATCTGTATTACATTAGTGACTTCCTTCAAACTATACCCCAGTGCTGTCATGTGGTTATTCTTTTCTCGTAGTAGCTTGTTATTCTTGGATTAGTATTGTTTATTCATCTCTGCTGCTTCAGTTTTTTCTAAGTGTGAAATGATGGCTACAGTATGGAGCACTGTCCAGATGTGTGTGGATCTCTGTCTAACATGTTTGTCTGTCTATATTCATATAACTTGTAAACATAACAAGAAATGTTTTTACATTCAATTTGGATATAGGAAAGACTTCTGATGAGTAGTTTGTTACTATTTATAGCCTTTCATAAGTTAACAGAATATTGAAAATACTATTGTCATTCTGAGACAAAAACAATTGTTTTAGTACTTGTGTAAGTAGGGTAAATAAGAAATAACCATAAAGATTTCTTCCTTGCTCCACACATAAGTTTTTTTTTTTTTTACGGGGATTAGCCCACCCGAACACAGGTCACTGACCCACATCAGGGCCTGGGGGGCGAAAATATAATAATGATAATAATATTTAATAATAATTAATAAAAATAGATAAAAATTATAACCAAAAAATAAAAATACTACTAATAATAACCGTAAAAAAATACTGTACACAAATGAAAAAATAAATCAAGAGTGAGAAACGATATATAGCATGTTGTGTTGTCAATAGTAAGAGAAACAATTGGAACCCTGCAATTGTGTGTAAATGACGCAGAAAGTCAGATCAGCAACCTGGGACGTGGTCAAAATTTTTGTGATGCCATATGGCAGCAGCGTCTACCATAGACAAATTATGCTTCCAATAACCTCCCAGGTGGTAGTTCCTCCCTGTTTGATAGCTGCCTACTACCTACTACCAGTAATTTTGATTCACTGAGACATTCAGATCCCTATGACTTATTCTTTGTTTCTTTTCTTTTTTTAACATCCCATTCCAGCTTTACATTTACCAACCTAATTGAATGTTACATTTATTACAGGTACTTGCACCAACACATGCAACAGTAGCAGCAGCAACAACAATAATAATAATAGTAGTAACAATAACAGCAGCAGCACAACCACCACGGAGACTCACAACACCTGTAACGAGATGAATGACCTTCCGACACTCAGCTTTGATCCCTTAGACGGTGATGGGTCAGGTCAAGATGGGTTGGATGTGAGTGTAAGTACAGTATTACTGTCATTAACTAGTATTAAATACAAAGATTTTTTCTTTACGAAGGATGAGAATCAACACCAAAAAAAAAGTTTGATAACCACAAACAGTTTGGAGGTGCTGTAATGCTGATTATTATTATTCCATTAAGTAAACAAATAGATTTATACTCCAGTGAATTTTATTTATTTAAAGAGTAGAGTTAGAGTTAATGATGCTTTATCATTTATAAGGAACTAAATGGAAATTAAACGGCAATTGTATAGAGACTTCAGTTTAATCATTTACATGAAGATGATGATCGTTATCTTTTGAAAATTGTTTATATCAAATATCAGTTTTGATGTAATTGGTTTCTCTTTAGCTCCACAGTTCATGACCTAATGTTTTGAGTATTTTTCAGTTGGATATATTTAGTGTACTGTACATTACATCTTGATGCAGTTAGAGCTAGAAAGTTTTGTTATTATGAAGAAAAAAAAGAGAAAAAAGATACACATGTTCCTTTTTTTTTTTACTAGAGAATTCATTTGTCTACAAGCATTGTATGCTCACACTGGCTACTTTTAGGAATTTCCATGTCTTATCGATGATCAGTCCTTAGTTTCACCAACATTCATTTCATTGCCACATAAGTACCATTATAATGCTAACAAAAAATATCTTCCAACAGGTGTTTAACAGTGGTGTGGATCCCATGGACCCTCTAGAGCTGTTATCCTACCTAGAACAACCAGACTACAACACTCCACCTTCTTCAGGTGCATCATCACAAGGTCAGGGTGCTGGCAACACACCTGCTGGTGCTGGTCTCTCTGCCGCTCCTGACACAGATGATATACTGGCACTGTTCGAGTAGACGAGTTTGAGTTGACTGTGGTGGAGTTGTGGAAAGAATTCAGGTGCTTGGATATTTGATTATCTGTGTTAGTGATTGTGTTGACTGACTTAGTCAAACATTGAAACAGTTGTGAATTTTGACATTAATAGACAGAAAATTTGAAGAACTGTGATACTCAAACTAGATTTGAGAGAAACTTTTGTGCATATGCAGACATCTCAGTGGACTTGTCCTTCACAGTCTTCATTCAAGAGAAAATTATGGGTAAACAAACATAAACGGTGAGACCAATGATACATGTTTGATGTGTTGTGTACGCACAAGTGTGACGATGCACATCCAGACAAGGAGCCACGTAACATGCAACAAGAATGTGCACTATGATGTGTAGGGAGGAAGAATGTTGCTCCAGTATGATTTTTTGTAGTCAGACCATAGTGATGCATATTCTGATGATATTTAGAAATGACCAGTGTGATGGTGCAAATCATTGTAATGACCACTTTGTCAAACATGGTTCTCTCATATTTGCAACACAGAACATATCCTCACACCAGGGTATGTCAGAGGAGAGGTTATATTCCAAAGTAGCAAAACAAGTTCTTTTCATGTTTAGCTCCAATGGACACCACCGTGAAGGTTATCCCAGTGAGTAGTTAGGTCGACAAGTTTCGTAGAATAATTATTGTGGCTATGCAATGATGTCCACAGTAGTGCTGTTTCAAAATCAATCATGACATCAAAATGACAATGTGCATAATATTGTCTTAATTAGGAACTTGCAATTTTAGTCCATGTTGGTTGTTCTGAGTTTTAGACCATAACAGTGACATGAAGAGAAGCATGTATCTCCGTAGGTCCCCAATCGCATGTAAATACAACTCTCGAAAGACCGAAATGAGAGGCTGAATCAGTCTGAATGAATGTCACAGCATTATTGCAAGATGTTTATTAAGTTGACATTATTCAGAAAATGGGGTGTGCATTTGTGCAACTGCGACTGAGTCCCAAGAAATTTCTCTGAGTGTTGTTGTGAATGAAGTGTGATATTTCTGGCTGCACAGGTTTATGGGTGGTTTATTGTCTAGACGAATTATTGCATTTATTTATAGGGTACTCCTGTGTGCCTGTCAGCCTAATTTGTGTAAATAGCTGTGTACAGAAAATGTCCTTTTATTTATCTCACTGGTCTCGCCCTTAGAGTCCTGCGCATTGTCTAAGCTTTAATCCCTTGCTCCGTCTTCACCAACATGACCTGTAGGATACACCATCACATACAGTACACTACTGCAATTATTGACTCCTTCCCACCACCTGAGCAAGACCAGACACTGGGGCTGGCTTGTTGCGGGATGGTGGAGTCAAAACCTCAACCTGGCTATTAAACCGACTTTGGTTTCAGAAGATTTCTCATATGTTACCTTTTGTGTCAGTCCGTTTTTTTGTACATCTCTGACACTTGAGTGCGTCTTAAATCCTCATTCAAACTGTGTTCCTATCTATGATTAAGAATATTTTTTGTTACTCACCAAGCATCTCATTTTCTTCTGAAACCAGAGCCAGCAGGCTTCATGCATACTCTGTTGACCGTCAAGTGTACTGAAGCTTAAATGAAATGTTTAATTTTTATGAAGATAGATTTATGCACTTATACAGAATCACTGAAAGTGTTTTTATGTACTGTGTACAAAGAAAAGTGGTTTAACATTGTGATCTCAAGATTGTCATTTTTAAAGTTATTTAGAGAAATTCATACAATGAATTTTTAAACTGTTAGTGACTGTCAAAGAGTTTGTGTAAGCCATCACTTCTCATGTAAACTGTACCAGAGAACTTAAAAGATAGTTTCTAACTCAGAAAACTTGTTTCATTTATGTGTAATCCTGCATAACTTAAGACTGTCATCTAGAGAAAGTGGCACTCAAACATGTACAAATAAATGGTTTCATGTGTATATATAATACAGTAACTTCTCGATTTAACGAACTAATTCGAGCATCCTTGTCCGTTAAATCAAAATTTCCGCTAAATCGACCTTTCCATTATATTTGCATGATTTACCGATATATTTCACTAAATTGAGCTTGATTCCATGGGTTTTGTTTACATTCCGCTCAGTCTGTGTCTTGCTGCCATGGCAGCTCTTGTAACTCTCCTCCCTTCTTGCCATATTTCACTGGATTTATTGTTATTATTATTGTTTTCTGATAATAGTGCTTAACCCATAAAAGGTCACATTATTATACAGGGGATCCCAGGGTAATGAACAGGTTCCTATCCTGAGGACGTTCTTAAGTTGGATTTGTACGTAAATCGGAACACATGCTATGTGCATACTGTACTTACATAACAATGTTTAAAATCCCACTATATCATAGCCTGAGTCCTTATATACATCTAAAATCACTTAATTTAAGACAAAAGGAGAAATAGAATGACAAAATGACAGTAAATGAAAGTAAAGAATAAGTCATCAGGTAAATATAATACAGTAAACCCTCAACTCAGCATTTGATAACTCGGCATGGATATGGTCTCGGAATGTATTAGTATAACTCTGGAAATGCTGAGATATATAACCCTGTAAAATTATCTGGAAAATCTTGGCATTTCTGGCCACCTACATCCCCTCCATACTCACACCCCTCCTCCATGCCCTCCATACCCACATACCTTCATGCCCTCCATGCCCACACCCTCCATCATACCCAAACCCCTCCTCCATACCCACACATACCTTCATGCCCTCCATACCCACACCCTCCATCATACCCAAACCCCTCCTCCATACCCACACATACCTTCATGCCCCCCATATCCACACCCTCCTTCATACCCACACCCCTCCTCCATGCCTTCTGTACCCACACCGCTCCCCCATGCCCTCCATACCCACACCCTCATTTTGCAAAATAACTGATTTTGCACAAAAAAAAATCCCGTTTTCTATGAAGAAATTTCCCATTTTTCTATGGGTATGGAGGAGGGGTGTGGGTAAGGAGGGCATGGAGGAGGTGTAGGCGTGGAGGGGTGTGGGTAAGAGAGCGTGGAGGAGGGTGTAATGGAGAAGGAGGGGTGTGGGTAAGGAGGTGTGGAGGAGGGGTGGGTAAGGAGGGCGTGGAGGAGGGGGGGGAGGGGTAGGCGGGAGGAAGGGAGAGCGTGGAGGAGGGGTGTGGGTAAGGAGAGCGTGGAGGAGTGGTGGGTGAGGGAGATGGAAGGGAGGGAGGGTGTGGGTATGGAGGAGCGTGGAGGAGGGGTGTGAGTATGGAGGCGTGGAGGAGGGGTGTGGGTAAGGAGGGCGTGGAGGAGGGGTGTGGGTAAGGAGGGCGTGGAGGGAGGGTGTGGGTATGGAGGTGTGGGTGAGGAGGGCGTGGAGGAGGGGTGTGTGGGTGGGAGAGCGTGGAGGGGTGGGGTGGAGGGCGTGGAGGAGGGGTGTGGGTATGGAGAGCTTGGAGGAGGGGGTGTGGGTAAGGAGAGCGTGGAGGAGGGTGTGGAGGAGGGGGTGTGGGTAAGGAGGCGTGGAGGAGGGTGTGGGTAAGGAGAGCGTGGAGGGTGTGGGGTAGGGAGGGCGGAGGAGGGGTGGGTAAGGAGGGCGGGAGGAGGGTGTGGGTAAGGAGAGCGTGGAGGAGGGGTGTGGGTAGGGAGAGCGTGGAGGAGGGGGTGGGGTAAGGAGAGCGTGGAGGGGGGTGAGGGAGAGGAGTGGAGGAGGGGTGTGGGTGAGGAGAGGTGTGAGTATGGAGAGCGTGGAGGAGGTGTGGGTAGAGCGTGGAGGAGGGGTGTGGGTATGAGGCGTGGAGGAGGGGTGGAGTGGAGAGAGAGGAGGAGCGTGAGGGAGGAGGAGGGTGTGGGTGGCGTGGAGGAGGGGTGTGGGTATGGAGGTGTGGAGGAGTGGAGGAGGGGTGGGTAGGGAGGGTGTGGGTGGAGAGGGGGTGTGGGTAAGGAGAGCGTGGATGGGTGTGGGTATGGAGGGCGTGGAGGAGGGGTGTGGGTAAGGAGAGCGTGGAGGGTGTGGGTATGGAGGGCGTGGAGGAGGGGTGTGGGTATGGAGAGCTTGGAGGAGGGGTGTGGGTAAGGCGAGGCGTGGAGGGAGGGGTGGGTATGGAGAGCGTGGAGGAGGTGTGGGTAAGGAGGCGTGGAGGAGGGTGTGAGTATGGAGAGCGTGGAGGAGGGTGTGGGTAAGGAGAGCGTGGAGGAGGGGTGTGGGTGAGGAGGGCGTGGAGGAGGGGTGTGAGTATGGGAGAGCGTGGAGGAGGAGTGTGGGTAGGGAGAGCGTGGAGGAGGGGTGTGGGTAAGGAGAGCGTGGAGGAGGGTGTGAGCATGGAGAGCGTGGAGGAGGGGTGTGGGTAAGGAGGGGTGGAGGAGGGTGGGTAAGGAGGGCGTGGAGGAGGGGTGTGGGTATGAGGGTGTGGTGAGGAGGGCGTGGAGGAGGGGTGGGTAAGGAGAGCGTGGGAGGGTGTGGGTATGGAGGGGCGTGGAGGAGGGGGGTGGGATGGGAGGCGTGGAGGAGGGGGTGGGGAGGAGCGTGGAGGAGGGGTGGGTAAGGAGGGTGGAGGAGGGTGGGGTAAGGAGGGTAAGGGAGGGAGGGTGTGGGTATGGAGGGCGTGGGGAGGGGGTGTGGGTAAGGAGAGCGTGGAGGAGGGGTGTGGGTATGGAGGCGTGGAGGAGGGGTGTGGGTATGGAGAGCGTGGAGGAGGGGTGTGGGTAAGGAGAGCGTGGAGGAGGGGTGTGGGTAAGGAGAGCGTGGAGGAGGGGTGTTGGTATGGAGGGCGTGGAGGAGGGGTGTGGGTGAGGAGGGCGTGGAGGAGGGTTTTGGCTATTGAGGGCGTGGAGAAAGGGGTGTAGGTATGGAGAAGGGTGTGGGTATTGAGGGAGTGGAGAATGGGTGTGGGTATTGAGGGCATGGATGAGGGGAGTGGGTATTGAAGTTGTGGAGGAGAGGGTATTGAGGGCGTGGAAGAGACGGTGGGGACCCTAGGGGCCCTCCTAACAGCGATGGCGCACCCAGGGAGCCTCCAAGGGGCGGTTGCGCCCTATAGGGTGTTCCCAGGGGTGGCGGTGCCCCCAGGGTCTCTCCCAAAGGCGGAGACGCCCCAAGGGGCCCTCCAAGGGACGACGGCACCACAAGGGCTCTCCAAGGGGCGGTGGCGAAACCAGGGGCCCTCTAAGCCTCCCTCCTTACGGGTGGCAGCACCCCAGGGAACCTCCCAGGGATGGCGGCACCCCAAGAGCCCTCCAAAGAGCGGTGGCGCTCCAAGGGGCGGTGGTGCCCCCGGGAGCGCTTTCGTGAGTGGTGGCGTCCCTAGGAGCCCTACCAAGGAGGTGGCTCCCCCAAAAGCCCTTTCATGGGCCCCGGCGCCGGCGCCCCCAGGGGCCATTACAGGGGCGGTGGCGCCGCCGTCAGGGGTTCTCCCAGGGGCGGGAGTGCCCCCAGGGACCCATCCAAGGGAGTCGGCTCAGGCGGCCAGTAGGGCCCTTCCAATGGCGTCGGCGCCCACATGGGCTTGATCGTGGTGTCGTACATATTACCTACGTCCAGCATTTCCTTACTTAACTATGATTGGGGGACAAAAATGTAATTCCAACAAATAACAGCCAATAGGAGAACAGAGCAGTCAGTCAGCACAACACCCCAACTTATGTTTTGCTGTTGGATATTTATTCTCCTTTACATTGTTCATGGTGCTAATATACTGGAAATGCGATAGGCGGTGTGTTTATTTAACGTCATATCTCCTCTCATTGTTCTAAATAGTGCAAGAAAAAACTCCCCCACGGGTCTTACAGGGACAGTGTCTCCTGGGTTCCTGCTATTTGCCCTACCGGGTTAAACGCCCCCAGGAGCCCTGCCAGGGGAGTCGGCGCTCTCAGGGGCCCACTCAGGGGTGTCGGGGCCAGCAAGTGGGGGGGGGGGAAGGTGAAACTTCCAGGAGCCCTCCCAAGGGTGGTGGAGGGGGCTGCCCAGGGGCAGTTGCGCCTTAGGTACCCTCCAAGGAACAGCAGTGTCCCAGGGGCCCTACCAAGGACATTGGATTCCGCAGGGCCCTCTTAAAGCGGTGGCGCCCCCCAAAACCCTCGTAGGGGCAGTGGCGTCCACAGGGGCAATCCAGGGGCCCTCCCAAGAGTAGTCATGCCTCCAGGGGCCCTCCAAGGGGGGATGGCGTCTCTAGGGACTCTCTCGTGGACAGCGTCGCCCCCAGGGTACCTCCCAGATGCGGTGGCATCCACAGTGGTCTTGCCAGGGGCAGTGACATCAACAAGGGCCCTGTCAGAGACGGTGCTGCCCCCAGAGGCCTTCTGAGATGCAGTGGCGCCAACAGGGACCCTCACAGGGACAATGGTGCCACCAGAATCCCTGCCAGGGGCAATGGCTCCCCCAGGGGCCCTCCTAGGGGCGGTTTTGTCACCAGTGGCCCTACCAGAGGCGCCCCTCCCAGGAGTCTTATAGCTTGTTGGTCGTGTGTCGTACATATTGCATATGTCCGGCAATTCCTTACTTAACTATGATTGGTGGACTAAAATGGAATTCCACCAAAAACAGCCAATAGGAGAACAGAGCAGTCAGTCAGCACAACACCCCAACTTATGTTTTGCTGTTGGATATTTATTCTCCTTTACATTGTTCATGGTGCTAATATACTGGAAATGCGATGGGCAGTGTATTTATTTAACGTTATATCTCCTCCCATTGTTCTAATAGTGTAAAAAAAACTGCCCCCACGGGTCTTACAGGGACAGTGTCTTCTGGGGCCCTGCTATTTGCCCTACCAGGTTAAACGCCCCCAGGAGCCCTGCCAGGGGTGTCCGCGCTCCCAGGGGCCCACTCAGGGGTGTCGGGGCCAGCAGGGGGTGGGGGTGAAACTTCTAGAGCCCTGTCAAGGGCGGTGGAGGGGACCGCCCAGGGGCAGTTGCACCCTAGGTACCCTCCAAGGGACAGCAGTGTCCCAGGGGCCCTACCAGGGACATTGGGTTCCCCAGGGGCCCTCTCAGGGGCGTTGGCGCCCCCCAAAACCCTCCTAGGGGCAGTGGCTTTCTCAGGGGCAATCCAGGGGCCCTCCCAACAGTAGTCATGCCTCCAGAGGCCCTCCCAGGGGGGATGGCGTCTCTAGAGACTCTCTCGTGGACAGCGTCGCCCCCAGGGCACCTCACAGATGCGGTTGCATCCACAGTGGCCTTGCCAGGGGCAGTGATATCACCAAGGGCCCTGCCAGGGGCGCTGCTGCCCTCAGAGACTCTCTGAGGTGCAGTGGCGCCAACAGGGACCCTCGCAGGGACAACGGTGCCACCAGAAGCCCTGCCAGGGGCAGTGGCTCCACCACGGGCCCTCCCAGGGGCGGTGGCGCCGCCAGTGGCCCTACCAGAGGCGCCCCCTCTCAGGAGTCTTAAAGCTTGGTTGGTCGTGTTGTCATACATATTGCATATGTCCAGCAATTCCTTACTTAACTATGATTGGTGGACTAAAATCTAAATCCACCAAATAACAGCCAATAGGAGAACAGAGCAGTCAGTCAGCACAACACCCCAACTTATGTTTTGCTGTTGGATATTTATTCTCCTTTACATTGTTCTTGGTGCTAATATACTGGAAATGCGATGGGCGGTGTGTTTATTTAACGTCATATCTCCTCCCATTGTTCTAAATAGTGCAAGAAAAAACTGCCCCCACGGGTCTTACAGGGACAGTGTCTCCTGGGTTCCTGCTATTTGCCCTACCGGGTTAAACGCCCCCAGGAGCCCTGCCAGGGGAGTCGGCGCTCTCAGGGGCCCACTCAGGGGTGTCGGGGCCAGCAAGTGGGGGGAAGGCGGGGGGGGAAGTTGAAACTTCCAGGAGCCCTCCCAAGGGTGGTGGAGGGGGCTGCCCAGGGGCAGTTGCGCCTTAGGTACCCTCCAAGGAACAATAGTGTCCCAGGGGCCCTACCAGGGGCATTGGATTCCCCAGGGGCCCTCTTAAAGCGGTGGCGCCCCCCAAAACCCTCGTAGGGGCAGTGGCGTCCACAGGGGCAATCCAGGGGCCCTCCCAAGAGTAGTCATGATCCAGGGGCCCTCCCAGGGGGGATGGTGTCTCTAGGGACACTCTCGTGGACAGCGTCGCCCCTAGGGCACCTCCTAGATGCGGTGGCATCCACAGTGGTCTTGCCAGGGGCAGTGACATCAACAAGGGCCCTGTCAGAGACGGTGCTGCCCCCAGAGGCCTTCTGAGATGCAGTGGCGCCAACAGGGACCCTCACAGGGACAATGGTGCCACCAGAATCCCTGCCAGGGGCAATGGCTCCCCCAGGGGCCCTCCTAGGGGCGGTTTTGTCACCAGTGGCCCTACCAGAGGCGCCCCCTCCCAGGAGTCTTATAGCTTGGTTGGTCGTGGTGTCGTACATATTGCATATATCCAGCAATTCATTACTTAACTATGATTGGTGGACTAAAATGTAAATCCACCAAATAACAGCCAATAGGAGAACAGAGCAGTCAGTCAGCACAACACCCCAACTTATGTTTTGCTGTTGGATATTTGTTCTCCTTTACATTGTTCTTGGTGCTAATATACTGGAAATGCGATGGGCAGTGTATTTATTTAACGTCATATCTCCCATTGTTCTAAATAGTGTAGAAACAACTACCCCCAGGGGCCCTATAGGGACAGTGCCCCCTGGGGCCCTGCCATATGCCTTACCAGGTGCAGTGCCCCAGGGGCCCTCCCAGATGCATCGTGGCTTCCACGGACCCTCCAAGGGGTGTCGGGGACTCTAGCAGCCCTCCCAGTGACGGCGGAACTTCCAGGGGCCCTCCCAAGGACAGTGGCGGCCCATGGGGCTCTCCCAGCGGCGGTGGCGTCCCCAGTGGCCCTACAAATGGCGCCCCCTCCCAGGAGCTCAATAGCTTGTTTGGTCGTGGTGTCGTACATATTGCATATGTCCAGCAGTTCCTTACTTAACTATGATTGGTGGACTTAAATGGAATTCCACCAAATAACAGCCAATAGGAGAACAGAGCAGTCAGTCAGCACAACACCCCAACTTATGTTTTGCTGTTGGATATTTATTCTCCTTTACATTGTTCATGGTGCTAATATACTGGAAATGCGATGGGCAGTGTATTTATTTAACGTTATATCTCCTCCCATTGTTCTAATAGTGTAAAAAAAACTGCCCCCATGGGTCTTACAGGGACAGTGTCTTCTGGGGCCCTGCTATTTGCCCTACCAGGTTAAACGCCCCCAGGAGCCCTGCCAGGGGTGTCCGCGCTCCCAGGGGCCCACTCAGGGGTGTCGGGGCCAGCAGGGGGTGGGGGTGAAACTTCTAGGAGCCCTGTCAAGGGCGGTGGAGGGGACCGCCCAGGGACAGTTGCACCCTAGGTACCCTCCAAGGGACAGCAGTGTCCCAGGGGCCCTACCAGGGACATTGGGTTCCCCAGGGGCCCTCTCAGGGGCGTTGGCGCCCCCAAAAACCCTCCTAGGGGCAGTGGCTTCCTCAGGGGCAATCCAGGGGCCCTCCCAACAGTAGTCATGCCTCCAGAGGCCCTCCCAGGGGGGATGGCGTCTCTAGAGACTCTCTCGTGGACAGCCTCGCCCCCAGGGCACCTCACAGATGCGGTGGCATCGACAGTGGCCTTGCCAGGGGCAGTGATATCACCAAGGGCCCTGCCAGGGGCGCTGCTGCCCTCAGAGACTCTCTGAGGTGCAGTGGCGCCAACAGGGACCCTCGCAGGGACAACGGTGCCACCAGAAGCCCTGCTAGGGACAGTGGCTCCACCACGGGCCCTCCCAGGGGCGGTGGCGCCGCCAGTGGCCCTACCAGAGGCGCCCCCTCTCAGGAGTCTTAAAGCTTGGTTGGTCGTGTTGTCATACATATTGCATATGTCCAGCAATTCCTTACTTAACTATGATTGGTGGACTAAAATGTAAATCCACCAACTATCAGCCAATAGGAGAACAGAGCAGTCAGTCAGCACAACACCCCAACTTATGTTTTGCTGTTGGATATTTCTTCTCCTTTACATTGTTCATGGTGCTAATATACTGGAAATGCGATGGGCGGTGTGTTTATTTAACGTCATATCGCCTCCCATTGTTCTAAATAGTGCAAAAAAAAACTGCCCCCACGGGTCTTACAGGGACAGTGTCTCCTGGGTTCCTGCTATTTGCCCTACCGGGTTAAACGCCCCTAGGAGCCCTGCCAGGGGAGTCGGCGCTCTCAGGGGCCCACTCAGGGGTGTCGGGGCCAGCAAGTGGGGGGGGCGGGGGGGAAGTTGAAACTTCCAGGAGCCCTCCCAAGGGTGGTGGAGGGGGCTGCCCAGGGGCAGTTGCGCCTTAGGTACCCTCCAAGGAACAGCAGTGTCCCAGGGGCCCTACCAGGGACATTGGATTCCCCAGGGGCCCTCTTAAAGCGGTGGCGCCCCCCAAAACCCTCGTAGGGGCAGTGGCGTCCACAGGGGCAATCCAGGGGCCCTCCCAAGAGTAGTCATGATCCAGGGGCCCTCCCAGGGGGGATGGCGTCTCTAGGGACACTCTCGTGGACAGCGTCGCCCCTAGGGCACCTCCTAGATGCGGTGGCATCCACAGTGGTTTTGCCAGGGGCAGTGACATCAACAAGGGCCCTGTCAGAGACGGTGCTGCCCCTTGAGGCCTTCTGAGATGCAGTGGCGCCAACAGGGACCCTCACAGGGACAATGGTGCCACCAGAATCCCTGCCAGGGGCAATGGCTCCCCCAGGGGCCCTCCCAGGGGCGGTTTTGTCACCAGTGGCCCTACCAGAGGCGCCCCCTCCCAGGAGTCTTATAGCTTGCTTGGTCGTGGTGTCGTACATATTGCATATATCCAGCAATTCCTTACTTAACTATGATTGGTGGACTAAAATGTAAATCCACCAAATAACAGCCAATAGGAGAACAGAGCAGTCAGTCAGTACAACACCCCAACTTATGTTTTGCTGTTGGATGTTTGTTCTCCTTTACATTGTTCTTGGTGCTAATATACTGGAAATGCGATGGGCAGTGTATTTATTTAACGTTATATCTCCTCCCATTGTTCTAATAGTGTAAAAAAAACTGCCCCCATGGGTCTTACAGGGACAGTGTCTTCTGGGGCCCTGCTATTTGCCCTACCAGGTTAAACGCCCCCAGGAGCCCTGCCAGGAGTGTCCGCGCTCCCAGGGGCCCACTCAGGGGTGTCGGGGCCAGCAGGGGGTGGGGGTGAAACTTCTAGGAGCCCTGTCAAGGGCGGTGGAGGGGACCGCCCAGGGACAGTTGCACCCTAGGTACCCTCCAAGGGACAGCAGTGTCCCAGGGGCCCTACCAGGGACATTGGGTTCCCCAGGGGCCCTCTCAGGGGCGTTGGCGCCCCCAAAAACCCTCCTAGGGGCAGTGGCTTCCTCAGGGGCAATCCAGGGGCCCTCCCAACAGTAGTCATGCCTCCAGAGGCCCTCCCAGGGGGGATGGCGTCTCTAGAGACTCTCTCGTGGACAGCCTCGCCCCCAGGGCACCTCACAGATGCGGTGGCATCGACAGTGGCCTTGCCAGGGGCAGTGATATCACCAAGGGCCCTGCCAGGGGCGCTGCTGCCCTCAGAGACTCTCTGAGGTGCAGTGGCGCCAACAGGGACCCTCGCAGGGACAACGGTGCCACCAGAAGCCCTGCCAGGGGCAGTGGCTCCACCACGGGCCCTCCCAGGGGCGGTGGCGCCGCCAGTGGCCCTACCAGAGGCGCCCCCTCTCAGGAGTCTTAAAGCTTGGTTGGTCGTGTTGTCATACATATTGCATATGTCCAGCAATTCCTTACTTAACTATGATTGGTGGACTAAAATGTAAATCCACCAAATAACAGCCAATAGGAGAACAGAGCAGTCAGTCAGCACAACACCCCAACTTATGTTTTGCTGTTGGATATTTATTCTCCTTTACATTGTTATTGGTGCTAATATACTGGAAATGCGATGGGCAGTGTATTTATTTTTTTATCGTCATACTCCAATTGTTGTAAATAGTGCAGAAACAACTACCCCCAGGGACAGTGCCCCCTGGGGCCCTGCCATATGCCTTACCAGGTGTAGTGCCCCAGGGGCCCTCCCAGATGCATCGGGGCTTCCACGGACCCTCCCAGGGGTGTCGGGGACCACAGCAGCCCTCCCAGTGACGGCGGAACTTCCAAGGGCCCTCTCAAGGATGGTGGCGCCCCCAATGGCCTGCCCAGGGGCATTGGCACCCTAGGTACCCTGCCTATGACAGAAGTACCTCCAAAGGCCCTGACAGGGGTGGTGACGCCTTAAGGGGACCTCCAAGAGCCAGTGGTATCCCCAGGGGCCCTGCCATGGGCGGTGGCGCGTCCAGAGGGCCTCCCAGTGACTGCAGTGTCCCCAGCGGAGCTTCCAGGGGCTTTGGTGCCCCCAGGAAAGCTCTCAGGGGTGGTGGCTCCTCCAGGGGCCCTCTCAGGTACAGTGGTGCCAACAGGGGCCCTGACAGGGACAGCGGCACCATCAGGGTTCCTACCAAGGACAGTGGCGGCCCATGGGGCTCTCCCAGCGGCGGTGGCGTCCCCAGTGGCCCTACAAATGGCGCCCCCTCCCAGGAGCTCAATAGCTTGCTTGGTCGTGGTGTCGTACATATTGCATATGTCCGGCAGTTCCTTACTTAACTATGATTGGTGAACTTAAATGGAAATCCACCAAATAACAGCCAATAGGAGAACAGAGCAGTCAGTCAGCACAACACCCCAACTTATGTTTTGCTGTTGGATATTTATTCTCCTTTACATTGTTCATGGTGCTAATATACTGGAAATGCGATGGGCGGTGGTGTGTTTATTTAACGTCATATCGCCTCCCATTGTTCTAAATAGTGCAAAAAAAAACTGCCCCCACGGGTCTTACAGGGACAGTGTCTCCTGGGTTCCTGCTATTTGCCCTACCGGGTTAAACGCCCCTAGGAGCCCTGCCAGGGGAGTCGGCGCTCTCAGGGGCCCACTCAGGGGTGTCGGGGCCAGCAAGTGGGGGGGGGCGGGGGGGGAAGTTGAAACTTCCAGGAGCCCTCCCAAGGGTGGTGGAGGGGGCTGCCCAGGGGCAGTTGCGCCTTAGGTACCCTCCAAGGAACAGCAGTGTCCCAGGGGCCCTACCAGGGACATTGGATTCCCCAGGGGCCCTCTTAAAGCGGTGGCGCCCCCCAAAACCCTCGTAGGGGCAGTGGCGTCCACAGGGGCAATCCAGGGGCCCTCCCAAGAGTAGTCATGATCCAGGGGCCCTCCCAGGGGGGATGGCGTCTCTAGGGACACTCTCGTGGACAGCGTCGCCCCTAGGGCACCTCCTAGATGCGGTGGCATCCACAGTGGTTTTGCCAGGGGCAGTGACATCAACAAGGGCCCTGTCAGAGACGGTGCTGCCCCCAGAGGCCTTCTGAGATGCAGCGGCGCCAACAGGGACCCTCACAGGGACAATGGTGCCACCAGAATCCCTGCCAGGGGCAATGGCTCCCCCAGGGGCCCTCCCAGGGGCGGTTTTGTCACCAGTGGCCCTACCAGAGGCGCCCCCTCCCAGGAGTCTTATAGCTTGCTTGGTCGTGGTGTCGTACATATTGCATATATCCAGCAATTCATTACTTAACTATGATTGGTGGACTAAAATGTAAATCCACCAAATAACAGCCAATAGGAGAACAGAGCAGTCAGTCAGCACAACACCCCAACTTATGTTTTGCTGTTGGATGTTTGTTCTCCTTTACATTGTTCTTGGTGCTAATATACTGGAAAGGCGATGGGCAGTGTATTTATTTAACGTCATATCTCCCATTGTTCTAAATAGTGTAGAAACAACTACCCCCAGGGGCCCTATAGGGACAGTGCCCCCTGGGGCCCTGCCATATGCCTTACCAGGTGCAGTGCCCCAGGGGCCCTCCCAGATGCATCGTGGCTTCCACCCACCCTCCAAGGGGTGTCGGGGACTCCAGCAGCCCTCCCAGTGACGGCGGAACTTCCAGGGGCCCTCCCAAGGAGAGTGGCGGCCCATGGGGCTCTCCCAGCGGCGGTGGCGTCCCCAGTGGCCCTACAAATGGCGCCCCCTCCCAGGAGCTCAATAGCTTGTTTGGTCGTGGTATCGTACATATTGCATATGTCCAGCAGTTCCTTACTTAACTATGATTGGTGGACTTAAATGGAATTCCACCAAATAACAGCCAATAGGAGAACAGAGCAGTCAGTCAGCACAACACCCCAACTTATGTTTTGCTGTTGGATATTTATTCTCCTTTACATTGTTCATGGTGCTAATATACTGGAAATGCGATGGGCAGTGTATTTATTTAACGTTATATCTCCTCCCATTGTTCTAATAGTGTAAAAAAAACTGCCCCCATGGGTCTTACAGGGACAGTGTCTTCTGGGGCCCTGCTATTTGCCCTACCAGGTTAAACGCCCCCAGGAGCCCTGCCAGGGGTGTCCCCGCTCCCAGGGGCCCACTCAGGGGTGTCGGGGCCAGCAGGGGGTGGGGGTGAAACTTCTAGGAGCCCTGTCAAGGGCGGTGGAGGGGACCGCCCAGGAACAGTTGCACCCTAGGTACCCTCCAAGGGACAGCAGTGTCCCAGGGGCCCTACCAGGGACATTGGGTTCCCCAGGGGCCCTCTCAGGGGCGTTGGCGCCCCCCAAAACCCTCCTAGGGGCAGTGGCTTCCTCAGGGGCAATCCAGGGGCCCTCCCAACAGTAGTCATGCCTCCAGAGGCCCTCCCAGGGGGGATGGCGTCTCTAGAGACTCTCTCGTGGACAGCGTCGCCCCCAGGGCACCTCACAGATGCGGTTGCATCCACAGTGGCCTTGCCAGGGGCAGTGATATCACCAAGGGCCCTGCCAGGGGCGCTGCTGCCCTCAGAGACTCTCTGAGGTGCAGTGGCGCCAACAGGGACCCTCGCAGGGACAACGGTGCCACCAGAAGCCCTGCCAGGGACAGTGGCTCCACCACGGGCCCTCCCAGGGGCGGTGGCGCCGCCAGTGGCCCTACCAGAGGCGCCCCCTCTCAGGAGTCTTAAAGCTTGGTTGGTCGTGTTGTCATACATATTGCATATGTCCAGCAATTCCTTACTTAACTATGATTGGTGGACTAAAATGTAAATCCACCAAATATCAGCCAATAGGAGAACAGAGCAGTCAGTCAGCACAACACCCCAACTTATGTTTTGCTGTTGGATATTTATTCTCCTTTACATTGTTCATGGTGCTAATATACTGGAAATGCGATGGGCGGTGTGTTTATTTAACGTCATATCGCCTCCCATTGTTCTAAATAGTGCAAAAAAAAACTGCCCCCACGGGTCTTACAGGGACAGTGTCTCCTGGGTTCCTGCTATTTGCCCTACCGGGTTAAACGCCCCCAGGAGCCCTGCCAGGGGAGTCGGCGCTCTCAGGGGCCCACTCAGGGGTGTCGGGGCCAGCAAGTGGGGGGGGGCGGGGGGGGAAGTTGAAACTTCCAGGAGCCCTCCCAAGGGTGGTGGAGGGGGCTGCCCAGGGGCAGTTGCGCCTTAGGTACCCTCCAAGGAACAGCAGTGTCCCAGGGGCCCTACCAGGGACATTGGATTCCCCAGGGGCCCTCTTAAAGCGGTGGCGCCCCCCAAAACCCTCGTAGGGGCAGTGGCGTCCACAGGGGCAATCCAGGGGCCCTCCCAAGAGTAGTCATGATCCAGGGGCCCTCCCAGGGGGGATGGCGTCTCTAGGGACACTCTCGTGGACAGCGTCGCCCCTAGGGCACCTCCTAGATGCGGTGGCATCCACAGTGGTTTTGCCAGGGGCAGTGACATCAACAAGGGCCCTGTCAGAGACGGTGCTGCCCCCAGAGGCCTTCTGAGATGCAGTGGCGCCAACAGGGACCCTCACAGGGACAATGGTGCCACCAGAATCCCTGCCAGGGGCAATGGCTCCCCCAGGGGCCCTCCCAGGGGCGGGCGGTTTTGTCACCAGTGGCCCTACCAGAGGCGCCCCCTCCCAGGAGTCTTATAGCTTGGTTGGTCGTGGTGTCGTACATATTGCATATATCCAGCAATTCCTTACTTAACTATGATTGGTGGACTAAAATGTAAATCCACCAAATAACAGCCAATAGGAGAACAGAGCAGTCAGTCAGCACAACACCCCAACTTATGTTTTGCTGTTGGATATTTGTTCTCCTTTACATTGTTCTTGGTGCTAATATACTGGAAATGCGATGGGCAGTGTATTTATTTAACGTCATACTCCCATTGTTCTAAATAGTGCAGAAACAACTACCCCCAGGGACAGTGCCCCCTGGGGCCCTGCCATATGCCTTACCAGGTGCAGTGCCCCAGGGGCCCTCCCAGATGCATCGGGCTTCCACGGACCCTCCAGGGGTGTCGGGGTAGCAGCCCTCCCAGTGACGGCGGAACTTCCAGGGGCCCTCCCAAGGATGGTGGCGCCCCCAATGGCCTCCCAAGGGCATTGGCAACCTAGGTACCCTGCCTATGACAGAGTGCCTCCAAGGCCCTGACAGGGGCGGTGGCGCCTAAGGGGACCTCCAAGAGCCAGTGGTATCCCAGGGGTCCTGCCATGGGCGGTGAGCGTCCACAGGGCCTCCCAGTGACTGCAGTGTTCCCAGGGGAGCTTCCAGGGGCTTTGGTGCCCCCAGGAAAGCTCTCAGGGGTGGTGGCTCTCCAGGGCCCTCTCAGGTACAGTGGTGCCAACAGGGGCCCTGACAGGGCTGCGGCCCATTAGGGGCCCTACCAAGGACAGTGGCGGCCCATGGGGCTCTCCCAGCGGCGGTGGCGTCCCCAGTGGCCCTACAAATGGCGCCCCCTCCCAGGAGCTCAATAGCTTGCTTGGTCGTGGTGTCGTACATATTGCATATGTCCGGCAATTCCTTACTTAACTATGATTGGTGGACTTAAATAGAAATCCACCAAATAACAGCCAATAGGAGAACAGAGCAGTCAGTCAGCACAACACCCCAACTTATGTTTTGCTGTTGGATATTTATTCTCCTTTACATTGTTCATGGTGCTAATATACTGGAAATGCGATGGGCAGTGTATTTATTTAACGTTATATCTCCTCTCATTGTTCTAATAGTGTAAAAAAAACTGCCCCCACGGGTCTTACAGGGACAGTGTCTTCTGGGGCCCTGCTATTTGCCCTACCAGGTTAAACGCCCCCAGGAGCCCTGCCAGGGGTGTCCGCGCTCCCAGGGGCCCACTCAGGGGTGTCGGGGCCAGCAGGGGGTGGGGGTGAAACTTCTAGGAGCCCTGTCAAGGGCGGTGGAGGGGACCGCCCAGGGACAGTTGCACCCTAGGTACCCTCCAAGGGACAGCAGTGTCCCAGGGGCCCTACCAGGGACATTGGGTTCCCCAGGGGCCCTCTCAGGGGCGTTGGCGCCCCCCAAAACCCTCCTAGGGGCAGTGGCTTCCTCAGGGGCAATCCAGGGGCCCTCCCAACCCAGTTAAAGCCACCTCCAGGGCACCAGGGGACTGGCGTCTCAGAACTCTCGTGAACCGGCGTCGCTTACCCAGGGCACCTAAGATGCGGTGGCATCCACAGTGGCCTTGCGGGCAGTGATATCACCCAGGGCCCTGCCATGCTGCCACTGCCCCTCAGAGACTCTCTGAGGTGCAGTGCTTTCAGCAAGATGCAGGGACAACGGGTGCCACCAAGAAGCCCTGCCAGGGACAGTGACCACCACCCGGGCCTCCCAAGGCAGTGGCACGCCGCCAGTGGCCCTACCAGGGCGCCCCTCTCAAGGAGTCCTTAAAGCAGTTTGGTCGTGTTGTCGCCACCTTGTTACTTGTCAAGCAATTTCACCCACTTCTTCCTGATTTGGTGAGGACTAAATGTAAATCCGCAATCTGTAATGTCAGGAGAACAGAGCAGTCAGTCAGCACAACACCCCAACTTATGTTTTGCTGTTGGATATTTATTCTCCTTTATATTGTTCATGGTGCTAATATACTGGAAATGCGATAGGCGGTGTGTTTATTTAACGTCATATCTCCTCTCATTGTTCTAAATAGTGCAAGAAAAAACTCCCCCACGGGTCTTACAGGGACAGTGTCTCCTGGGTTCCTGCTATTTGCCCTACCGGGTTAAACGCCCCCAGGAGCCCTGCCAGGGGAGTCGGCGCTCTCAGGGGCCCACTCAGGGGTGTCGGGGCCAGCAAGTGGGGGGGGGGGAAGGTGAAACTTCCAGGAGCCCTCCCAAGGGTGGTGGAGGGGGCTGCCCAGGGGCAGTTGCGCCTTAGGTACCCTCCAAGGAACAGCAGTGTCCCAGGGGCCCTACCAAGGACATTGGATTCCGCAGGGCCCTCTTAAAGCGGTGGCGCCCCCCAAAACCCTCGTAGGGGCAGTGGCGTCCACAGGGGCAATCCAGGGGCCCTCCCAAGAGTAGTCATGCCTCGAGGGGCCCTCCAAGGGGGGATGGCGTCTCTAGGGACTCTCTCGTGGACAGCGTCGCCCCCAGGGTACCTCCCAGATGCGGTGGCATCCACAGTGGTCTTGCCAAGGGCAGTGACATCACCAAGGGCCCTGTCAGAGACGGTGCTGCCCCCAGAGGCCTTCTGAGGTGCAGTGGCGGCAACAGGGACCCTCACAGGGACAACGGTACCACCAGAATCCCTGCCAGGGGCAATGGCTCCCCCAGGGGCCCTCCTAGGGGCGGTTTTGTCACCAGTGGCCCTACCAGAGGCGCCCCCTCCCAGGAGTCTTATAGCTTGTTTGGTCGTGGTGTCGTACATATTGCATATGTCCGGCAATTCCTTACTTAACTATGATTGGTGGACTTAAATGGAATTCCACCAAAAACAGCCAATAGGAGAACAGAGCAGTCAGTCAGCACAACACCCCAACTTATGTTTTGCTGTTGGATATTTATTCTCCTTTACATTGTTCATGGTGCTAATATACTGGAAATGCGATGGGCAGTGTATTTATTTAACGTTATATCTCCTCCCATTGTTCTAATAGTGTAAAAAAAACTGCCCCCACGGGTCTTACAGGGACAGTGTCTTCTGGGGCCCTGCTATTTGCCCTACCAGGTTAAACGCCCCCAGGAGCCCTGCCAGGGGTGTCCGCGCTCCCAGGGGCCCACTCAGGGGTGTCGGGGCCAGCAGGGGGTGGGGGTGAAACTTCTAAGAGCCCTGTCAAGGGCGGTGGAGGGGACCGCCCAGGGGCAGTTGCACCCTAGGTACCCTCCAAGGGACAGTAGTGTCCCAGGGGCCCTACCAGGGACATTGGGTTCCCCAGGGGCCCTCTCAGGGGCGTTGGCGCCCCCCAAAACCCTCCTAGGGGCAGTGGCTTTCTCAGGGGCAATCCAGGGGCCCTCCCAACAGTAGTCATTCCTCCAGAGGCCCTCCCAGGGGGGATGGCGTCTCTAGAGACTCTCTCGTGGACAGCGTCGCCCCAGGGCACCTCACAGATGCGGTGGCATCCACAGTGGCCTTGCCAGGGGCAGTGACATCACCAAGGGCCCTGCCAGGGGCGCTGCTGCCCTCAGAGACTCTCTGAGGTGCAGTGGCGCCAACAGGGACCCTCACAGGGACAACGGTGCCACCAGAAGCCCTGCCAGGGGCAGTGGCTCCACCAGGGCCCTCCCAGGGGCGGTGGCGCCGCCAGTGGCCCTACCAGAGGCGCCCCCTCTCAGGAGTCTTAAAGCTTGGTTGGTCGTGTTGTCATACATATTGCATATGTCCAGCAATTCCTTACTTAACTATGATTGGTGGACTAAAATGTAAATCCACCAAATAACAGCCAATAGGAGAACAGAGCAGTCAGTCAGCACAACACCCCAACTTATGTTTTGCTGTTGGATATTTATTCTCCTTTACATTGTTATTGGTGCTAATATACTGGAAATGCGATGGGCAGTGTATTTATTTTTTTATCGTCATACTCCAATTGTTGTAAATAGTGCAGAAACAACTACCCCCAGGGACAGTGCCCCCTGGGGCCCTGCCATATGCCTTACCAGGTGTAGTGCCCCAGGGGCCCTCCCAGATGCATCGGGGCTTCCACGGACCCTCCCAGGGGTGTCGGGGACCACAGCAGCCCTCCCAGTGACGGCGGAACTTCCAAGGGCCCTCTCAAGGATGGTGGCGCCCCCAATGGCCTGCCCAGGGGCATTGGCACCCTAGGTACCCTGCCTATGACAGAAGTACCTCCAAAGGCCCTGACAGGGGTGGTGACGCCTTAAGGGGACCTCCAAGAGCCAGTGGTATCCCCAGGGGCCCTGCCATGGGCGGTGGCGCGTCCAGAGGGCCTCCCAGTGACTGCAGTGTCCCCAGCGGAGCTTCCAGGGGCTTTGGTGCCCCCAGGAAAGCTCTCAGGGGTGGTGGCTCCTCCAGGGGCCCTCTCAGGTACAGTGGTGCCAACAGGGGCCCTGACAGGGACAGCGGCACCATCAGGGTTCCTACCAAGGACAGTGGCGGCCCATGGGGCTCTCCCAGCGGCGGTGGCGTCCCCAGTGGCCCTACAAATGGCGCCCCCTCCCAGGAGCTCAATAGCTTGCTTGGTCGTGGTGTCGTACATATTGCATATGTCCGGCAGTTCCTTACTTAACTATGATTGGTGAACTTAAATGGAAATCCACCAAATAACAGCCAATAGGAGAACAGAGCAGTCAGTCAGCACAACACCCCAACTTATGTTTTGCTGTTGGATATTTATTCTCCTTTACATTGTTCATGGTGCTAATATACTGGAAATGCGATGGGCGGTGTGTTTATTTAACGTCATATCGCCTCCCATTGTTCTAAATAGTGCAAAAAAAAACTGCCCCCACGGGTCTTACAGGGACAGTGTCTCCTGGGTTCCTGCTATTTGCCCTACCGGGTTAAACGCCCCCAGGAGCCCTGCCAGGGGAGTCGGCGCTCTCAGGGGCCCACTCAGGGGTGTCGGGGCCCAAGTGGGGGGGGCACTTCCAGGAGCCCTCCCAAGGTGGTGTGCCCAGGGGCAGTTGGGGTACCCTCCCAGCAGTGTCCCAGGGGCCCTACCAGGGGGGGGGCCCTCTTAAAGCGGTGGCGCCCCCCAAAACCCTCGTAGGGGCAGTGGCGTCCACAGGGGCAATCCAGGGGCCCTCCCAAGAGTAGTCATGATCCAGGGGCCCTCCCAGGGGGGATGGCGTCTCTAGGGACACTCTCGTGGACAGCGTCGCCCCTAGGGCACCTCCTAGATGCGGTGGCATCCACAGTGGTTTTGCCAGGGGCAGTGACATCAACAAGGGCCCTGTCAGAGACGGTGCTGCCCCCAGAGGCCTTCTGAGATGCAGCGGCGCCAACAGGGACCCTCACAGGGACAATGGTGCCACCAGAATCCCTGCCAGGGGCAATGGCTCCCCCAGGGGCCCTCCCAGGGGCGGTTTTGTCACCAGTGGCCCTACCAGAGGCGCCCCCTCCCAGGAGTCTTATAGCTTGCTTGGTCGTGGTGTCGTACATATTGCATATATCCAGCAATTCATTACTTAACTATGATTGGTGGACTAAAATGTAAATCCACCAAATAACAGCCAATAGGAGAACAGAGCAGTCAGTCAGCACAACACCCCAACTTATGTTTTGCTGTTGGATGTTTGTTCTCCTTTACATTGTTCTTGGTGCTAATATACTGGAAAGGCGATGGGCAGTGTATTTATTTAACGTCATATCTCCCATTGTTCTAAATAGTGTAGAAACAACTACCCCCAGGGGCCCTATAGGGACAGTGCCCCCTGGGGCCCTGCCATATGCCTTACCAGGTGCAGTGCCCCAGGGGCCCTCCCAGATGCATCGTGGCTTCCACCCACCCTCCAAGGGGTGTCGGGGACTCCAGCAGCCCTCCCAGTGACGGCGGAACTTCCAGGGGCCCTCCCAAGGAGAGTGGCGGCCCATGGGGCTCTCCCAGCGGCGGTGGCGTCCCCAGTGGCCCTACAAATGGCGCCCCCTCCCAGGAGCTCAATAGCTTGTTTGGTCGTGGTATCGTACATATTGCATATGTCCAGCAGTTCCTTACTTAACTATGATTGGTGGACTTAAATGGAATTCCACCAAATAACAGCCAATAGGAGAACAGAGCAGTCAGTCAGCACAACACCCCAACTTATGTTTTGCTGTTGGATATTTATTCTCCTTTACATTGTTCATGGTGCTAATATACTGGAAATGCGATGGGCAGTGTATTTATTTAACGTTATATCTCCTCCCATTGTTCTAATAGTGTAAAAAAAACTGCCCCCATGGGTCTTACAGGGACAGTGTCTTCTGGGGCCCTGCTATTTGCCCTACCAGGTTAAACGCCCCCAGGAGCCCTGCCAGGGGTGTCCCCGCTCCCAGGGGCCCACTCAGGGGTGTCGGGGCCAGCAGGGGGTGGGGGTGAAACTTCTAGGAGCCCTGTCAAGGGCGGTGGAGGGGACCGCCCAGGAACAGTTGCACCCTAGGTACCCTCCAAGGGACAGCAGTGTCCCAGGGGCCCTACCAGGGACATTGGGTTCCCCAGGGGCCCTCTCAGGGGCGTTGGCGCCCCCCAAAACCCTCCTAGGGGCAGTGGCTTCCTCAGGGGCAATCCAGGGGCCCTCCCAACAGTAGTCATGCCTCCAGAGGCCCTCCCAGGGGGGATGGCGTCTCTAGAGACTCTCTCGTGGACAGCGTCGCCCCCAGGGCACCTCACAGATGCGGTTGCATCCACAGTGGCCTTGCCAGGGGCAGTGATATCACCAAGGGCCCTGCCAGGGGCGCTGCTGCCCTCAGAGACTCTCTGAGGTGCAGTGGCGCCAACAGGGACCCTCGCAGGGACAACGGTGCCACCAGAAGCCCTGCCAGGGGCAGTGGCTCCACCACGGGCCCTCCCAGGGGCGGTGGCGCCGCCAGTGGCCCTACCAGAGGCGCCCCCTCTCAGGAGTCTTAAAGCTTGGTTGGTCGTGTTGTCATACATATTGCATATGTCCAGCAATTCCTTACTTAACTATGATTGGTGGACTAAAATGTAAATCCACCAAATAACAGCCAATAGGAGAACAGAGCAGTCAGTCAGCACAACACCCCAACTTATGTTTTGCTGTTGGATATTTATTCTCCTTTACATTGTTATTGGTGCTAATATACTGGAAATGCGATGGGCAGTGTATTTATTTTTTTATCGTCATACTCCAATTGTTGTAAATAGTGCAGAAACAACTACCCCCAGGGACAGTGCCCCCTGGGGCCCTGCCATATGCCTTACCAGGTGTAGTGCCCCAGGGGCCCTCCCAGATGCATCGGGGCTTCCACGGACCCTCCCAGGGGTGTCGGGGACCGCAGCAGCCCTCCCAGTGACGGCGGAACTTCCAAGGGCCCCCTCAAGGATGGTGGCGCCCCCAATGGCCTGCCCAGGGGCATTGGCACCCTAGGTACCCTGCCTATGACAGAAGTACCTCCAAAGGCCCTGACAGGGGTGGTGACGCCTTAAGGGGACCTCCAAGAGCCAGTGGTATCCCCAGGGGCCCTGCCATGGGCGGTGGCGCGTCCAGAGGGCCTCCCAGTGACTGCAGTGTCCCCAGCGGAGCTTCCAGGGGCTTTGGTGCCCCCAGGAAAGCTCTCAGGGGTGGTGGCTCCTCCAGGGGCCCTCTCAGGTACAGTGGTGCCAACAGGGGCCCTGACAGGGGCAGCGGCGCCATCAGGGTCCCTACCAAGGACAGTGGCGGCCCATGGGGCTCTCCCATCGGCGGTGGCGTCCCCAGTGGCCCGACAAATGGCGCCCCCTCCCAGGAGCTCAATAGCTTGCTTGGTCGTGGTGTCGTACATATTGCATATGTCCAGCAGTTCCTTACTTAACTATGATTGGTGGACTAAAATGTAAATCCACCAAATAACAGCCAATAGGAGAACAGAGCAGTCAGTCAGCACAACACCCCAACTTATGTTTTGCTGTTGGATATTTATTCTCCTTTACATTGTTCATGGTGCTAATATACTGGAAATGCGATGGGCAGTGTATTTATTTAACGTTATATCTCCTCTCATTGTTCTAATAGTGTAAAAAAAACTGCCCCCACGGGTCTTACAGGGACAGTGTCTTCTGGGGCCCTGCTATTTGCCCTACCAGGTTAAACGCCCCCAGGAGCCCTGCCAGGGGTGTCCGCGCTCCCAGGGGCCCACTCAGGGGTGTCGGGGCCAGCAGGGGGTGGGGGTGAAACTTCTAGGAGCCCTGTCAAGGGCGGTGGAGGGGACCGCCCAGGGACAGTTGCACCCTAGGTACCCTCCAAGGGACAGCAGTGTCCCAGGGGCCCTACCAGGGACATTGGGTTCCCCAGGGGCCCTCTCAGGGGCGTTGGCGCCCCCCAAAACCCTCCTAGGGGCAGTGGCTTCCTCAGGGGCAATCCAGGGGCCCTCCCAACAGTTGTCATGCCTCCAGAGGCCCTCCCAGGGGGGATGGCGTCTCTAGAGACTCTCTCGTGGACAGCGTCGCCCCCAGGGCACCTCACAGATGCGGTGGCATCCACAGTGGCCTTGCCAGGGGCAGTGATATCACCAAGGGCCCTGCCAGGGGCGCTGCTGCCCTCAGAGACTCTCTGAGGTGCAGTGGCGCCAACAGGGACCCTCGCAGGGACAACGGTGCCACCAGAAGCCCTGCCAGGGACAGTGGCTCCACCACGGGCCCTCCCAGGGGCGGTGGCGCCGCCAGTGGCCCTACCAGAGGCGCCCCCTCTCAGGAGTCTTAAAGCTTGGTTGGTCGTGTTGTCATACATATTGCATATGTCCAGCAATTCCTTACTTAACTATGATTGGTGGACTAAAATGTAAATCCACCAAATATCAGCCAATAGGAGAACAGAGCAGTCAGTCAGCACAACACCCCAACTTATGTTTTGCTGTTGGATATTTATTCTCCTTTACATTGTTCATGGTGCTAATATACTGGAAATGCGATGGGCGGTGTGTTTATTTAACGTCATATCGCCTCCCATTGTTCTAAATAGTGCAAAAAAAAACTGCCCCCACGGGTCTTACAGGGACAGTGTCTCCTGGGTTCCTGCTATTTGCCCTACCGGGTTAAACGCCCCCAGGAGCCCTGCCAGGGGAGTCGGCGCTCTCAGGGGCCCACTCAGGGGTGTCGGGGCCAGCAAGTGGGGGGGGGCGGGGGGGGAAGTTGAAACTTCCAGGAGCCCTCCCAAGGGTGGTGGAGGGGGCTGCCCAGGGGCAGTTGCGCCTTAGGTACCCTCCAAGGAACAGCAGTGTCCCAGGGGCCCTACCAGGGACATTGGATTCCCCAGGGGCCCTCTTAAAGCGGTGGCGCCCCCCAAAACCCTCGTAGGGGCAGTGGCGTCCACAGGGGCAATCCAGGGGCCCTCCCAAGAGTAGTCATGATCCAGGGGCCCTCCCAGGGGGGATGGCGTCTCTAGGGACACTCTCGTGGACAGCGTCGCCCCTAGGGCACCTCCTAGATGCGGTGGCATCCACAGTGGTTTTGCCAGGGGCAGTGACATCAACAAGGGCCCTGTCAGAGACGGTGCTGCCCCCAGAGGCCTTCTGAGATGCAGTGGCGCCAACAGGGACCCTCACAGGGACAATGGTGCCACCAGAAGCCCTGCCAGGGACAGTGGCTCCACCACGGGCCCTCCCAGGGGCGGTGGCGCCGCCAGTGGCCCTACCAGAGGCGCCCCCTCTCAGGAGTCTTAAAGCTTGGTTGGTCGTGGTGTCGTACATATTGCATATGTCCAGCAATTCCTTACTTAACTATGATTGGTGGACTAAAATGTAAATCCACCAAATAACAGCCAATAGGAGAACAGAGCAGTCAGTCAGCACAACACCCCAACTTATGTTTTGCTGTTGGATATTTATTCTCCTTTACATTGTTATTGGTGCTAATATACTGGAAATGCGATGGGCAGTGTATTTATTTTTTCATCGTCATACTCCAATTGTTCTAAATAGTGCAGAAACAACTACCCCCAGGGACAGTGCCCCCTGGGGCCCTGCCATATGCCTTACCAGGTGTAGTGCCCCAGGGGCCCTCCCAGATGCATCGGGGCTTCCACGGACCCTCCCAGGGGTGTCGGGGACCGCAGCAGCCCTCCCAGTGACGGCGGAACTTCCAAGGGCCCTCTCAAGGATGGTGGCGCCCCCAATGGCCTTCCCAGGGGCATTGGCACCCTAGGTACCCTGCCTATGACAGAAGTACCTCCAAAGGCCCTGACAGGGGTGGTGACGCCTTAAGGGGACCTCCAAGAGCCAGTGGTATCCCCATGGGCCCTGCCATGGGCGGTGGAGCGTCCAGAGGGCCTCCCAGTGACTGCAGTGTCCCCAGCGGAGCTTCCAGGGGCTTTGGTGCCCCCAGGAAAGCTCTCAGGGGTGGTGGCTCCTCCAGGGGCCCTCTCAGGTACAGTGGTGCCAACAGGGGCCCTGACAGGGGCAGCGGCGCCATCAGGGTCCCTACCAACGACAGTGGCGGCCCACGGGGCTCTCCCATCGGCGGTGGCGTCCCCAGTGGCCCGACAAATGGCGCCCCCTCCCAGGAGCTCAATAGCTTGCTTGGTCGTGGTGTCGTACATATTGCATATGTCCGGCAATTCCTTACTTAACTATGATTGGTGGACTTAAATAGAAATCCACCAAATAACAGCCAATAGGAGAACAGAGCAGTCAGTCAGCACAACACCCCAACTTATGTTTTGCTGTTGGATATTTATTCTCCTTTACATTGTTCATGGTGCTAATATACTGGAAATGCGATGGGCGGTGTGTTTATTTAACGTCATATCGCCTCCCATTGTTCTAAATAGTGCAAAAAAAAACTGCCCCCACGGGTCTTACAGGGACAGTGTCTCCTGGGTTCCTGCTATTTGCCCTACCGGGTTAAACGCCCCCAGGAGCCCTGCCAGGGGAGTCGGCGCTCTCAGGGGCCCACTCAGGGGTGTCGGGGCCAGCAAGTGGGGGGGGCGGGGGGGAAGGTGAAACTTCCAGGAGCCCTCCCAAGGGTGGTGGAGGGGGCTGCCTAGGGGCAGTTGCGCCTTAGGTACCCTCCAAGGAACAGCAGTGTCCCAGGGGCCCTACCAGGGACATTGGATTCCCCAGGGGCCCTCTTAAAGCGGTGGCGCCCCCCATAACCCTCGTAGGGGCAGTGACGTCCACAGTGGCAATCCAGGGGCCCTCCCAAGAGTAGTCATGCCTCCAGGGGCCCTCCCAGGGGGGATGGCGTCTCTAGGGACTCTCTCGTGGACAGCGTCGCCCCCAGGGCACCTCCCAGATGCGGTGGCATCCACAGTGGTCTTGCCAGGGGCAGTGACATCACCAAGGGCCCTGTCAGAGACGGTGCTGCCCCCAGAGGCCTTCTGAGGTGCAGTGGCGCCAACAGGGACCCTCACAGGAACAACGGTGCCACCAGAATCCCTGCCAGGGGCAATGGCTCACCCAGGGGCCCTCCTAGGGGCGGTTTTGTCACCAGTGGCCCTACCAGAGGCGCCCCCTCCCAGGAGTCTTATAGCTTGCTTGGTCGTGGTGTCGTACATATTGCATATATCCAGCAATTCCTTACTTAACTATGATTGGTGGACTAAAATATAAATCCACCAAATAACAGCCAATAGGAGAACAGAGCAGTCAGTCAGCACAACACCCCAACTTATGTTTTGCTGTTGGATATTTGTTCTCCTTTACATTGTTCTTGGTGCTAATATACTGGAAATGCGATGGGCAGTGTATTTATTTAACGTCATATCTCCCATTGTTCTAAATAGTGTAGAAACAACTACCCCCAGGGGCCCTATAGGGACAGTGCCCCCTGGGGCCCTGCCATATGCCTTACCAGGTGCAGTGCCCCAGGGGCCCTCCCAGATGCATCGTGGCTTCCACGGACCCTCCAAGGGGTGTCGGGGACTCCAGCAGCCCTCCCAGTGACGGCGGAACTTCCAGGGGCCCTCCCAAGGATGGTGGCGCCCCCAATGGCCTGCCCAAGGGCATTGGCACCCTAGGTACCCTGCCTATGACAGAGGTGCCTCCAAGGGCCCTGACAGGGGCGGTGGCGCCTCCAGGGGACCTCCAAGAGCCAGTGGTATCTCCAGGGGTCCTGCCATGGGCGGTGATGCGTCCACAGGGCCTCCCAGTGACTGCAGTGTTCCCAGGGGAGCTTCCAGGGGCTTTGGTGCCCCCAGGAAAGCTCTCAGGGGTGGTGGCTCTCTCAGGAGCCCTCTCAGGTACAGTGGTGCCAACAGGGGCCCTGACAGGGACAGCGGCACCATCAGGGGCCCTACCAAGGACAGTGGCGGCCCATGGGGCTCTCCCAGCGGCGGTGGCGTCCCCAGTGGCCCTACAAATGGCGCCCCCTCCCAGGAGCTCAATAGCTTGTTTGGTCGTGGTGTCGTACATATTGCATATGTCCAGCAGTTCCTTACTTAACTATGATTGGTGGACTTAAATGGAATTCCACCAAATAACAGCCAATAGGAGAACAGAGCAGTCAGTCAGCACAACACCCCAACTTATGTTTTGCTGTTGGATATTTATTCTCCTTTACATTGTTCATGGTGCTAATATACTGGAAATGCGATGGGCAGTGTATTTATTTAACGTCATATCTCCTCCCATTGTTCTAATAGTGTAAAAAAAACTGCCCCCACGGGTCTTACAGGGACAGTGTCTTCTGGGGCCCTGCTATTTGCCCTACCAGGTTAAACGCCCCCAGGAGCCCTGCCAGGGGTGTCCGCGCTCCCAGGGGCCCACTCAGGGGTGTCGGGGCCAGCAGGGGGTGGGGGTGAAACTTCTAGGGGCCCTCTGAAGGGCGGTGGAGGGGGCCGCCCAGGCGCAGTTGCACCCTAGGTACCCTCCAAGGGAGAGCAGTGTCCCAGGGGCCCTCTCAGGGGCGTTGGCGCCCCCCAAAACCCTCCTAGGGGCAGTGGCTTCCTCAGGGGCAATCCAGGGGCCCTCCCAACAGTTGTCATGCCTCCAGAGGCCCTCCCAGGGGGGATGGCGTCTCTAGAGACTCTCTCGTGGACAGCGTCGCCCCCAGGGCACCTCACGGATGCGGTGGCATCCACAGTGGCCTTGCCAGGGGCAGTGACATCACCAAGGGCCCTGCCAGGGGCGCTGCTGCCCTCAGAGACTCTCTGAGGTGCAGTGGCGCCAACAGGGACCCTCACAGGGACAACGGTGCCACCAGAAGCCCTGCCAGGGGCAGTGGCTCCACCAGGGGCCCTCCCAGGGGCGGTGGCGCCGCCAGTGGCCCTACCAGAGGCGCCCCCTCTCAGGAGTCTTAAAGCTTGGTTGGTCGTGTTGTCATACATATTGCATATGTCCAGCAATTCCTTACTTAACTATGATTGGTGGACTAAAATGTAAATCCACCAAATAACAGCCAATAGGAGAACAGAGCAGTCAGTCAGCACAACACCCCAACTTATATTTTGCTGTTGGATATTTATTCTCCTTTACATTGTTATTGGTGCTAATATACTGGAAATGCGATGGGCAGTGTATTTATTTAACGTCATATCTCCTCCCATTGTTCTAATAGTGTAAAAAAAATTGCCCCCACGGGTCTTACAGGGACAGTGTCTTCTGGGGCCCTGCTATTTGCCCTACCAGGTTAAACGCCCCCAGGAGCCCTGCCAGGGGTGTCCGCGCTCGCAGGGGCCCACTCAGGGGTGTCGGGGCCAGCAGGGGGTGGGGGGGTGAAACTTCTAGGAGCCCTCTCAAGGGCGGTGGAGGGGGCCGCCCAGGGGCAGTTGCACCCTAGGTACCCTCTAAGGGACAGCAGTGTCTCAGGGGCCCTATCAGGGGCATTGGGTTCCCCAGGGGCCCTCTTAGGGGCGGTGGCGCCCCCTAAAACACTCGTAGGGGCAGTGGCGTCCACAGGGGCAATCCACGGGCCCTCCCAAGAGTAGTCGTGCCTCCAGGGTCCCTCCCAGGGTGGATGACGCCTCTAGAGACTCTCTCGTGGACAGCGTCGCCCCCAGGGCACCTCCCAGATGCGGTGGCATCCACAGTGGCCTTGCCAGGGGCAGTGACATCACCAAGGGCCGTGCCAGGGGCAGTGCTGCCCTCAGAGGCCCTCTGAGGTGCAGTGGCGCCAACAGGGACCCTGACAGGGGCAATGGCACCCCCAGGGGCCCTCCCAGGGGCGGTGGAAGACGCCCGTGGCCCTACCAGAGGCGCCCCCTCCCAGGAATCTTATAGCTTGCTTGGTCGTGGTGTCGTACATATTTCATATGTCCAGCAATTCCTTACTTAACGATGATTTGTGGACTTAAATGTAAATCCACCAAATAACAGCTAATAGGAGAACAGAGCAGTCAGTCAACACAACACCCCAACTTATGTTTTGCTGTTGGATATTTATTCTCCTTTACATTGTTATTGGTGCTAATATACTGGAAATCCAATGAGCAGTGTATTTATTTAACGTCATATCTCCCATGTTCTAAATATGGGACAGTTCCCCCTTTGGCTCTGCCATTTGCCCTATCAGGTGTGGCGCCTCCAGGGGCTCTGAGGGGCCCTCCCAGAGGCGGTGGAGTTTCCAGGGGCCCTCCTAATGACCGCGGCGCCCCCAGGGGCCAGCCCTGGGCAGTGGCACCCTAAGGACCCTCCCAGGGACAGCGGCAACCCCCAGGAGCCCTTCCAGGAGCAGTGAAGCCCTCAGGTGCCCTCTCAGAGGCGGTGGCGCTTCCAGTGGCCCTCTCAGGGGCGGAGGCGCCCTCAAAAGCTCACCCAATGGCAGTGTCACGCCTTTATGTATTCTCCAGTGGATAGCATCGCCCCCATGGGTCCTCCCAGAGACGATGGCGTCCCCAGGGGCCTTTCCAGGGGCGGTGGCGCCCTCATGGTCCCTCTCAGGGATAGGAGCGCCTCCTAGGGACCTTCCAGGGGTGTTGGTGCCCCCAGGGGCCCTGCCAGGGTGGATGGAGTCCGCAGGTGCCCTCTCAAGGGCGGTCACGCCTCCAGGGGCTTTCCCAAAGGTTGCAGCGCACCCAGTGGCCCTCCCAGGAGACGTGGCACCCTAGGGGCCCTCTGAGGGGTGGTGGTGCCCCCGCGGGATCTCCCAATCGCGGTGGCCCCTCAGGGGCCCTCCTAGGGGTGGTATCGTCTCTATGGACCCTCTCGGACATAGCAGCGCCCCCAAGGGACCTCCCAGAGGCGGTGGCGTCCCCAGGGACCCTGCCAGGGGCGGTGGCGCCCCCATGGCCCCTTCCAGGGACACCGGCGCCCCTAAGGGACCTTCTAGGGGCGTTGTTGCCTCCAGGGGCTCTGCCAGGGTCGATGGTGCCCTTGGGCCCTCTGAGGGGCGGTGGCGCCCCCATAGGCGCGCTGGTGCCAACAGGGGTATTGCCGGGGTACAGCTGCACCACCAAGGGCCCTGCCAGGGGCAGTGATGACCCCCGGGGCATTGCCAGTGGCGACGGCGCCCCCACCCATTAACCTTATAGCTTGCTTGGTCGTGGTGTCGTACATATTGCATATGTCCCGCAATTCATTACTTAACTGTGACTGGTGGACTAAAATGTAAATCCACCAAATAACAGCCAATAGGAGTACAGAGCAGTCAGTCAGCACAACACCCCAACTTATGTTTTCCTGTTGGATATTTATTCTCCTTTACATTGTTCATGGTGCTAATATACTGGAAATGCGATGGGTAGTGTATTTATTTAACGTCATATCTCCTCCCTTTGTTCTAAAGTGCAAAAAAAAAACTGCCCCCACGGGTCTTACAATGACAGTGCCTCCTGGGGCTCTGCCATTTGCCCTACCAGGTGTGGTGCCCCCAGGAGCCATCCCAGGGGCCTTCCCAAGGCTCTCGAGGCCCCAGGGGCCCTCCGAAGAGCAGTGGAACTTTCCGCGGCCCTTCCAAGTGCAGCAGCGAACCCAGGGGACCTCCCATAGGTGGTAGCGCCTCTAGGGGCTTTTCCGGGGAAGGCGGCGCCTTCAGGGGACCTGCCAGGGGCCGTGGCGCTCCCAGAGGCCCTCCGAGGTACAGCGCTGCTCCCAGTGGACCTTCCATGGGCGCTGGCACCCTCCAGAGGCCCTCTCAAGGGTGGTTGCGTCAACAGAGGCCCTGCTAGGGGCGTTGGCGACCCCAGGGGCCCCTGCCAGGGAGCGAGGCGCCCCGAGGCTTCCTACATGGGAGAGCGGTGCCTTTAGGACCCCCCCAGGGGTGGTAGCATCTCCAGGGTCCTCCCAGGGGCCCTACTAGGTACATTTGACCCCCAGGGGACCTGCCAGAGACAGCGGCGCCCCCAGTGCCCTCCCATGGATGGTGGGGCCTCGAGGAGCCCTGCCAGGCGCAGTGGTGCCAAATGGAGCTATGGCAGGGGCGGTGGTGCCCCTAGGTGCCCTGGCAAGAGCGGTGGAGCCCCCAGGGGTCCTCTCAGGGGCTTTGATACCCTCAGGGACCGTCCCAGGGACAGCTGCGCCCCCCGGGGGCCCTGTCGGTGGTGACAGGGGTAAGAAGGGCGGGAAAGAGAGGTGTGGTTATGGAGGGCGTGGAGGAGGGCTGTGGGTATGGAGGGCGTGGAGGAGGGGTATGGGTATGGAGGGGTGTGGGTATGCAGGGCGTGGAGGACGGGTGTGGATATGGAGGGCGTGGAGGAGTGGTGTGGGTAAGGAGGGCGTGGGTAAGGAGGGCGTGGGTATGGAGGCCGTGGAGGAGGGGTGTGGGTATGGAGGGAATGGAGGTAGGGTGTGGGTATGAAGGGGTGGAGGTGGGCATGGAAGTGTGGAGGAGGGGTGTGGGTGGAGGACATGGAGGGCCTGGGATGAGGGATGTGGGTATAGATGGCGGGAGGAGGGGTGGGGTATGGGAGGGCAAGGAGGGGGGTATGGAGGGCCTGGATGAGGGATGTGGGTATAGATGGCGTGGAGGAGGGGTGGGGTATGGAGGGCATGGAAAGGGTTGGGTATGGAAGGGGTAGAGGTGGGGTGTGAGTATGGAGGGTGGATGAGGGGTGGGGTATGGAGGGCCTGGATGAGGGACGTGGGTATGGAGGGCATGGAGGAGGGTGTGGGGTATGGAGGACCTGGATGAGGGATGGGTATGGGAAGGGAGGAGGGGGTGTGGGTATGGGAGGTATGGAGGGGTGTGGGGTACGGAGGGCCTGGATGAGGGATGTGGGGTGGGAGGAGGGTGTGGGTATGGGAGGTATGGAGGGGTGGGGTATGGAGGGTAGGAGAGGGGTGGGGTATGGGAGGTATGGAGGGGTGGGGTATGGAGGGGGGGTGGAGGAGGGGTGGGTATGGAGGGTATGGGAGGAGGGTGTGGGGTATGGAGGGTATGGAGGGAGGGTGTGGGTATGGAGGAGGGGTGTGGGTATGGAGGAGGGGGTGGGTATGGAGGAGGGGTGGGTATGGAGGGGTGTGGATATGGAGGGTATGGAGGAGGGGTGTGGGTATGGAGGAGGCGTGTGGGTATGGAGGGTATGGAGGAGGGGTGTAGGTATGGAGGGTATGGAGGAGGGATATGGGTATGTGCTCAGGATTGAAAACTCTTCAAGGATAGAGTATATGTAATATATACAGGCATCCCCCAGGTTACAGGAGGGATGCATCCTTGAAAATGCTTCTGTATTGAGGAATTCTGTAACGTTGGACCAATTTTCCAATTGACTACCATTATATAAGTGAAGATGCATTCCCAAGGAAATATTTTCGCTGAAAATACGTAATACAAGCACACATGTGAATGAAAATAAACATTTTTAAACACATACATTGATTAACTTCTGATGTAACACACAACACTTGAATTTAACTCGCCAGAAACATGTTGAGTGCTGCACGAGGTGAGGTGGTGTGGTGCAATCAGAGTTACTTGGAGGGAGACTTGGGGATACACTCTGGCCATATGTTCTTCCACACACCATTCATGAATGATGTTTTCAGTTCATCACATGACTCGGCTATGTTTTCCAAGGCATTCATGATGTTGAAATTCTTCCAGAAGTCCCTGACTGTTGGTTTATATCCTCCCCATCAAATGCTGCTATATATATATATGTATATATACACTATATATATATATATATATATATATGTATATATACACTATATATATATATATATATATATATATATATATATATATATATATATATATATATATATATATATATATATATATATATATATATATATATATATATATATATATATATATATATATATATATATATATATATATATATATATATATATATATATATATATATATATATATATATACACAGTATACTGTATGTGTGAAGCTGTATCTTTGTGTTAGTCACATATGGCATCTCTAAAAATTCATCTGGGTTTACATCTTCTATCCCTTTCAAGAAATTGTTTGAATGAGGTTTGCCTTGGACCCTCAGTCACTATATTCTTATGTTTTAGCCTCAAAATACAGTCCAAAAAGTGCATTGACATAACATAACTAGTGTGAGAAGGCAATTAATCAGCTGAAGTATAGTAACTTGGGCTGGGGAATATTCATGTGGGTTAAGCTAGGCAGTAGTGGGGAGTGCTGCCATATATAAGGGTGAGATCAAACAACTAAAGGGCAAGCATTATAACTAGAACTGCATGGCTCTAGTTTTTCCATTAGCTTTAAGAGATTGAATGCTGAAAACAATACACAATTCACAGATATACATTTCCTTCATCTAATATTGAGCTGAATAAAAACACCATTACATGACAGGACTGATCTAAAGTACTGCTTTGTATTAGCTTATTTATTGAAATAAAACTTTCTGCTCTGGGACTAGCAGTCTTACAAAGTACAATATATACAAATTGTTATTGTGTGCGACCTTCGTGAACATACCTTAATCTCTAAAAGTTAATATTTAGAGTAAATGTACAATAACCTTAAATTTCATATTGCTTTCCTTAACCCTAAACACTTTATACATTGACAAATATCACAAAATGAGACAAAACAATAAATATATATATTGATTGATTGATGAGTAAACAAAAATGTGAACCTTGTCACAAAAGTAGCAATGTAGCGATTATGACCAGCATCTAAAATTTTCAATAAGGCTTCTTTTCCTATTGAAAAGACAGAAAAGAAGCAATCCTTAGTGAGATAATTTTTAAGGCTCATAATTGCTCACCACATATTTATGGCATTTTAGGAACTTCACAACAGAGAACTCGGACTGTACTGTAGTAGCAAGTAGCTGCACATTTTGAGGAAGAAATAATCACATGGTATTCCTTGTATCTCAATGGAATAGGTTAGACTTTCTTTGGAGGGTCTGCCAGGTGGGTATATGACCATATACTGCACAAAGTAGAAAGAAATTTTCCTCACAATAAATACTGAATATTAAACACTTTAAAACTCCCAATATTGTACAGAAACACTAAATGTTCAATCTGTTTATGTGTGTGTGTGTGTGTCTTCCCACAGATAAGGTGACTAGGGTTATAATCTGGTATTCTGTATGTCATCCATTCCTTTACCACTTCCAACATGACAAAGTTAAAAACAAGTGTCAATATTACAAATAAAATTCAGTATATACATGTAATGTGCAGTATGATATACTACTGTATACACTGAAGAAACAAAATTAAACATATTTTATATAATTTTTTTTACCATGATTAGACTACTGTACTAGGCATCAAGGAGTGTTCTATTATAGTCAGGCTTTCACTGGTACAGGAGGTCCCCGACTTACGAATGTCTGACTTATGAATACCAGCCAATACAAAGGGGTTAAACATTAAATTTACAGTACAGGTGCTCCTCTACTTACGAACGAGTTGCATTCCTCAGGCTTGTTTGTAAGTCCAACTTTACTCCTGTCGATACCAAATATATTATAAAAATGTAAAGATTATGGATATTTAGTACAGATATACCCTTTAATACAGCCTTCAAACCTGGCTCACTCTTCTCCTCTTAGGTAATGTTTGTTCTATCTGGAATTTTTTTCAAAATAATCCAGTCTCATCCACATTAAACACCTGTTCTGGCAGGTAACCCCCCTCAGTGATGATGTTTGTATCTCCGAAAGTTTGTAAGTTGAATGTTCTTAAGTAGAGGAGCACCTGTACAGTATTTTAATTACCTGACAACTTATTTTTGATTTTCATTTATTGTATTTTGTCATTCTATTTCTATTTTTCTCTTAAATAAAGTGATTTTAGATGTATATAAGGACTTAGGCTATGATATAGTGGGATTTTAAACATTGTTCTGTAAGTACGGTATGCACATAGCATGTGTTCCGACTTGCATGCAAATCCGACTTAAGAATGTCCTCAGGAATGGAACCCGTTCGTAACCCAGGGACCCTCTGTATTCTTTTTGAGCTGATACCCTATCATGAAAGCCCTCCATATTAGTTCATCAGTACAATGAAGACAGGCAACCATTGTGCCGAAGCAAATTATACAATACTGAACTATGAAGTATCAATACAGTACAGGAATATTTAAATTCTGTTGCTGTCTATGGAGATATGATAAATAATCATGTCACAAGTTAGTTACATTTATCAAAATTTTAGGTTATACAAATACTTTATGCAAAAAATCTAAATTAACAAGACATGGGGATATTTGAAGACCCTGGAATAATAAGAAACTACAAAAAAAAAATATTACGTCATTTAAAACAAAGGAGATAAAGATTTTAAAAGAAAATCATCAAGAGAAATTGAAAATAGCAGCTTTCAAACTGAACAATATACTGTTCAGTACTTAGTAAAGTGAATATTATTAGCTTCCTCATAAGAATGTTGGCAAGTCTTTTCCATTTACAGAAGAAATTGAGTATACTGTACTGCTCTGTAATCCTCTGAATTATTACCTTACATAAGAATTTCTCATTTTTCATAGGAATTTTGGACTTGACTGTAATTTTAATTTTTACAAATTCCATGAGCTCAATCTATCCTCACAACATTTCTACCCCCCAAGTATAGTAGTAAATAAATAAACATGTAAAACAAAAAAATTAAGGTATGAAATCATATTTTATAGATAAAGAAAAAAGACATGTGAATGGCAAGACTTCTTCACAAGAATACTCCCAGGATCCTGCCTTACACAGGTTGCTATCTAAATGCCAGAGGCAGATACCTTGTCCTTTTAGCTCACTTCGAATTGCAGCATAAACAACTATTTACAGGACAGGTACAAAGTGAAACTAGGGTTAATGAGGTGGAGCCACAACATTAATCCAATGGTTCCTTTAAGAGCCAGTGAGTCATTATGTACACTGGGATGAATCTTCTTGTTGGTTCTTTGGACTTGATCCCCTTAGTAATAAACTTTTGTCTTCACGTTTTTGTGCCAATAAGGAAACCTATCAGTGGAGAAGGGAAAGACTCCATCTCTTTCACTATGCCTTAAATGGGATTTAATACATAAATCACTTATTTTATGACCTATGGCTCATTCAGCAAGTGGTTTTTGAGATTCTAAAGCCACCTAAAAGGGGGTGGAGGAGGGCTTGTGTTAATAGCACCAACTGAAGCACCTACGTACCTCAAAATGAAAGTTACCAGAAGTACCTCCCAGTGCCATACAGGTAATTTACCAAAAAAAAGGAAACATGATTCTAAGCAGAATTTCTGATGAGTGGTAGTGGTAATAAACGAAGATACTGTACAGGGTGTACTTGTAAAAATCTCTCTGAGCAAGGGATACAGATCCATGAGTTCTCTTTAAGGCATTGAGACTGGAAGGAAAAGTTAAGATAAAAATATCTTTAAGTGAATATTGATTTGTGAGCTCTCTGAAGGCCATGAGTATCCCATCATGCCAAATTGCAGACCAAATAATTTGGAGTGAAACCAGCATCATTTGCCCATACGGCTAATGTTTCAATAGTAAATTACTGACATAAACTGATTGAAAAAGGAACCCGAGTAAAAAAAAAAAAAATACTGATACAGGGAACTTAATTGTGTTTGAAATAATTTATGAATTGAAGTGCAAAATGCTAGAGATCATAAAACAATACTCCATATTAAGTAAGAGACTAGTGCATAGCACAGGAAATCTGCACCAGGAATTAATGACTAAAAGTAACATTTTAAGTTTGAACATTGAACAAAGAAATTCTTATACAGTATATGAATGAGGGAGATGATGACAACGATGAAGTGGTGGTGATACTGTACTCTGAAAACCGACAAGGTAACCTTCTTCCTTAAAGACCACAGTTAACTAAACATAAATAAAGAAGAATACACCTCTATACAGTATAAGAAATCCTACAGATGAAAGTGCTAAGAACTGGGTTAGGTCACATGAAAGAGAGTCAAAATCAAAAGAAAGAGACAAGACAAATATGCAACCTCTGACCGAAGTATAATCATTGTTTAATCTGGATTCAAGAGACCCCCCACCCCCACGAGAAAGATTTAGACCAAGTTATTCTTGAAAAACAAAAGAAAAAGGAACAATTGTAAAGCAGCCATATAAATGCATAAAACTCACATTGAAGTTTATAATTCTTCCAGGGGTGCACTGCTCATTACCAATATTTAAAATCAAAGCCTACAAGGAGTACAGTACTTTAGTCAATACAAGTTGGCAGCAAGCCGAAGCCGAATAAAATATGGGGATTAAAGTTTGTAACTGTAAGTTTATAACTGAAGAGTTGAATCAAAGAGTGTTAGTTACCAAGTTTGCCCATTCCTGTGTATAGTACCTGATTGCTTGTGAGCTTTGAAAACAATCACTGGATCAGGGGCAAGATAACCTTGTAAACCCAGTTCAACTGGGCAAGTAGCTGCTTATGCAGTAATTTATCCTGATCTGAGAGGACAGTGTACCAGCCTTGTGGAGCATATTTAGGTCCCAAGGAAGGGCAAGATCTGCCAGGGTGTTCTAATGTGAAATTTTAATACAATATTACGTATCAAATGACTTGTAAGCCAAAAAAGAGCTTTTCACCTGTCAGTACATAAGATTCTTTATCAATTTAAACAGCCAATAAAAATATAAACAATCTTTAACTTTGCTTTAAAAAAGCACGTTTACACAGTTATATTTCATAACCCATGCATAGTCCTTCTTCAGATACTGTTGCTTTACATTACACAACAATAATTTCAATCAAACTATAACACACTATAATCTAATCTTCAAATACATTATCTAAACCAGCATACTAATTAAAAGTTAATTTGTATTGATGCACAATGTACTAAACAATGCCATGGAACTTGCTAAATTTCATTCGTTGAGTAATATTTCTAAGTTCAAGGCAATTAATTAGTCTGAGATAAAAGGTGGACAATTTTCAGTGAATGAAAACAAAACAAGTATTAACCACTTTATATCAAAAGTGTAACATACAGCACTTGTTGATAACATCCCCATTATTTTTAATTTGTGTAGTGTTAGTCTATTGAGAAGCTAAAATCATTCCTGGCTGAGTATTTTTACCGATCAGTAAGGCAACTGAGATTATTAAAAATGTCATTTGGAATTACCTACAGATTCAGGGACAACCTAGAAACTTTTTATCTTAGAAACATTTGAACTTTATAACCACATTTTGGCAAGCCAGCTTTACAATATAAAACAACTATAGCTTCTTTGTACTTGGCAATTCATTGTGAGTGGCTGACAAGATATTCACTGCTGCCTTTACTCAACAAGATGCACTGATATATAATACACTCACGACCTAATATACTGTAATAACTAATGACAAGTTCTTTTCTCTTCCCCTGTACTTGTAAGCAAATATTGTCTTTCTAATGCAACCAAGACTGCTGATACAAAAAGAAACAAAGTAAGAACAATAAATAAATGTGTATGTGTGTGCACTGCCAAACAGTAATGCATTTTAGTACTGTAGTATAACATTCAAGATGGAATGAATAAAAAATATCTTCAGATAATTGACTTGATGCTCAACATGAATACATATGGTGGCCATAAAACATAATTAACCAAAGTCACCAAATTTTCTTATATAAATGTCTGTAATATACAAAGTAGATTTTCATAAATGAAACAGAGACTGCCATATCCGAGAAGGAATTATCATTATGTAAATAAGCAAGTGCAATGATCTAGAGCCACATAAAGACATCCTGACATCAGTACCTATCATCCACAAAAGCCCTAATCAATGGCACATAAATAATCCTCTATATTATACACCATAAGTCATAATAATAGAATTTCAGGTAATCTTTGAAGCTTTATATACATACTACATACATACAGAGGGTCCCCAACAAATGAACGCCCGCTGATACGAATGGGGGTAAACTTTAAATTTACAGGTAGTTCTGCTATAACGCGATAATTGTGTTCTTGTAAAATATCGTGTTATAGAAAATCGCGTAATAGAAATAACAGGGCTTATGGAGAAAATAGGGTTAGGTGCAGATTACTCGAAATCGAAAAAATTTAGAAGTTAGCCTAACACAAAGGATAGCACAGTCTAAATAAATGTTACATTCATATCTAATACTGAAATCATACAGTAAATGTAACACTTTACCTTGAAAAAATATGAATGTAACTTGATGGGGGAGAAGGGTGATTTTGAGGTTGATAACATCAAGCTTCTCTTCAAGTGTTATATCCTTTCTTTTACGATAATCACCGGGAATTTTATCATCAGAACGCTTTTTGGAGATATTCTTCTTTACCATATTGACAGTTAATACCACAAAATTGGAGAAATAGTAAGCAAAAATCGCGTTATAGCAAACAAGCGTTCGCGTTATACAAATATTGTTCCGAATTCATAAATCGCGTTAGAGCAAATTCGCGTTATCAAAACACGCTTTATAGCAGAACTCACTGTACAGTACAGGTACGTACTCTATTTTATTTACACGATGACTTAATTTTTACTTTCGTTTACTGTGTTTTGTCATTCTATTTCTTCTTTTCTCTTAAATTAAATTATTTTAGATGTATATAAGGACTTAAGCTATGCTATAGTGGGATTTTAAATAATTTTCTGTAAGAACAGTATGCACGTCCTCAGGAACGGAACCCATTCGTAACCCAGGGACCCCTTATCTATACATACATACATACATACATACATACATACCCTGCATCACAACAAACACCATAAATATGTAGTACAGGGGGGGGGACCAATAATGAAATAAAAAATTTAAGAAAAAGACATTAATGTGAATATCAAATATTTCATAGCAAAGTATATGTGAAGCAACATGAGGAAGAACGATGAGGGATATTCTCTATTACAGCCATAAACTTGCACCAGTTCTACTACCTTCTCATTTTGGTGATTCTTTGATAAGGCTACAGGTATAACTTTTGGAGAGTATCCAATCTTCACTCAGTACTGAACAATTAATATTGAAATTAATTTTATTTCTTTTGAATTGTAACCTTCCTCAGGTGGAGCAAACTAAACAAACCTTGGCTAATTTTTCAAACTTCTCTTAACCACCAAAAAATATTTGCAATGTTTAATGTTGCAGTACAGTATTTAAAATAGTTCAAATCCTCAGTATCAATATGTGGCCTCAACTGTGAACATTATGCACTTTTTATCCATTTCTCTGAGCAATCACAAACATTTCAATAAGTACCCACTTCATAACCATTCATACTTCATTACTAAATAATATGGACCATTACTTCAAAGAAATTTATGAACTTAGAAACATAAGCATTGAAAATCAAATACCTCTGTAACTCTACTGTGTACTCACACTGTGGGTCAACACATGAAGCATTGGAAATTAAAGTTTTAGCTTTAGAAACAATTAATTAGAAATACGTACTGTAATTATTAATGTACAGTACTGTATTTGTAAAGACATACAATATTAACCGTGATACAAAAGGAGGAAGTTTTACCACTGGACCAATCTCTAGGTAGGGAATTATCTAGAAAAATAATAAACATTAAAATACTGTACAATGAAACTTCTCAGATTCAGAGTTACAGCCTGGGATGACTTGGTTACATTCTGGCTAAAGCTGCACTAGATCAAGGTCAAGGCAGAAAGTCAAATTGGCAAGGCAAAAGGGATCATAGAACGTAGTCATATTTCTCTGATAATTTTAGAATTCTACTTTGCTGTGAGTAACAGAAAAGGATCAATGTAAGAAGAATGAATATGAAAATTAATAAGTAAGAAGAGTTACAATAAAAAGTCCAGTGTGCTGAAAAATGAAGGGGAATGCTGGAGATATGAATTATCTGGAGAATTTACAAAAGTACACAAGGTGGGGGAAGAAAACGAAGGAGAATTGATGATATGGAGACTAGAGATATTCAGAAGAAGAAAGAATACAATGAAGAACAGTACATGAGAGGTGTTAATATGAATGAATCCAGATAGCTACATAGAGAACCTATGAATGAAGTAGATTTTGCTTTTAAGCTCCTCTACTAACTGCTGGGATATGGAACACTAGATATTGGCAAATACCTGTAGTAGGTATCATTATCAAATTTATGAAAGCATAAAGCAAGATAACGAATCTATTACTTTTATCAATTTATACTGTACTGTATGCAAGCATTATGATAGAAAAATAATGTATCACTAGTGGTTGGTTCCAATTTACGGATATATATATATATATATATATATACAGTATATATATATATATATATATATATATATATATATATATATATATATATATATATATATATATATATATATATATATATATATATATATATATATATACACACACACACACACACTTGTATATATATATGTGTTTTTTTTAGCAATTAATATCTTCATAAGGTACCACCTCACTTCAGTGTACTGTACTGTATGAGAATTTTTTTACTATACATACACACAAGGCTACACTTCCATAGTCAGTGGAAATTAGGAAAAAACAAAAAACTCTAGTATCACTTTTTTTTTTCACTTGGGATTGTTTACCTCTTGTCTGCATATTTTGTTTTCATACATTCTACACATGCATACATTCTTGTTTCTTGCTAATGCTCCTCACATTATACATGTACTACAGGGTGGTTCTTTCCCTGAGATGTCAGCTTTACTGGGAGAATTTCTTGAGTTTACATTTTAAGCCTTTGTGTAATCTACATTATATAGCAAATTTTCATTTGCAAATACAGTACATACTGTACACATATTCAGACAACCTTACTTTGTGGTATTCCAAACATTTGCTGAGATATTTCTGAAAATCATTTTTTGAGCATACTTTTCCTGTAATTTCCTTTCAATGTGAAAATAAAGAATACCAAATTCCAAAAACATCATAATATAACATCTGATAATCCCATCTGCAATTAGTTTATGAAAAAAAACAAAAAAAACAAGAACTTTAAACTTCAAAACAGTGAAAGCAGTAAAAGCATACAAATTCTACCTTACAGAATAAGCTTACCAGGTATACACAGCTTAATACTCACAACCTGACCAATGAAACATTCTTTTTAAAGACCAGTTTATTAATAATGCCATGGCCAAAATGCCACTTTATATTAATTTTTCTCATCTAATACACCAATATAAAAGAATTTAAAATGAAAGGGTTTCAATTAATTTCAATGTTGTAAAAACTGTTTAAGTTCCTGTCAGTACAACTATGTACAGTACAGGATACTTAAACAAATCTTCATTATACAGTAGTACTGTATAATGTTACTTTTTGTAATTTAAATGGGACTAATTTACAGCATCTGTAAACTGCTCATTATCAAGTTCAGAAGGTGAATACAAGTGTAATATTGTATCCACAGCTTCCAAATCTATTTTTCTCACTGTACACTAATGACACAGCAATGAAGTTTAAAATCTAACTCAGCTCATTTTTGTTGGTAATATGTCAGAGCATAATATACAGTTTCAAATTAACACACTTGTTATATAAAAAAAAAAGATGACAATTGAATGCTTTCTATAAAATTAAATGATAACATTATCTCTTCCAAAGTTCTGTTACATAACATCATTCAGGCACATTACAAATTCTTGTTACATCAAACAATAACCCCATGCAATGTTCCACTGTGTTTAACAGCATTATAATCGCACATCCTAGGAGCATAAAAAGTCTGAGCCAAGTTTCCTTAAACAGGATAAATTCAAGGTCAGTGAGCTTGTGCATTGAGTGCTTTCAGTACATATATTCAACCAATTATTTAGAAATAATAAATCCATACACAGTATAGGTAGTAATAAGCACCTTCAAATCTTAAAATCTCACAGCTATCAAATTCTTTAATCCTAATTTACATCCTAAGGTCACACCACAAATTGGCATATTTAGCAAGGTTCAATACTGTACTGGTGTGACTGACTAGGGTTTACTGTCGTGACAGTATAGTTTTTAAGTTACACATTATTTGGGGAGATGCATATAAAACAATGCATACTTGTACTTAATGAAACACTTGTTCAAACTACAACAGCCACTCAAGTAACATTAATTCTACATGTATGAGCTCTCATCTTTTCAAGGATCATAGGTTGTGTGCCTAATAAAATTTGGAAATCAAAAATAAAAACAAAACTGGTTTAGCCTGTCTCAGCTAGGTGCCATGGAGTCAACTTCACGTGGGTGAACAGTCTTGACCACCAACCACTGACATGCTGAACATAGCAGTGAAATTGTAGCTTTATTGATGTTAACTTGTACACTGTCAGAGCTATCATAGTGCCGTGAACAACCAGGGCACATCATTTTGTTTATGCGGCAATTCATAAATATATCATATAAAAGAACCGAGCACCGAGGTATATTACTATGCAGGTTCTTGCTGGTTGTCAAGTTCACCGACACAAATTTATTTCCTTTATTAAATGCACCATTGTGAGGATTTTTTTTTTTTATATCAGTTGTATCAAGTGATCTCAAAGATTTATGACATCGTTCACTGGCTTCAACAGCTGCCTTGCGCTTTGGTCTTGCTGGACGTGCATCCTGCTTGTTCAGAACAGATTTTTTATCACACAAGCTGCTACTGTAACAGCTATAATTATCTGTTGTATATATACGCTTGATGACAATACTACACTTCTTTATGTCAGGAACGACTGGATAATCATTGCCTTCATTAAATACACTTGTTACAGATGATACAGAAGCGTCACTACTGCGGCTACATCTCCGACTGGACGCACGTGAGGCACTAGCTGAGCTGGCACAACTTTCAATACTTGGTGCTGGGGATGTAGATTTCAAGTGTCTAACCCTCAATTTTTTAGCTGTGCACAGATGAGTTTGGTTTTCAGTATCATTTTCTATACTACTTCTATGAACACTGCTAATGGTCACTGACTGCACATCACCATTTCCCTCATCCTGAATTGTTTCAGAACCCAATCTCATGCTATCACACTTGCTTTCTTTCACCTTTGCATCTGTACAATCATCTTCTGGTGAAACTCTGGTTCGTAATGGATTTGCAATTGTGATTCTAAGTGTTTTCTTCATCAAATTTTTATTTGTATCTAGTTTGGTGTCTTTTGACTCACTACACAATATAGGGCTTCTTCGCTTACTTGTTCTTTTAGGACTGTCTGATAAGGTAGATTTACAGTCTTCTTGAAAACCTAATTCTCCTTCTTCAATATCTAGTTTATCTAGTCCCTCCTCACAGTTTATGTCTTCTCTTCCATTTATTATACTGTCAATGGTCCATCGAGTGTACTTTGACAAAGGATATTTCACCGAGTTTCTACTATCACACCCTAATTCAGTAACACTTGCATTTTCTGCTCTGCAGTGTCTTTCACTTTCACTTCCCAAATCACTATGGAGCAATTTCATTTTTATAACTATTCTATCTTGAGAACTCGGAGAGGCTCCAGACTCATGTTTAGAGGAGGAAACTACTGAAGAAAACTTCTCTGGAGACCCAACAGAATCAGAACAGCTTGGAGAACCACTAGGGCTTATATCTACAGGTGCTTTGACACATTTTGAAGGTACTGGATGTTCATTTATGTGGTGTGATGTTGTTGGACTTGAATGAAAAGCACTTACATCAAACTCATTTGGTGTTACATCCATTAATGATGACTCATTATTAAACAATTTTCCTTCTACAGAATTTAGAGGATTTGCAGGATCAACAGTGGAAGAACCCAGAGGCAAATTTCTGTAGTGTGACTGAATAGTGACATGATGAACAGAGGTCTCTGTCATCTTTGGGTCAATATAGGTGTCTCTCCCATCAGGATGGACAAGTGAATCTATTGTACCTGAATAATCGAGTGAATTTCCTATGCCAGAATGAACACCATAACCTTGAGTACTTTGAACATGAGACTTTTCAGGATGAGAACTATCTCTAGCACCAACATGAACACCAGAAATTCTAGATCTTACATGAACACCAGCAACTCTTACATCAGTGTGTGCTGAAGAATAAACAGAACTGGAATGAACAGACAATTCTCTTTTGCTACAATAAGCAGTGGACTCTCTTAAAAGAGAATCACTGGAATCATTTGCACAGGGATACATAGAAGATTCTTGTCTATCCAAGTAAGAAGGTAGATCTCCAGTGTGGTGAGAACCATAGCAATTCCTTGCATTTGCATATCCAGGTGATCTTGAACTTGGTGATACAGCAGTTTCTTTAAAACTGCCACAATCAGGAATACTTCTTGGGGTTGTGTAATGAGACGCATCTCTGAAAACCGGGAGTCCTGCATTGTTGTTCTCTTTTTTCCTGAGTAACTCACTGGGACTAGAATGTTCAAATGATTCTGTAAAACTAGGAAGTGCTGTTGATTCTGTATAGCTGCTACCAAGGCTTGCTTCCTTGAATTTCATATCAACACGTGGCTCCTCCAGAGTTATATGCTGAGAGTTTACTCTGAAATCTGACATTGACTGTGCATCTCTGTAACTATCATCTGCTCCTATTTTATTACTTTGAACTGAATTTGATGGTTGTCTACAACTTGCTGCATAATCAAGCAGTTCCCTCGGATTGGAATTGTTAGGATCCATGGGTTCTCTGAAACCAGTGTAATCAATGGGTTCTCTGAATCCTGGCAGAAATGGCTGTTTGGGACTTGTGTCACTCAAAGTTTCTTGGAAACTGGGAAGAATTTCTCTTGGGCTATTATGACTTACACTATCTCCAAAAGAAGGAAGAACTTGCTCTCTAGGGCTGGTATGGCTCACAGTTTCTTGAAAACTGGGTAGAACTTGCTCTCTCGGGCTGGCATGGCTTACAGGTTCTCTAAAGCCTGAAATAACTTGATTTCTAGGGCTGGTATGATTTACAGGTTCCCCAAAAGGGATAATTTGGTCCCTGGGGCTGTTATGGTTAATAGGCTCTCTAAGACTTGGAAGAACTTGCTCTGTAGGACTAGCATGATTTACAGATTCTCCAAAAGATGGGCTGGTATGACTTATATTCTCTCCAAAACCTGGTAGAACGTGCTCTCGAGGACTAGTGTGACTTACATCCTCCCTAAAATTTGGCAGAACTTGTTCTCTGGGGCTGGTATGACTAACATTTTCTCTAAAGTTTGGAATAGACTGTTCTCTACAGTCACTAAGGGCCATTGTTTCTCTGAAGTTGGGAATGGCTGGGGGGTCCATGTAGTTGCCAAGAATATCTTGTCCTCTGTATCCTGTTGAAGCAGGCTGCTCCTTGAAGTTGACATGTGGAGTTTGTGCTCTAGTATTTGCATGACCTTGGAGTTCACTCATGTTAGGATGCAATGGCATGTCCCTATAACTGCTGTGTGACTGTGAAGTTCGTGAATTATTCTGTGAACTCGGGTCTCTAAAATTGCCATAATTGTGGGGCACTGAAGAATCTCTATAATTATGTTGTAATGATGACTCTCTGAAATCCGGAAGCAGTGGCACTTCTCCAGGATTGGTCCTTGAATGTAGAGATGCTTCTCTATAACCTGTGTGAACAAGTGAATCTCCATAATTAGACTGAGTATACTGCTCTCCTATAATGTGACCTGCATGAGCAGACATCTCTTGAGAAAGTGGATGATTTGACAATTGATCAGAATTACTGTAACTTGGAAATTCTCTGGAGTTTGTATGCATTGAGAAGTCTCTTGATCCTGGGTACATCATCATTTCACTGGGATTTTCATGAAATTCACCAGAGTTTGTTGGAACATTGAAAGGTTCAGCACTTGAATGTGGGGTATATCCCCCAGCAGGGTTTATTGGAGTAGGAAAGCCACCACAACTTGAGTGTGCACGGAACCCCTCAGAATCTGTTTGTCCGACAAGTCCTCCTGGATTATGTGAAGAATAATCTCCAGAATTGGCAGGCTGAGGGAATCCACATGAATTGGTCTGAGTTGGATATCCTACAAGGTTGGTCTGTGTGGGAAACCCCCCCGAGTTGGAATGCATATTGAACCCTCCCGAGTTCAGTTGTGCAGAGAACTCGTTAGTATTAGAAGGTGTAGAGAACTCCCCTGGATTGTTGTATGGAGAGAATGCTTCAGAACGTCCAGAAAATCCTGGGAACCCACTAGAACTGGCACTTCCAGAAAATCTTTCAGAATTAACCATATGTGGGAGACCAGAAGGCAGTATCTGTGAAGGTATTCCCATAGTGTTGGCCTGTGACAAATGTCCTCCTGAAGTGGAGTGTGGTGGAAGTCTTTCATTGTTTGAGTGTGAAATGGTTCCTATAGTACTAGTCTGTGGTGGTACCCCCATCATACTCATCTGGGCATGACGTCCAGCAGCAGTAGCGGAAGTTGAGGCTGATTGAGGAGAAAGGCCTGTAGACCGTAACTGTGGAGACACTTCAGCAGAACCAGATTGGGGAAGCAGTCCCATAGATCTGGACTGTGAAGACAGTTCAGTAATCCTAGACTGGGGAGACATCCCTGTATACCTTGAATGTGGATGGATTCCAGTAGATAAAGCCTGTGGTGAAATTTGAGCAGACCTGGATTGTGGTGATACTTCAGCTGATCTGGACTGTGGAGATAAGACTGTTTCAGTAGTCCTAGACTGTGGAGACATGTCACTTGATCTGGATTGTGCAGACAGGTCAACTTCAGCTGATCGAGACTTCGACAATAAATCACTAGGCCTGGACTGTGGAGAGACTTCAGCAGAATTTGACTGCGGGGACATCTTGGTTGATTGTGAATATGGTGATAATTTTGCGGCATGTGAAAGTGGAGACATTACAGCAGGCCTTGACTGTGGAGACATCTGTGTAGAATGAGAACGTGGGGACATTTCAGTAGGCCTCGCCTGAGGAGAGACTTCTGCTGGCCTCGACAATAGAGATACTTCAGCAGATTTTGAGTGATGAGGGAGTCCTATAGATCGTGGCTGTGACTGATTTCCTGCAGACCTTGATAGTTGAGGAGTAACTGGTCTTACATAAGAAGAAAGTACAGCTGACTTTGACTGAGGAGATACTCCAGTTATGGTAGATTTTGTAGTAGGTCCCCTTGGGCTTGTATATCTCAGTGGTCCTTTGGTGTTCATATATCTTGGTAATCCTCTGTGATCCGTGGGCATTGCAGGTCCTCTGAGGTTTGGTTGCAAAGCAGTTCCTCTGAGAGAATTCTGGACTACTGGTCCTCTTGGTCTTAGGTGTGCAGCAAATCCTTTGTGTGCAACTAGTCCTTTTTGAGTTATATCAACTTTTAGTCCTCTAATATTTGCAACTGTAGGGCCTCTCATATTAGAGTGATTGGGCATTTCTCTCCATGCTGGGTGCAGAGGGGTAACTTTGGAATTTGGATTTATGGGCATGCCCCTTGGATTTAACTGAGTAGATCCCTTACGGTTTGAAATAATTGGAATGGCTTTTGGGCCAGCTTTGACAAATGTCCCTCTTACATTATTAGCTTTACACATATCTTTTGACACTGTACGACTGATTTGTCCTCCTGAGAAGTGACGGACTGATGATCCACTCTGGATACTGACAGATGCAAGTCCTTTAGAATTAGCATTAAGTGATGATGATCTAGAGTATGATTGTGTTGATAATCTACTAATACCACCAGGTTTACTGATTTCTATGTTGGCTGTAATTACAGAACCATTATTAGTAACATCATTTTTAGTATTTTGCACCATTTCATTTTTCACTCTACCACTATTATCTGTACTATCAACCATTCTTCTTACTATAGTTACACCCCGGCTGGCTAATGTCGATTCAATCTCCATTGCTGACCTATTTACACGGTTATTTGTATTTCCACTGTATTTTTTGCTTACAGTATGAAAGTTAATTCTTTCACTACACTGTACAGCATCACTGCTCTGGTTACCACTATCACATATTTTGCTGTTAAGTTTTGCCTGGTCTTTGTTATCAGTGTTGGAAAAGCTTTTAGTCAATAATTTCCCATTTCCATCACTTGGATTTGATTGTTTCCCAGTCAGAATATCTGGGCTATCACTCTGACTTACATTATCACCATCTTTTTTTACAAACCGAATTACCTCAATTTCTGCCTTGTTGTTAACATCTTTTCCTTCCAGTGCACTCCCCTTAACAACATGACATGAATCAGAAGCTTGGTTCACTTCTTCATTCACAATGGTAATACCCTGTGCACTGTTTTTCTCTGCATGATCTGCTTCAGTAGTTCCCTCATTCTCTTTTGGTGCTTCATTTTTCCCATCCGTTAGTTCCTGCAAACTGTTATTTTGAACGCACTCTGCATTAGTTAGTTCCTGGTGGTAGTTATTTTTTTCACTGTCTACATTTTTAATTTCATATGAACTATCCTTTTCTACATAACCTACTGCTACATCAGTAACTTCCTGACTTGGGTTCACTTCTTTATCATTTACATCTACTGTATTCTGTGCACTGTCACTTTCAACGTGATCTTCAACAGTAGGTTCCTCATTCTGAAGTGCTGTTTCCCCATTCAAAACTGCTAGACCCTGTGCATTGTTACTTTCATCAGGTTCTATATTCGTAAGCTCTTGGTTGGAGCTCACCTCTCCCCCCTTCACAGTTCTTTCCTTTGTCCTGTTACTTATTACATGATAAGCATCACATAATTCCTGACTCTGATTCACTTCATTATCATTCTCATTCACCTCTTCTGGAGTTACAAAATCATCATTACCTAAACTCTGGCTGTTCACAATATCACTAGTTTCCTGATCTTGGTCCACTTCTTCACTATTTTCATTTACTTGTTCCGATGGTTGTAAATCCTTAATGTCTGATTTCTGACCCTTACCAGTATTATCACATAGGTCAGATAAGTCGGGTGGTTGGTTGCTGGTGTTTGGGACATAGGGTGGAGATGCCAGGGAAGACCTCCTCCGTGCTACCAGCGACCGGAGTCCTGGCATAGCTTTAACAACTCGACTGCACCTGGAAGGAAGGATGAATGAATACACTGTACAGTTGTTATTATGAGCAAATCTCAAATAATGTACATGATTCTCAAAGCAGCAATAATTATCATGTACTTAAAAGTGCCATAATGTAATTAATGCTAAACAAATCAAAGTCTCATCTGTCTACCAAAAATTAAGAAAGTAGGTCAAAAAATACACAGTTGTACACCAAATTGGTGCACAACTGTGTATTACCAAACACAATTTAAATACCGGAAACCTATCACTAATTCAATCAGTTATTATTAGACCAAGCATGCCAAGGCAAATATTTAGCTGCTAGCTACTGTAATCAGCAGCAATGGCAGCAGCAACATTTTCTTAAGTTTTTCAGGTATACTAGTGTTATATGCAATTTGGTAAATTTCGTTTGTTTTCAATAATTTAAATCTTTCCCCCTGCCGCGTGCAAAATTAAAAAAAATAAAGATACAGGTACTGTACAGTATACAGTACTGCTAAAATGAAGAAAAAGAAAAATCTTAAATAGCTAATGAAACTTGCTGACATGTGTACAGTACAGTCAATCCTCACATTACGCGGTCCCGCATTCACCGTTTCACCGTTAACGCGGTGCCTTGCCAGAACCTAACATGCTCACATTCCGCGGTCGTGAACCCCATTAGGCGGAGAGCAGCTGGCAAGCCGCGCCATTTTTGGATCCAAACCTCCCGCCATCCGCCATGTTGTGTAAGAGGCGCGAAAATGGTGCGCACAAGGTCGCCCAGTCATCAAAACATTACCAGTTCTTCACCCGCCACCCACTACAGCCGGCCCAAGTCAGTGATAGTGATAATTATAGTGAGGATATGGACTTATATGAACTTTGGGGGGTTTGACAAAGAGGCCCTGCAAGCCTCTGTGGTGGATAGTGATACAATTGATACAAGTGATACAGGTGAGGGCCAATAATCTGCCCTCTGCCTCGGAACCAACCGCCCATCCCCGTGTGCCCAGCCATCTTTTCTACTAATGTAAGTGTTAAAAAACCTAATATTATTGATATTTCTCTTAATTATTAATTGTGTGTGCATGCCATCATAAAGTTAAGATAATATTTTTACTACAACATAGTTGTGTGTCGTCAAAAAGTGGAGTTTGGGGATCGGCCTGGACTCCATTTCAATTAATCCCATATGTTATGTTGTTCACTTTACGCGTTCCTCACTTTCCGCGGTACCCTCCGGGTTACATTAACCACGTAATGTGAGACCCAACTGTACTTTGTATTGTGGTGGGGTTGAGATATGAGGCAAGATGGGGACTGAGATCCTGGATGAGAATGCTAAGGAGGCTATATTGTATGTAGTACATGGTAATCACAAAAATTAGCATCTTGTGGGTTCACACTGTACTGTACATATTTCACAAGTAAAAATTTCAAACTACAGTAGTACAGGCAGTCCATGACTTATGACAGGGATTGTTCCTAGACCCCGATCATAAGTCGATTTGTTCGTAAATTAGAAAAGTGTTAATTCCTTAGTTTAGATTAAGTTACAACATAACCCTGCAAATACTAAACAACATTACTATCCCATACATAACAAATAATGTACAGTAAATACTATAACAAAAATTAAGTGATGCTAAACAATATAGAATAATGAAAAATATTGTAATAAAAAAAGGGGGGTTTTAATTAAAAATTTTGGCGATGAATGTACAGCATGCCCTGACAATTCATGGATTTTTAATTTGCGGACCTCGAGTATTCGCGGATGACACCCTGGATGTACCCAAGAATGTCTAAGGTAGTTTAAAGTTGCTGCCATTTTCGTGGCTGGGACAAGGAGCCATTCATTATAGAGATAGAAAATTCTTTTACCTGTCTTGTAAATGTGCGCGCGTGTGTAGACACACAAATGAATAATAATCGGAAAATCTTCTCACAAATAATCAGAAACAACACAACGAAATTTAGAATAAATGTGAGTCTATCCTCAAGTTAACTTTAATAACAAAGCACGGAGTTGACTTGAGGGTAGACTCACATTTATTCTAAAATTTGTTGTCTGTTTCTGATTATTTGTGAGAGGATTTTCCCATTATTATTTATTTGTATGTCTTTTGCACACGCACACACGTGCACGTACACCTCCACCACCAAGCACTGGAAAGGTTTGGCAGCCAAATAATGCACCACCCTCGATATCGCCACCTCCTGCCACCGGCAGCCCCCCACCCACCTCACGCAGTCCGCCACTACAACAAAATTCAGCCCATAAGAGCCCGCACCAATAGATATAAGAACAGCACCATCCCATCTATTGTTAAAATAATAAACAACTCCTGATTTATGTACTGTACAGCCCTGTAAATGTATTCAATGCATATTATATCATTATGTCTAAATCAAATGTAAGTCTGTATATTTTCAGCCGCCGGCTGCAACTCTATTAATAAACCGTTTATTATTATTATTATTATTATTATTATTATTATTATCATTACACACACTACATCTCTGACCACGTAGGGTCAAGATCTATTCAGGTGCTGCTCCCACTATGCCTGAGAGATGTGGTATTTGCAGCCTAGGCCACAAGATGGAAATGTGTACCCTGTATGCAAAAACACAAGGAAGCCGGACACGAAAGCGAAGGGTACAAACTGTCAAATGAAACATCAAGCTTGGAGCATATCATGCCCAGAGAGGAGAGAGGCTGAAGGATCCACTGGCAAAAATTTACCCCCAAAATACAACAGATGCACCTCAGAACACATTCCTTGCAGTCCTCCCACCAGGCTACAGGACAACTCTGAATTCATCGGGAAAAAAAAAAGTCTCTGCAGGAGATTATGATAACTCGGTGGACTACACAACCGCTGCACCAGAGCCAAACAACAAAAAGATAACAAAGTCCAAGAAGACCGGACAGCTCGCCAACTGCACTGGCTAACCATTACCCCGGAATACGATCCGCAAATCCATTAACATCCAGGTTCCCAATTACTGCTGGGCAGACAAGAGGCAAATGACATAAATAAACTTCCCCATAGTTTCAGCCTGCCAGGGATCAAACCCGGGTCCGCTCGCTTGCGAGGCGAGCATGCTGACCATTACACCACAGGTCGCTAAACCCCCTTAGGCTACCACCCGACCAAAAACACCCTAGCCTATAAACCTACAAGCTGCATCCACAGAAGAACAAATAAGAAAGATGATCACCAATATGAGTGACCATTTTTACTATTTCGAAGGAAAACGATACCAGCACCGAAAACATACTAAATGCAGATATGAGACAGTTCACAGGAAAGATGGAGGAACACCACAACTAAAGCTGGAACAGACAACCCCCCCTGAGTTAGATGCCAGACAGGAAGGAGAACTCGCCATGCAAGAGAACACCCACAACAGTAAAGCCTCCTCCTTGCAACAGATTACGAGGAACAGAACAGCAAGCACAGTCCGTCAGCAAACTCATGAGCACAGACAAGAGCAACAACACCCTGAAAAAGAGTAGAAAAAACGAAAAAGCAGGGATCCCCTGCTGGTCCCCCCTAGGAACAGCTGCCAAACAGCACACAATTTCCTGTGGACAACATGATTCTCATCAGAGTGACCATCCCCAGTTCAGAGCAGAACCTGTTCATTGTGGAGATGGATTAGAGGCGCAAACTGTTCGGCTACATCTGGCAACAACAATCTTGTAGTACAGTATATAGTAACTATAAACCACAGGACAAACAAATAGAAGCCGGTGAACTACTGTTTCTAGCAACACAAGAACTTGTGCTCCTTGCTAGGGTCTTCAATACTCACCATCCAACGTTCAATTTGACTTCAAGAACGAACCAGGATGGTCAACACCTAGTGGAACTGCTGACAGATGTTTCAGAAATCACATTCCTTAATGCTGGGGAACCAACACACATACTGGGTGGCAGATTGTACCTCGCATTCATCTTCACTGAACTCGTTCCAATAGTCCACTGGGAGGTAGATGCTGAACTGACCAGTGATCGCTTCCCAACCTCAACTAGTACTTTGAGAGTGGAGCTACTCCCTCCCGAATCCGTATTTTTTTTAATTTAACAAACCTGAATCCACAATACTGTATATGAACCTAGTTTGAACAGGTCAGTGTCTGTTGAAGCTGAGGTCCGTTATAGACGATCTTCGTTATATTGGGGGTTTACTGTATTACATAACCGAGGAGTCTAAAAGCAAACACTGGCAGAAACAGACTACAACTCTGTCATATTTAATGTGACATGTTTATATCGTCATTTAATGCTCTATTACTGGGAATATAATTAAGTGGTTAAGCAACAAAACATAAAATTTTCTTAGTTACAACATTGTCATATTTCGAATGTGATGTGTGCATCATCATTGAATTATCCGAAAATTTGCAATACAAGTTACATCAGTTATAATTCATATGAGACATATGTGAATTATTATTAAATAAATTTTCTGTTAACTGGGGGTATAATTATGTGATTAAACAACATAACACACAATTTTGTAAGTTACAACTCCGTTATATGTCGTATGCTACAGCTGTGTCATGTTTCATATCTGACATGTATACGTCATCATTTGATTAATTTTCTATACCTAGGGTGAATATGAGGTTAACAACATAGCATAAAATTTTCTAAGTTGAAATTGAAATACGATTACTGTAATCTTTTTTTTTTTTAAATCAGACATAGGTGACTCCAAATTGTATCAGAATCTTGAAAGTTCGATTTTTAACTACTAAATACGTACATAAAAATTCACCCTTGCCTTGTTGTCAGACTGTAATTCTGAGATTTTGAGCATAAAAGAGAAACACTATTTTACATCAGTCTTGAATGGAAACTGAACAAAATCAAAAGACTCAGTAGACAACTCAGGGAATCTTCATCAAAATTTTGTTTGCATCCATGGAAATAAAGTGAACTGAGCTAAAAACAGTTCAAAGGTACCGAAGGAGTATGGAACTTCTGTTATGAAATGTGTCATCATGTCAAGACTGAACTGACTTGACACAAGTAGAGTAACTATATTAATCCCTTGACCATAATTTATGATCCCGACTTAAAGATACAGCAACTGTCAGCCATGCCCTTCAGTCCTTGACACCTGGACTTAAAAAAAACAAAAAAAAACACATGTGACAGCTACAAGATCCAGGTGACTCCAGTGACCCCATGAGGTTTATCGGAGCTCAGCAACCCTAAGCCCTATGCGACCCTTATGATGCACCTTCTAACCCCCATTTGGAGTTGCGACTGTGTTTGGAAGTCACTGCTCTATACCATATACAGGTATTGTATACCTATATAATTCCTCTGACATAAGTGTACTATATGAGTATTCTATTACAGGTTGTGCCTCTCTAGTCCGGCATTCCGTGGTCCGGAACGATTTTAGTTTGCCCAATAGCCAACATCCCTGATGTAACTCAAATGTAATTTGAGTTACACTACCATCACTTCACTTTGGAAGCAGAATTATGGTAGCATTAAAGGTAAATGAAATAGTATTTTAACCGTATTACTTTTTCTTATTTATTTATTATCTTATGTTTTTATGCTTTATGTAGGGTGTTTCGAGGGTGACTTTCCATGGTCTGGCACTGGTCCGGTGCCGGACTAGAGAGGTACTACTGCCTGGGAAGATATTGGAAGCATAATGTATTGTCTAATGGTAGACCCTGCTGCCATATGGCATCACGAAAATTGTGACCAAGTGCCAGGTTGCTGATCTGTCTTTCTGCCTCCTTTACACACAATTGCAGGGTCTCAATTGTTTCTCTTACTTTGACGACACAACATACTGTACATATATTGTTTCTCACTATTGATTTTTTCATTTTTTAATTTCTTTATGGTTCTTTATCATTATTATTATTATTATTAGTGTTGTTATTATTATTATTGTTATCATTATTATTTTATTTTTAATTTTGTATTTTGTATTATAAATTTTATTTACTATAAATTATTGTTTAATTTTTATTTTTGTATTTTTATTATAAATTTTATTTAATATGAATTATTATTATTATTACATTTTCGCCTACCAGGCCCTGATGTGGGTCAGTGACCTGTGCCCGGGTGGGCTAATCCCCGTGTAAAAAAAAAAAAAAAATGTAAAATGCTTGGCAATTAATGAATTATTAAAATGTAAGACTTCAACAAATTGGTAACATACTGTAATTTTAAGAACAGGGTAACCACTGTATTGTCTTTTATTTTTAATTGTTTTTATTTAATTTCTAAGATATGTTTCTCTTATGTACAGTACTTGTAGTTTATGGATCCATATTTGGCATGCTCAGCAATGGAACTATTTTAATTTTTCGCTCATTAAAAATTTGTACAGTAAGCTGATAAAACAAACCAAAATATATTTTTAATAAAGTTAAGTAATGTAAGGTTGGTTCACTTTGTCTATTTTAAGAAACCATGTTTGATACCACAGCCTCCAAGATGGAAGCCTACTGGTACTCTCAAATAATAATGTTTACTGGTGCCTAATTTGAAAAATAAGAAGTGGTGGAACTCTAGTGAGACAGAAACATGTTGCGAGCCAACTGAGCCTACAGAACAGGCAAGGCACTTAGTTATACTATTGCCAAGGCCTATAGGGGCACATTGTGAAGATATTATATATAGTACAGTACACAGTAGTGATGGCAGTATTTATTGATGTGATTACATTTATAATTTACTCATGCAAAATAAAAGTGGTGGAACTCCTTTCCAGTGCATTCCTACACACATTAAGCACTGATGTTAACATTTATGGTACTCACTGCCGTAACTAAGAAGTCATGGTAGAATAATGTATATTATGTCTATATGCTGTGCACATAATATTCATTACGAAGTGATTGTTTGACCAGTATACCTGGACAAATAACCATCGGCTATCTGAAAGGGACCCGCAGGAATTGTGTATAATTTTACTATGATTTTAGTGGGATTCTGCTTAGGTTGGCTGTGGGCATTACACTAGTCATTACGCTATTATTTAAATGTTGAATGTTACAGCACTATCTTCTTGTATCATCTTTTGATACTCCATGATACACCACGTCTCTCATGGACATATGTTGTATAATGCAGCTTAGGTTAGGTCAAGTCAACATTTTTGGAGGTCAATACCTGATACCTAAACATTACAGAATCATTAATAATAAATATTGAGGTGTTGGTTTTCTTAACAAATTGATTTTGAATTTAATCTGATTTTATCTTGCCGGGTATTTGTATCCTTAATTTTGAATGTGCAGTATTATTTCCATTTGATCAATTTTTTTCGAAGTTTGAAATTATCAATAAAATTGTATGTAGAATTTTCTGTGGCCAGGAGTACTTAGTTTTAATTAAGATTCTACTCAGTTATTTGGCTGGATACCGGTCAAATAACCCCTGCCTATTTATTATCACCGTAAAGAAAAATTACTTATAAAAATAAGCAAATCAAACTTAAACAAATCTAATATAAGCTTGATCCTGTACTGTGCATAAAATATTAATCCACTCAACTTAATTTTTTCCCTCATAATAGGTTACAATATTTATCTCAATTATAAAATTTCATGTAGCTATGGCAAATATAAGAACACATATATATATACTGTACCAGTTTTAATATCCAGGAGCTACTTGGCAACCAAATCTGTCAATACAGTCAGCCCTCAATTTTCACAGGGGTTAGCTATGAGCTTAAAAAACTTAGTGAAAATAGAAACTAAAAAAAAGAAAAGAAAAACAGTACTAAGGATCAATACTGTAGTAAATTGGGAGTTAGGTCTCACAAGATGACCTCCCTCAATCCTCTTTGAGCTCTTGGTAAATAACTTTAAATCACAGAGACAAACTAGAACTAATATCCCAACACATATCAACATAGGGTATCATCTGCAAAATTTAACCCAGTAATTTGTCCATTAGTTAATTTAGAATATTGATTATCATCATCAGCTTTGTTAAGAAAGTGTCAGTTATCAAACCACAAAATCCTCCTTATGTAAAAAAAAATCATCTCTGTTTTTTTACTTCCCTCCATTATATATATATATATATATATATATATATATATATATATATATATATATTATTTATTTTTTTTATATGAAAAATCACAACATGAATTAAATTAGCACACCTGAGCTGGCACAGCATTGAAATTATAATTTCCAAAAGAACATCACATTATCAAATGTCAATACACTAAGCCTGAACTCATATTAATTCCATAATATAATGTTCATGACCTTGCATATGCTTTAAACAATATAAATAATTATGCTTGATCACATATACAAACAGCAAGAGTTCTCTAAAAGAAAACTTTGTATTATGATTATTCAGCACCAAAAATTCTTCACTAGTTCACAACTCTGGGTATATGTTTCTAATCCAATATCCACAAATATTGACCTTATAACTTTAATGACTGACTTGCACAATGTGCCACACTAACAATTGTGTTGTATTTTTACAATAAAATCACTATTATAATGGAAAAATTCACTTTCAACAAATTTCCTTCATTTAACTTAATTCTGGCTAACTGCCAATTTTTCCATGAAGACATTTCTTTCAACATCAGATGTTCATATTTCATTCTTCAATGAAAGCAGCTGTAGTGAGTTGTATTTGCACTGTTACTCGGGTTCTGGCCAGCACACATCAGATGAGATTAAATTTTCCTGTTGATGTCATTTTGGTTCAGCCTCCTTCACTTGGCTGCTGAGAAATTCACTTCACAGAGTCGACGAGGTTACTTATTCACACTGTTTATAGTAAACAAAGCATGAATTATCACCTTAAGACGTGTGATGGTACTCGTGCCACAACCGCTCACGCAACTAACCAATATAACCTTGGCATTCCCAAACTGGCCTCAAGCAACTCCGTGTTGTGAACACTGAACCAGCGCCACCTACACATCCCTCCCCTTCTGGCCCTAGTATGGCTCTATCTTATAGTATCAATATGGTAATCAATACTTAAATTACGCCCTTACTTTGGTATTACATCCAAGTTTCTGAAAGGTACTAATTAGGAAGTAGGTCACTTAAGAAAACGTAGACAATCCTTCTGCGCGTTCACTCGGCGCGTCCCTGGCTTTTGTTATGGTAAGAGTTAGCGATTAATTACAGGCCAAATAATAAATCGAATTATCAGAATTATCCTTTTACCCATCAAATAAAAAATAGGTATACAGCGTATTATAAAATTACAAATAAAAGTATTTTAAAACCATTTTCCCTAACAGATAGGTTATATCGTGTTTATCAATCGCAAAAGAGCAGCGGGAATTTTGAATGGTGTGTTTGGGACAGATGAAGTTACCTATTTAGTGCCAATGTGCTGCAAGAATGTAAATATAGCTTGGCTTTGCAAATTTAATTTCGTATAATCTAGTACCATAGATGATTTGATATTTGTTCCAGCTACTTGTGCTTTTACAAAATCTGTTCAGTTTCAGGAAAGTCTGAATTATCGAAATACTTTCACCAAAATTACATCCTTTGCAGTGTGTGATCTTGTATGATTTCTCAAACAAATGACGTATTCAGGAATATGAAGTCAGTCTTGTAATGGCGCAATTGTGAGTTATGAAAATTTGCATCCAATGCAACAAAAATATTAATTAAGTGATAGCTCGTGAACAAGTAAGTGGTTTTAATTATCATACCTTAATTCATCTTTATTTTTGTCATTCTGACTATCTTAACAGATAAAGTAATGATCAACAAATAATCTACGCTACATGTTTGGCACATAAATATCTAATAATTTCTCATAGATCGTTATGAACTGTCCACAGACAGTGTAAGTGTTAATATTGTACCTGTTTGCCCAACATGTCCTCCACTGACAATTAAATCAAACTATGCTAACGCAAGGAGTCGATTGCCCTCTATGAAACCACCACATGTAGGATATACAGTAAATATACACAAAGTGTTTGACTAAACACCACAATTCCCCTCTTACAGTAAACGCCGACCTATGGCGTGTTCTCTCTTAGGTATTCACAGTTACCCTGTATATATATATATATATATATATATATATATATATATATATATATATATATATATATATATATATATATATATATATATACTCAACACCTCACCCCCAAGACTCGAACCCACGAATCCTAGCAGGGTGAGGTGTTAATTATATGTAGAAGTCCGCGTGCTTTATTGGGCTGATGAAATAATGAAATATATATATATATATATATATATATATATATATATATATATATATATATATATATATATGTATATATATATATATATATATATATATGTTATATATATATATATATATATATATATATATATATATATATATATATATATATATATATTAACATAGGTAAAAATAATTTATATCACAGATAATCCACAGTAAAGACACTAAGGTTCAAATATTGTAAAAGATTTGGAGATTTAAAGAGTGATATTAGTAAGGAAAAAAGAAAAACGTATTGATCACAATTCAACACATTTTTTTAATGCATTTTGTCATAAGCAGGCTGTGAATGTTGACGTACAGTGCATGTATACGTAGGTACATTACCTACACATTATTGTTGCTGGAATGTTGGTCATGCATACCACTACAGATGTAGCTACTTTTTCCATTCATAAGTTTCTACATACACTTTACATCTATTTTAGTTTCTTAACCTTTGCACTCGCAGTGAAATTCTTTCCGTAACTTTCGTTCTATTATTGTCTATAGTCATAACAAACAAAAAAAGTTCTCATTAAATGATATTGTTCCATAACCTAGGTATAATGATGAATATAGGTATATCTGACTACAGGAACAGTGCTCATACACTTAACCATTTGCGTCGTTCCTCTTTTAAACGTAGTTGGTGAAACTGAACACAATCTCTGTGAACAAAATCATTTAAAGTCGCTAATGTTAACCCTTCGTTTTATGAGTACTTTACTGCACTTGAGTAGTTCACTTGTGTCACAAGATTGAGTTTTATCTACTGAGAGCTGACGGACATCCTACCATCTGCCCGTGAGGCAATCGCCTGCGAGCCTAGTCGAAAGTTCTTGAAAGATAACGAGACACATGAGCGTGAGATAACGAGACACATGAGCGTGAGATAACGAGACACATGAGCGTGAGATAACTTCTTGCTGATTAATTATTTTATAGAGCCTGTAAATCTACCCCTTATCTTATTGTTTGTTTCCATGTAAAGTTCATGAGCTGACGTTTTAGACATACTGCACCTTAGAAATTAATGCCATTTTTGCAAGTTTCCTCGCTGTTGTTAAAATGTAATTTTAATGATAAATTTATTGTTAAGTTTACTATTATTTCTATGTGTGTTTGTCTACTGCACTCTGCCACATTTTCAACTTAAACGTGTAGTGTAAATTTATGCCCTATTTAATTATCCCCAAATTCTTTGTACATACAGTACAGTCTAATGCATTTTACACTTGCACATATACCATCACCCTCAAAAACTTAAAACATTTATGTGTTCTTGTGCATCTCAGGTTATCATAACAATCAACTTATCTGATGTCTGCCCACACTTGAGTTCTGATAACACGGGTAATCCATTGCAATCAATGTGTGGAGATACAATTTTATAAGTTCCTGAGGAGACTCGTTGACAAGGATATCCTTCAATATACTGTAAAATACGGCCTTCAATATACTGTAAAATACGGCCTTCAATATACTGTAAAATACGGCCTTAATAATGTACACGAATTTAAGCAGCAGTATCTCTTAATTAACCCTTTCATTTTCACGTGTGGTTCAGTTTTCCGTTGCGCAGTTTGGCTCAAACAAGTTCTCGCCGTTTATAAATTAATTCATATTTTCTTCACATATTGAATAAGTCAAAACGGCCACCGGAGGATTTTCCCATCTCCAACCACTTTCAGCATCGCTCGAAAGGGTTGATTTTTCAGAGTGCACTTTAAGTTCAGCAGCTTTAACTGTTGAGTACAGTATGTGTTACAAAGCACAATTTACACTTGATGTAACGTGATGCCTATATTTCTACATTTATTCCTAACAGCCCTTAATAATTTATTATTCCTCCCTAATGAACGTTAATTGATTGATTGATTTATGGAATTTAAGCTCAAAGCCTATCACCGGAGCCAATAGGCCATTCAGCGCTATCCCTAATGGCAAGCATGAACTCCGCATGCTTCCCAGTTGGGCACTGTAAAGGCTTCTGCGCTTCACCTTGCACAGGATGTAAGAGGGTGCCCAATAAACTAGCCCCCTCGTGGGCAATCTGTAATCTGTAATCCTAATGAAAGCCTTACAATATTAAAATTTTATTCTCCTCCACACCGAGTTGAATTTACTTGTCCCTCACCATGTGCAATTGCATATTGATGACGACGAACACCTATTGTTAAAAACCGAGCGACAAGCTCATGGTGGGTAGCATCTGTGATCTCAACCTTTTTAACGTGATGGTACAGTATTTTGCTTATACTGAGTATTCAAGTCATCGTACCCAAGTGGTAACCTTTGGGTATGATGACTTTAGTATCAATAAAGTGCTAAGTAGACATAACGTTCCGGACTGTCTCTCTCCACGCACCAACCTGTTTCACCCCATACCCACACCACACTTTCGCCACCACCAGCGCCAGTGCACTCACCTCTAGTTATAGTTTCACTCACTTTCACCATCAGACATTGCTACCCCTACACTCACCGCCTCTCAAGTTTTCTTCCACTCTGGTAATCTTTACACGATTTTGTGTTCTTAGCCACGAGTTTGCCTAACTGCGCAGCCTACATCCCTAAACTAACGTCCATACTCAGCAATTGCTTTAAGCATATTTACTAATTAAAAAAAAAGCGGACCTCACGAGCAAAATAAAACATCATCTATATCGTAGAATAAATAATGAAGGATATATGGCGTTACTTTTTACGCAAAGCTTATAAAGAGGCTCCTTCTCTATGCTGTATCGTTATGACAAGTGAGCACAAGCACGTGACAGATGGGCGGGGCCCTGCAGGAACACGTCAGCCGGGGAAAAACCACAATCTACCACCCGCAGCCTTGTTTAGCGCCATGTAAATAACAAGTAGCGCAGGATGAAAATGCATGTGGCAGCACTGCAAGAGGTATAACATGCTTTTATAAGCGCAATTAGAAGAGTAGTCACTTGAATATAAACCAAGGAAATCGATAAACTTTAGGGGTTTACTTCTTTTTAATCTTAGTTCAAATGACCTTGACGCGGGTAAAGATTCCAGAATGAGTTTTACCCTTATCCTCGGCCCCTTTACCCTCCACAAGAGTTCGGGTTAGGTTTTATTGTCTCAACATTTGTCCACCAACGTCTTGCCTCCATCCTTCTCCTTTGATGGCGCTCTTTAATTAATGTAAGTGTAGTTGTGCGGCATTAGTAACATAACTGAATAAATTCAAGAATACTATAGTAAAAAAATAAAATTATGCCTCGACCACAATAACGAATTGAAGATTAATTAACTGCATCGGAACGTGAAAATATACTTTCTTCTCGATGTAACAGTGACCTATTCTATGTTCTGGTCTCTATAGAAACTATAGAAACGTCATAAAATGTCACAGAGCATTCACTCCTCTCCGAACTCTTGCCAGGCGGAGCATTTCTACCAACTTCATCGAAAGTGAGTTTAAAACACACACACACACACTGATCTCACTCTCGTCGCACAACGTCATTATCTTGGAACAACGAGGGATGAAACAAAGTGGAACAGTCAGTACTGTATTAGGTTTGTAGTGGACGTCTCCCCTATAAACTGCGTAGCTGCACACCACCTGCTACCGTCTTCCCTAGCAACCAAGAGTATCAGCATTCCAATGCCCGCCGTATCCTAGCAACTGAGCCAAAAGGCCGGCGACTTCTCGGGTTTTCCCAACATGACTCATAGCGGCTGCTGGGTATATAAGCTCTGTCTCTCCATTGAAATTCATTCTGACCATTCTTCTTGAACAAGCAACACCTCCTCCTCCGCCGCTGCCTGGCAGCCCTCGCATCTCCTCGCCTGCCTGGCGGTCCTCGATCCCGCCAGCGAGCATGGCGACCCACCAGCTGTCCTCCTCTGAGCTTCCTCACCAACCAACTCTCATTCTGCACCTCCAGCACCAGACTGTCTTCATATAACTTATATATATTATACAAGAAAACCACATTAGAGTTTCCTTCCATCCTGAGTGCTAGACAACATTAATACTTCGATACCCCTACAGGTTACACAGGCCGCCCCCTCAGAGACTAAATTTACGATTATGGCCCTAGGATCAAACTGGTCATTTGTAAACAGCCATTTTGAAGAATCGATTTGGGAAGGCAATGCGCATGTTTTACATTATCTTTTATTTTATCTTCGCCACTGATCTACCTGTTAGCCGCTTGGTCGATAATATCTCTGTTACGCATTGTTGACAAGTACTGGGACCGGCATTGGCTCCAGAATGTGTCTAAACCTGCGCCAGTGTTGGTCAAGACAAGTCTGGTTTCGAATGAGCTCACACTCGGTCTTGGCAGATTATTCCAAAAGTTCACAACTCGCACTCCAAAAAAGTTTGCCTTGACAATCTTCTGAACTCGCAGCTTCTTCAACCTGAGGCTGTGACCTCTAGTGGGGCGGGCATCTCCTAGTTCCAAACTTCCAGATAATACCTGGAACTAGCTGACCCAAACAGGGTAGTCTAGTGGGGGAAGAGGGGGGGGGGGTTACAGTTGGACCATCAAGTGTGCATAGGGTATACATAAACTTTGATTCGGTGTAATTAAAAATAAATATTTAATAGGATAGGATAATACTTTGATAATACAGAAAATATCGTGACGACCTTTTACTAATAATTAAGGAATATATACAAGACCTAATGTAATTATTTTCAATGAAAGGTGTATTGCCACTATCTATTATACGACCAACAATACAATATTCCAAACCACAAACAGGTAACATAATGACTCAAAGTAGCCGAAACTTAATACCGTAAATCAACGTTACCAAAACATTCAACGCAATGAATCAAAGTTAGTTACCAAATTTAACAGTTAAAGCAATGCAATAACCTTTATTCAAGATTACTTTACATAGTTATTATGAAGAAATACATTGGTTGACGCTGTTTTATCAACCAAAAATATTTGTCAATTTCGTCCGACTTGGATGAGCTCGAGCAAAGCTAGTAATAATCTTAGTGATGTTTATAGAAGCATTCAACAAGGCGAGATCATTTAATCTTTCTTGTTTCATTGTAGAGCCCAGGTAACGTGTGAGATTCCTCAGTCGACTAAACGCAGGAAAAATATATACAGACATGGACAAAAACAATTCAAGAGTGAGAAAAGACATATATGTTGTGTTGTCAAAGACAGAGAAATGATTGAAACCCCGCAACTCTGTGTAAATGAGGCAGAAAGTCTGTTCAGCAACCTGGGTCTTGGTTACAATTTTTGTGATGCCATATAGCAGCAGGGTCTACCATTAGACAACAAATTATGCTTTCAATATCATCCCATGCGGCAGTACCTCCCTGTTTGATAGCTGCCTACTACCTAAAAAGTTGAGAGCACAGATAACAGAGTTTATCTCTGACACAGCTGAGCAGATGGTAAGAGCGTGTCCTTGAAGGCTTACACTGAGAGGCTTTATGTAACGAAGTGCATTGCGAATCACAGTAAATGACATCAGAAATTCATACTGCGTAATTGCAAGAAAAAGTGATTTTGCTATAGAAATTGACTCCAAGTTCCATGATTCTCCCTCTTCGGAAATATTTTGTGTAGTATCGACAACAGCTATATAACGCTCTATCCTTATTTTTAACAAGATGTTTAAATTATGTGAACTGTAAAACAATAATGCCAGACTCCTGTATACGGACCCACGTTTCATGGCCACAAGGGCACATTTGTATGTGTCTAGGGGGACACTTGCCCCCCTCCCCCGGTGTTCGATCCTGGCTAAGAACATTCAACAAATCGCCTCTTGCCCGTCTATAGTATAAGCTAGGCAACTGGAGGTGTTCTAATCTCTCTGGGTATCTGAGGTGTCGAAGTGGAGGCACCAGTCTGCTGGCCCTCTTTTGGGTATCTCATTCAGCAGACAGTTTCTAACACATCTAAGGGATTCAGACGGGTTGAATGTACTCCATATGGGGAAGCACCTCACCTTTGAAGAGCATTTTGAGTTAAACAGTTATATCAGAAAGAGTGGTTCGAGAGGACGTGTGTCTGTCAACTGTACACAGACTTCCACAGTAAAGACCAGACTGTGCCTGCACTTCAGGACCTCAGTTATCCAGACAGATTAGAGCGCCTGCAACTGCCTAGTTTATACTACAGACAGGAAAGGGTTATTTAATTGAGGTGTATAAACATCTCGAAGGGCACTACTCAGTCGAATGTCAATACCTGGAGCTGGCGGACGTCCGCCCCACAAGGGGTCACAGCCCAAAGTTGAAGAAGCCACAAGTCCAGAAAACTGCGAGGCAAACCTTTTCGGAGTAAGAATTGTGAACTCTTGGAACAATCTGCCAAAGAGTGTTGTGACGGTACCGGAGTGTGAGCTCTTTCAAGACCAGACTTGACCAACACTGGAGCAGATTCAGAGGCATTCAGGAGCCAGTGCATGCCCAGTACTTGCCAAGAGTGCGAAGAGGATAAAAGTAAAAGTAAAGACCTGACTTTGAAAGTTTTTTATTTTAATTTCCCTCCCAGACGTATGTGAGGGAAATGGAACATGAAGTAACTTCAACTAAAAAAGTAACTTACTAACTACCTACCTACCTACCACAGAACGCCTTCGGTCATCAAGAAACTGCACCTGTACTATACTAATTTTCTACCAGAACGCCTTCGGCCTTTGATAAACTTCTACAGTAACTTCATTATCCTCGTACACTTTCAATATACAAGACTTACAGCAGATTTGTGGGGTGGGGCTCCTGTTGTCCCCTCAAAGCATACTTACTCTTTTATGTCATAGTCCTGTATATTACCTATTGTACTGGTTCCTTAGAAATGTTGTATTCGTAGTGTCACGAAGTCCTGCAAACATTGGACATGATAAGTGTGGCAGGTAGAGTGAAGCAGTTGAGAGTGAAAAACGCTTTTAGGATTTTCGATGGGCTGTATCATAACCAAGAGTATCTTATAATTTTTTTTCCAAGGATTAGACATATGAACCGGCATGGAACTAGGGGATGTAAATACAATTTTATGGTACCTGGTGTCCGCGGTTAAACGAAAAAAAAACACCTTTACAACTAGAATAGAATTTGGAATGATTTACCTAACCACATTATACATTGCCAGTAATGTTATCAAAAAAATCAAAGGTAATACTAAAACATACGAAGCCGATGAAGGCAACAGCAAGAAAAGAGAGTTTCTATATTAATAACCACAGAATGATATACTGGACTGTTGAAGTGATCCATCAGCCTCGGATAGCCTAAGAACAATTTAATGCTTGTTATATTCAACCCCCCAAAAAATAATTTTAATTCTAGTTAATTCCAAACCAAGCCTAAGCAAAGGACCCTACTGTAAATAAACATCTAATAGCTTTCTTCACTGTCCTTGGTCAAATTGCCTTATTGTTACCAATTTTTGTATATCTACAATGTATAGGATACATTGGAGATTGTATACCTACCCGGTCTCTGTACTGTACACATTATACATGCTGAACTGTATACCTTGATTTTCTATGTGTATGCTGAACAGATTGTAAACTTGCATTACGATTTTACTGAATGAATATTTATATCTAAGATGTGTACAAGTCATCAATTATCCAATAATATATTATATATGGTTGGAGAAACTATAAAGCAAGTGAAAGGAATATTCGGCATTATATAATTGTGAATTTACTACACAATCAAGCATTTGAACTTAGAATTACTGAACGTTAGTCAGTGCTGGTAGTACGAAAATTAAATACAACTACAACATCCAGCTTGAGTTGAACCCTTTTTTTTTTTTTTTTTTTGGTAATAAGTGAATGTATCTTGGAATCATCTCAAATCTCGCATACACGCCACACAACGAGAGGCATTCAACGAAAATTGGACACACCTGAAACAACGGGGTAGCGTCACACTATGCCACTATGACGCTGTAACCGGTGACGACAACCGCCACTACAAAGAATATCAATCCCTGACTCGATCTCAACAGCTTATATACATGAGACTGCGCCTAGGGTACAGGTGCCTATGGGAGTACATTGGCAACCCTGAGCCTCACCGCACTGTTTGTAAACTTTGTGGCCAACCTGACTCTCACACCCTCTCTCACTACATCCTCACTTGTCCTATGACCTCCTCCTATAGGTCCCCAGCCGTTACCAACACCTCTTCCCTCCCAGACCAGATATCCCTCCTCCTAGTCACAGGCCTGGCACTAGGGACCTGCCACTCTTTGCCATAAACAAATAAAATGTACCGGGAACTTTCCCCCCCCACACTCATCATTCTCTCACTTTATGTAACTTGACAGAACCTATGACCCTTCAGGCTTTTACGCCCTTAATGTACGAGTCATAAAGGCAAGTATGAACTTTTCAGACTTCCCTGTTGGGCGCTGTAAACGCTTCTGCGCTTCACCTTGCACAGGATGTAAGGGGGTGCCCAATAAACTAGCCCCCTCGGGGGCAAATCTGAATCTGAATGTATCTTGGGCTACAGATTTTTCATTGATCGCATGCGTACTTTAATTTTTTGACGCCCTTAATCTCAAAATTAATTTAATGCGATATCAGCATATCAACTTTTTGAATATTTATAATAAAAACTATCTCCCCAAATTATCTTAATTGAATATCTGTTTCCAATGCGGAACTTCAGGTTTGTTGATAAACATGACGTCTTCTAGAAGTTCTACTCTAAATAGAACTTGTGATTCATTCTTCCGGAAGTTCTGGTATACGATTTTTTTAAAGGGAAAACAAAAGTGATAGCTATACTGATACTTCACCAAAATAAATTCGTTTGAAGACATTACACTGGATGGCGTCACATCATGTGCTCGTACCAGCTTGATGTACACACTCCACCCCCAGCTGTTCTGTGGCACTGTGTTAACGTTGCTGGTTGGATCTCACGTTTCTTTGGCTCGAATTTTATTTTCTATACAAAGGGTAAGTTTTTTGTCATTCGTAACTGTTGAGACTTCTTATATATAATAGAAGTAGCATTAATGTTGTGGTTATTGATACGGGATTGTGACCCAATGCTATTCTGAATACCGTCCTCATAACTGGTGGTTGGCGACCATCCTCTACTCGTAAAGTTCTCGGGCTGTTTTTACCAATCCCCCAAGGTTTTGTATCTCTGGGAATCCAATTTGGTATTATTTCAGTTTTGTACCACCATGGAATCTGGGATTTTTAACACATACAATAGATATATGTATATCTTATTCTGAGTAACTCATTCTACTGTATCCACTTCCGTCGCAAATTAATCATAATGTCGCTATTTATTTTTTTAAAATCCTTGACAATATTTATCACAAAACTTTCAAGAAAATGTACTGGGCTTTGAAGTAGAGGGAAAATGTAGGGTAAAATACTAAAAAAAACACCAAACAAATCTTTGAAAAACCTAACCTAACTTTTCCCTCATCTTTCAGGCCAGCCCATTACAGATGATTTATGATAATAATTAAAAGAAAAACGAAAAAAAAAGAGGAAAAGTTGTCGTATTGTGAAAGGTAAAGTAATATTAAATACTGTATATGCTATGCAGATGATACTGCTCTTATCTCCGATAGTAAAGAGGCCTTACAAAAATAACATCAACAGATTAGTGGAAAAAGGTGAAAATATGGTTTATAATTTAATGCTATAAAGACTAAAATCATGGTTGTTTCCAAATTGAAACTAAATGCTAAAATAAAAATTATGGTAGGCAACAGGTAAGTAACATTAGTTGTAATGGTAGGGGAAACAAAATCAGTATTTAATGATTCAAATGACCGAATGAAAAAAAGTCATTGACTTCAATTTGAGAAAAGGGCTGCTGAAAGGTTTTATATGGCAAGGACTGATGTATTGGGCAGAAGCGTGAACACTTTCAGCAGACACCAGAAAGAGGTTGGAGGCCTTTGAATTGTGCTGTTATAGGCGAATGCTATGAATAAGCTACACTGACTGAAAACAAATAAAGAAATACTAAAATTAGCAAAAACTTCAAGAGAAAAACTGAAAATGTACAGAGAGAAAAATGAGATACTTTGGTCATATAATTAGGGATGAGGGAAGGCAAAGACTGGGATGGATGGATGAAATTAAAAACTGGGTCCCCAGAGAGATATAAAACCTTGGAGAGGATTGGTAAAACCGGCCCGAGATCGTTTAGAGTGGAGGAGTGTGCTCACCAACCCTCAGATATGAGGGCGGCACTCTGATTGATCATTCAAACAACATCTCTTGAAAATATGAATGAATTCCATAGTCTTTGTCGGAAATTTATATTTGGTCACACAAGTGGGCAGGGCCTTGAAGTAGAGGGAAGTTGTGGGGTGAAAACATGCAAGAAGCAGACGAAACCAAACCTATCGACTTAATATCAGCATGCATGTCTAACCTAACCTATCACATTAATTAATAACATTCACATTTTGACACCCATTTTCTCTTTATACGACTGTAAACCTTTACTTGAATAAACAACTCTCGTTTTTACTCTTTTTTTTTTTTTAAGAATGCATATTTGTAGCTCTCATGTGGTCAAGATGGCTACTTAGGATGCACAGAGATGCATTTATGCTTTACTGTACAGTACCTGTACAATATTCACCATGTTCAATGTATTTATTATGTACTATTATTTTTGCAGGACGTATAACGGTGAAGTTTGTGAGAAACTTCCCCTGTTGAGCAATATTTTTACTGTTCACTTGTAAATAGAAAATAAAATTATTTTAAACTAAGCTTAATTTTCTTATACTGAAAACAAAACTTATTTTCGTTTCTTTACTAGAATTAACTTGGTACCTCATTAATTCACTTGATAACACTCGGTTATTAAAATTTAGATACTTATTTATGTATCACAAGTTAAAATTACCAGCAGCAGCTCAGCTGCACCTCACACATCATCATTTGATAAGCTGAATTCACCAGATTCTGGAAAAAATGGATACTTCAGTGGCCTCAGCACCACCAATTCTACCACCAACTGCTCCAACTTGCCCAGAACTACCTGCTTAGACATCTTGGTGTGGTGGAAATAGAGACTAGCAGGTGCTGTTGACAGAATGACTGTGCTGAAGAGAATGGGTGTGTGTAGGAGGATGTGGGAGGGCAGGCAGTGGGAGGCTAAAGCACGGTTGCCAACTCTGAATTTGCAGTCAGTACCAAATCCATCTTTATCAAACAGATTTTTCAATCCTAAATTTCCTTGAATTTTGTACAGTACTGTAATGGAAAATACCAAATGGAAACCCTGCAACTGAGCTCTAGGCTGGAGTGAGAACTTGCTCAACCAAGTTCGCTGACCCTGATATTCAAACGCTGCAGCCTTGGCTGTGAATTATGAAAATTTGAATGTGAAGTTTAAAAAAAAAGAGGTGGTGGTAATACAGAGGGCTGTATAGGTACCTGCGAGTGTACGTAAATAAATTTGGAAATCGTGAATTATCGCGACTCCACTGTTCAAGGGTTCTACCATTTGAATTTTTTTTCACTTAATGGATTTCCAGGATATCTATCCTTTCATACTGTATATCAAAGGATATCTGTACAGTACTGTGTATATTTTGGTGAAAGTAGGTCCCATTAGGGACAGTGTGGATACAACACACTGTATACTGTCCTAAGCCTTAGGTACAAGTAGAGGCAGCATGGCCAGTACTACACATGACTGCCTTTACTTCCCCAACTTGTAAACTATGGTCAACTGGGAGCACCCAGGAATTAAACCATCGATCCCTGGAACAGGAGGCGAGCACTGTTTCCGCTCGACTGCTGCGGCCCTATATATTTGCGTACCAATTATGTTACAGAAATACAGAATATTGGAAAATAAAAATAAAAATTAATTAGTGGTACATGTTTACACTAAATTAGTTATTAAATTCAGAGAAAGATTTTGATCACAGATAACTACTGTACTTAGCTATTTCTTAATATTGAAATAAAAATGGCAATGCTCATCGAGTGTGTACAGTACTTTACTGCACTAACTTTATTTCAGAATTGAAGTACAGTACTGTACCTGTACTATGAGATATTAACCTAACAGTTTAACACCTGATTTGTGATACTGTGTTGAAAAGATAACATAAAACTTCTAATCTATCAAATAGAATCCATATGTCTGTAGTTTGTTTATAACTTATGCTTTCATTGTGTTCATATACTGTACTGTATAATGTAGTATACCGTAATGGATTGGGTAATGGGTCTTTGTACACACCCTCTAGAAATTGTTGATGAACTTGACAAGATGCTTGATTCTGGAAATCTTGGTGGTAAAGTGCAGTCAGCCACTTAACATAAACTCTTTACATTTCGTAATGAAATTTATTATATTAGACTAGAGTAGCAACAGAGGAATAACTAGTGGATAAACAGATTTATTATGACCTATCTTGAAAGGATACTGTACAGTACGTACTGTACTTTTTTATTGTTTGATTATTTCATTATGGAGTGCTATCTCTTAGCATGATAATGATGTGTCCCACTTAATTTAGATCGATGTAGAAATTCCAAAATGATTTATTACACTTTTCTCACAGTTTACAAAAATTGCTTACCATGCAAGTGTATAGGTGGCTCATTGAATGTTGAATAAAAGATGGCCGATCAAACTCCATGTTTGTTGATAATGTCATATTATAAACCAGTGCTTTTTTCCAGATATCTTTTGTAATCATGAGTATCCTGGCCAAAGGAGGTACTGAGGGGCCTGGCTTCATTGGAATCCGATTCTGTCAAGAATGCAACAACATGTTATATCCCCGAGAAGACAAGGTGGCTAACTTTTGAATTATTGAAGACTATATTTTTTTGTGTTTAATTGTGCTGTTTCTGTAATTGTACAGTTTGCCCTTGTTAATGTTGGCTGTTGTGTTCCTATAAAAGGTTGGTACTGTTTAATCAAAATCTGTACAGGGGGTCCCTGGGTTACGAACGGGTTCTGTTCCTGAGGACGCTCTGAAGTTGGATTTGTACATAAGCTGGAACACATGCTATTTGCATACGTATTTACAAAACAATTTTTAAAATCCCACTATATCATAGCCTAAGTCCTAACATACAACTAAAATCGCTTAATTTTTAGACAAAAGAAATATTGACAAAATACAGTAAATGAAAGTAAAAAATATTTCATCAGGTAAATAAACTACTGTAAATTTCAAGTTTAACCCCGTTCGTATCGGTGGGCATTTGTAAGTCGGACTGTACAGTAAAAACAAAGAAAGTTCCTGAGTGAATAAGAATTTCTTTCCCAACCACAGCCCTGTTTTGATTATTTTATTTTATTTTAGTGTTTACTCTGTTTGTGGTCTAGAACGTAATACAGTAGAAGTACTTTTCTATAATTCTGCTACTGAATGATGATTTACTATCTTCAACACCAAAAATTGTGAAAATATATTTAATGTTTTAGTGCCTAAATGACTTTTACATTATTGAGAACTGGCAGCAGACTCCAAATACTGTACAGTATGACTCTTAAAAGCTAATCATCATACTAGAATTTTTTTATACTGTTAGAAGCACTATGATACATACCCCTGGAACTGATCCTTGTGGCATCATTGCCAGCCAGAGTACTGACTACAAATATCTCTTTCCTGTACTGTTTTGTACAGTTAAGAGATATATGGAACTGTAATTCTAACAGTATAAAAAAATTCTAGTATGATGATTAGCCCTTTAAGAGTCATACTGTACAGTATTTGGAGTCTGCTGCCAGTTCTCAATAATGTAAATGTCATTTGGGCCTTTTTGACTACAGAAAATATCCCAAAGTTTCCATATTTGATATTGAAATTGGTGTAAAGCTGTGGTTTAGTGAAAATTTGGGGTTTTATGAAAATGTATTATAAAAAGATATGGTACTGTAAGTTATTGTACTTGATCAATATTGAACTTCATTTAATAATGGTCCAGTTTATTCATATATATATATATATATATATATATATATATATATATATATATATATATATATATATATATATATATATATATATATATATATATATATATATATATATATATATATATATATATATATATATATATATATATATATATATATTGTCTTTTTCCTGCTTACAGTATAATGAAAGCTTTTTGTGTAAAAAGTCATTTCCATCCATTGCATATTTTCAGCCTTTTGCCTGCCATAACTTTTTCAATAAATAAACTGTTAATTATTATTATACACACATGCACACAGCCAATAAGTACTCGTATACTGTATGCATATAAATAAATATCATGTAATCATGGATAAAATAATAGTGTACTGTATATTAAAATGATGAACACAGTATTTCACAGAGGAGGCTTTTCTGTACAGTCATTGCAAAAGAATGTGGTCTGCTTTCACTTGTAATCACCTTTTCCATTTTTGTACATTGACTAAATATTATAGAGCGTTTCTGTATACTTTGCAATTTGGCTTGTGCTTTTTTATATTCATACGAAATATAGTACTAACATTATTCCTAAGTAAAATTTTAACATGATAGCAGTACAGTATAGCTTATCTCTAGGTTCATCAGTGAATATAGACCAAGAGAACAAATCCGCATCATTGATTGCCTTGTACAGTATAGGCTCATTTTTCTTTGGATTTTGGATAGGTATTGTAATTTAGGCATGGAAGCATTTATTTTTCCAATCTTGAGTGAAAGCAGCCAGTTGCCTATAGGTTTAGGAATAACGTAGCTTAGCGGAAATGTTTATATCTACTCTGTTAATTTAAAAGTATTAAAACATTTCAGGAGAACAAGATCTTGCTGTATGCCTGTCGAAATTGTGACTATAAAATGCCAACCGAAAACAATTGTATTTATGTCAACAAACTTATGCATGAAATTGATGAGCTACGACACATCAACCCAGAAGTTGTACAGGTAAGTGTTCTAATGCTGACAAAGGGGTTCTTAGTACCTCATTAATGTTTTCAGGCTACTGCTATAAAATTTGTTGGTGTTAGCTTATTTTTAATTCCTGGCCGATTATCTTCATACATTACTTTCATTTTATTTTCAAAACAATATGAATACAGGTATATTGCATTATTTATGGCTAACATCCTTCACTAGATGACCGGTGAAACCAATTTTAATCGTTAAGACATCATAGACCGAGACCAAATCCAGAAAAGGATCTTTACAAGCGACAGTTACCATCACAAGTGGGAAGCAACACATCACAAGTGCCATGTTAGGTGACTCTTAAATTGATAGCCATACTGATTGGGATAGTCTGGCATCAACCCATTCAGCCCCATTCTAGACACTGCCATACAGGTTCATGGTGGAAACCCATAGATGTGTAAAACTTTATAATTATTTATTTTAGCACCACTTTCTGTATGTAAATTTGTGTGTATGTAACCGAGTAAAAAAAACCGCATGTCTACCTGAAATTACAAGTTAAAAATATTTTATACCTTATGAGAATTGCCGATACAGTCGGCCCTTAACATACGCAGGGGTTACGTAACAGAAATACCCGTGGATGTTAAAAATCCGCGTATTTTTGCTCCCCCACCCCACCTCCCCCCCCAAAAAAAAAACCCTGGCCCCCCATGTCTTATTTACCGTATATACCTGTGTGTAGTTCGAGTTTTTAAGACCAAATTATTTGGCAAAAAATTGGGGGTCGACCTCTAAACGGGTAATAGTTTCGTTAGGTTGAAAAATATTTACCAGTAACTACCAGTAAACAATGGAAATGATGCACCAATGCACCACCAGCTGTGAGTGTTGGTACAGTTGCCAGGGCAGATCTCTTGCGTCATCATAGCAAGCCCAAAGTAGCCAAATCCATGGTATGGTAGCACAGGATGATGTAAAACATAAAGTATTCATTTATTAAAGTGTATTTATAGATACTGTACATAAATTTTTGTTCATTACATTTGAAACATCAATCTTTGTTAATTAAATTTGAAACAAAAGAAAACTACGATACCGTATTTTCATTAAAATATTACATCACAAGTATATTTTACCTTAACTGTGACTGAATGAATATATTCTCGGAAATAAATATGGAAATGTAATATTTTTGCTGGAATGACGTACATATTACAGTGGAAAGTGGGATAAAATCATGACAAAAACAATGACTTTCGCTTTCTTTCGTTGTTCAAAAGATTTTACCGTAATCGCTTTTCGAACGGTTTTCAGTTAAAAAACTGTTGTACTCGTACTGTATTACAATAATATTCTATCCTATCATTAGCCTTATAATCCCACAACTGAAAACCATTCGAAAAGCGATTACGGTATCATCTTTTGAATGAAAGAAAAAGAAAGTCATTGCTTTCGTCACAATTTTATCCCACTTTCCAATGTAATACGTACATCATTTCAGCAAAAATATTACATTTCCATGTTCTCAGAAATAAATGGTAGTTTTGTTGAAACGCAATGTACAATATTTAATATTAAAATGCAAAAATAGCTATAAAAACAATTAAAACACCCGTAATGTACTGGCTGGCATTTCCACTCGTCCCTGCTCCCGCCAGTCACCTCCTCCCCGCTCTATCCCTCCGCCTCCTCCACATCGTCACTACTGTTGTATTACAATAATATTCTATCCTAATTCACCTGAATAAATACTACGATACCATATTTCTGAATATTTTCATTAAAATCCATCAAAATAATTTTCCTTGTCATCGTCTTCAACACCAAACAGCTCCTCCCAGTCTTCTTCTTGAACAGGGCTAGAGGGTACGTGTTTTTTTAATCATTTTCAGTTAAAAAAAATGTTACATCACATGTATATTTTACCTAAGCTGTGCCCGAATGAATATATTCTCAGAAATAAATAGTAGTTTTGCTGAAACGTGATGTATTTCAATGTAAAATAGGATAAAATGCATGACGAAAACAAAAGACTTTACCTAACTTTCCGATGTTCAAGAGATGTTACTCGTTTTTATAATAGTTTTCGGTTAAAATACTGTTATATTACAATGATATTCTATTCATACTGTGCTTGATATAATGCATTCACGGAAATGTAATATTTTTGCTGAAATGACGTACATATTCCAGTGGAAAGTGGGATAAAATCGTGACGAAAACAATGACTTGCTTTCTTTCGTTCAAAAGATGTTACCGTAATCGCTTTTCGGATGATTTTCAGTTAAAAAAACTGTTGCATCACGAGTGAATTAGGATAGAATATTATTGTAATACAAAAGTTTTTTTAGCTGAAAACCATTCGAAAAGCGATTACGGTAACATCTTTTGAACGAAAGAAAGCGAAAGTCATTGCTTTCGTCACTTTCCACTGTAATACGTACGTCATTTCAGCAAAAATATTACATTTCCATATTCTCAGAAATAAATAGTAGTTTTGCTGAAACGTATTGTATTTCAATGTAAATTAGGATAAACTACATGAAAACAAAAGACTTTACCTAACCTTCCGATGTTCAAGATATGTTACTCGTTTTTTTTAATAGTTTTTGGTTAAAATACTGTTATATTAGTGATATTCTATTCATACTGTGCTTGATATAATACATTCACGGAAATGTAAAATTTTTGCAACTACAATGCTGATGTCAACACAAGCGTGGTTACAGAGAGACTGACTGAGTGAGGGAGAGCTGTGTGTGTGTGTGAGGTTGCGGGAATGGGCGGTGTCCTGTGTTCGGTGCCGCGCGCGGGTTGAATGTACTTTAATGAACAGAATATTACTCCGGCGGGGCAATCCACGTATTTGCAAATCCGTGTATGCTAAACCCGCGTATGTTAAGGGCCGACTCTGTGTGTGTGCGTGTGTGTGTGTGTGTGTTTTTATTTTTTTTTATTTTTGCTCTTTCTGTATGTAAGATTAAGTGTGAATGTAATTAAATAAAAAACATGAAAAGTACGGTATATATATATCTACTGAAAATTACAAGTTAAAAATTAACCATAACATCGAGCTCGCAGGTGGGGTGTGGTTAGAAATATCCCTGCTCGGCCAAGGGAACTCATGGGAGAGTATCCGTATAGTTGGAAATCCGTAGCCAGGGGAGTGTCTGTACTGCATGTGGAAAATTAAATTAAAGAAAATGACATTATTCTGTATTATTAAATTTCATATGCTAATTATGTACAATAAAGGTGTACAGTAGAGTTGTAAAATAAAATGTGGAATTTGGAAATGAAGAAATGTTTGGAGGTGTGGTTGTTGTTGGTGGTGATGCATGGATACTCTCCCATACGTTGACTGAGTTGAGGCACTGGAGTCTGGTTAACTGGCAGATTCAAGTAACTGACACCAAAATGAAATAAAAATAAAATTTTCTCTAAAATTGGCTAAAATCGTAAGTTTGAATACCAAGCGCAATGGGGGTGAACTACCATATTTATTGCCATGGTAAACATTAAAATCGATGCATAGTAAATTGTAAAATAGCTCATATTTATGGTTAAAAAAAAAATATCTCATTCTACACTTTAACCACCCTCTGGGCTTTGCAACACAGTTCAGCCAGGCAGTAAATGAGCAGACTCTCAGACTTGTGGCTTCTGTGCTGTGTGTATGCCATATCATATCAGGAGGGAGTGCTGTGCCATCCATGCTCTTCATATTTCTTATTTTCTTAGTTTTATATTACATTCTCTTATTTTTTCCAAGCCACATTTAAGTTGTACTGTATTATAATGATTTGTCCTCAACTTTTATAGTTTCATTACATGTAACAATATATGAAACGACTGGACAGGTGAGTCAGCGACGCAGTTATAGCCCACCACCTCCACAAACATTCGGTTCTCACACTTACACAACCACGCTCTTAATTTTTATTATTTTATAGTTTTATATTACATTTTATTTATTTCTAAGCCACATCATTTATATAGAGTGGAATAAGTGTTAAAGAAGTCCATTTTTTTGAGACAAATTTGCAAGGTCATCCTGTAGCACTGTGCATTGTAGGATTTATTGGGGGATCCTAAGAGTGAGGTTCAACTAACTGGAAAATCTCTCTATCCGGCACCTCTCAGTCCTCATAGGTGCCGGATAACCAGGATTCTACTGTAAAATGAAACCCTTTATTTTCAATCATTCCGCTTTAACTTGCACAAATCAGAGACACCAATCTTAATTATGATAATATATTACTTCAGTCTATTTAGCTGTACTGCAGACCCAGAGAAAACAATTGAAGTGATTTTGCCTTCACTAATTTGTTTATTAGAGTAATATTCATCATACATTCTGAAAAGAGGATCTCAGTAGGAGGTAAAAATAAAAGTTAATTTTATGGTTGACTATTCACTATGGGAAGTACTGTATAATGAGTCCACTTTATAAGAGGGCAGTACAGTACAGTACTTCCTTAATATGTTAATGCTAAGTTCTATTAATAAAAGATAAATCCTGCTTACTATTCCTAACTGATTTAGAATCTTACTTGTCACTTCATGATGCCTTGTAGGTCATAAATGAAAAATGAAATCCCATTTTATTATGAATACAAAGCAATAAGTGACTGGGTGTTCCCTTTTATCTCTTTAGGGGATCAGAAATGAGCTGGAATTAAGAAGATTGGTGTATGAACTTATGATGGCGTAGAGTTGCTTAAATATAAAGTAGTACAGTACTGTACCGTATATGTATTTCAAGTTTGTCATGTTTTTGTTGACCAAATGTGCTTTTGGTTGCTGGTCATTGTGATTATGTTGAAACTGAAGCTATAAAAGTAAAATGCTTTTTGTCATGATAAAAATTAAATAATTTTACTATTACTCTTCCCAAAGGACCCCACATTGCCTCGCACGGATGACCATCCTTGCCCTCGCTGTAACTCACGTGATGCCGTGTTCTTTCAAGCACAGACAAGGAGAGCTGAAGATGAAATGAGACTGTATTATGTCTGCTGCAATACAGAATGTACCCACCGCTGGACTGAGTGAATTACTAGTATTTTAGGATTGTTTACCATATACTCAGCTTATTTTGTCTACATATATAGGGTAGTTAGTTTTATGTATGTTGTCACAGGAATGGGGTCAAATATGTATGCCCAAATACAAATAGAATATAAATACAGTACTGTAATCCAGAAAAAAAATCAAATATTTATTTTTGGACTCCATCTAATACAATTAATTCCAATTACAAATACCCTGTATAGAGGTACAGTACAGTTGTTTTACCCTAATTTTGGAATTGTTTTCCAGGCTCTACTTCCAGCTTTATGGCTTAAATTAAATATAATTGGCCATATTTGTCAGTTTAAAATTTCATACCATAATTATCTCCTGTAACATTAATAAATATTGATGCAATTTAATTTAGGTAATTTTTTTTTGTGTGAGTGAATGCCTACACAATGGTCATGAGGCACAATATTCTATTTCTTTTTCCCATTTGATGTGCTCGTAGGCTTGTGCCTGGAGTTGTGTTGTATTTTTTATGTATACATTGAATTTCTATGCTCTCCGAGCTAAATTAAAATAATTTAACAACTATCAAGGCTCTCGAGGAATTTAACCCCATACATTGGATGACTCAACTGATGGTTGGGGCTCTTGATTTTTTGGGGGGGATCTCATGTATAGTGAAAAATAAAGCCAGTTTGAGTAAGTATACAAAATTATCACAGGTATAGTAATTGTACTGTATTTGAAGCAAATACAGTACAGCAAATAAAAGTATCAAATGCAAATGAAATACAAAACTTTAATTTCTTTCCAAATACCAAATTTTCTGTACTGGCCATCCAACATTTTTAGATAATGTTCATCCAAACATTAAGGTTGTGTACAGTCACGTTCAAGATTCTTTGAACACTGCTGGAGACAGCTGGCAACTGAAGGCCGTTTGTTTACTATAGTACGTAGTGCAGTATAATATATGAAACAACTAAGATCAACCATTAATTAAGCAACGGGGAACTAATTAACCAATCACCGATCACTTTTACATTTGTTCATAATTTTTACTCCGTACTATAGTAAGCAAATGGACTTGAGTTGCCAGCTGTCTCCAGCAGAGTTCGAAGAATCTTGAAGGAGACTGTACCTACCCCTAAATGCATCATCAGTTTTACAAATGATGGACCAGGGAGTTATTGCTTCATTTAAAGCACATTTTCTGAGAAGGACATTTTCTCAAGCTATCAGAGCAACAGAACAAAAAGAGGATAGGACTTTAAAGGAATTTTGGAAGTCCTACAGCATTTCTGATGCTGTGAAAAGCATTGCAGATTAATGGGACGAGGTAATAGAAACCAACATGAATGGTGTTTGGAAAAAACTCTGTCCACAGTTTCAGGGGCTCTGAAGATAATGTTGGTGGAAGTGACAACTCCAGCCTGTTATTCATGAGGATGATGTCACATAGTTGCTCGAGTCTCATGCTGAAGAATTAAGCAATGAGGACCTGATTGAACTGGAGAAGCAAATTTTGTCAGAGGCTGTAGAGGAAGGTGAAACTCCCGAACCAAAGCGATTTGTTACAAAAAAAAAAATGGCAGAAGGTTTCAGGCTTATTGAAGGATTGTTTAAATATGAACAGGAAGATACCAACACAGCAAGATTTACTAAGGTTCATAGAGGTATTACTGAATATCTACAATGCTACAGAGATATTTATGAGGAAAAGAAGAAAGTTTCAAATCAACCATCCCTTGAAAAGTTTTTTAAGAAAGTTGAAAGGCAGCCCAATCCAGTCCCATCAACCTCTGCAACATCTACAGAACCAGTCCCCAGCAACTCCAGAACCAGTTAATTCTATCTTACCATATTCTCCAGAACCAATTCTGTTAACATCTACATCATCATCATCTTCAGCTTTGTCCCAATAAAGCCTGTTACTCCTACAAATGCCCATCTCTACATTCAAGCCAGCCCCAGCTTTTAATACAAGTGTTGAATTTTAATTTTTACTTTTCTTTACTGTATTTTACCATTAAAGTTCTTCTTTTCTCTTAAATTAACTGATTCAAGATGTATGAAAGGACTTGGGCTATGATATAGTACACATAGGGTATGTATTCTGACTTAGTATGTGCTTTTCCAACTTAAGGACCGCCTCAGGAACAGAACCCATTCGTAACCCGGGGACCACCTGTACCTACAATATACTAAGCACAAATTACACTCTGGACATACAGTCAGCTAAAAGATTGTCCTTCCTTTTTATGTGTGGTATTTCTAGATTAAATTGCTGCAACATGAGTGACCATCGCATTAGTCTCCGATTTCGATTTTTCATCTTGTCCAAAAATTTGAGTGGGTTGTGATTGCTATACACACGCACTGGGTAAACAACATGACACAAATATACATAAAAGTTTTCCAAAGCAATCATCAGTGCAAGCAATTCTTTTTCAATTGCTGAATAGTTTTTCTGGTGTTTCTCGAGTCTGGAAGATAAATAACACACAGGGTGGAGTACGTTATCAGCAGATCCAGCTTGAAGTAATACAGCACTGGTTCCATTATCACTGGCATCAATGTGCAGACAATAGTGCTTTTCAAAATGTGGGGTCTGTAACACAGGAGCACTGGACAGCAGTGACTGAACTTACTCAAAGGACATTTGGCACTCTGGGGTCCACTTGAACTGCTTCTTAGGGTTGGTTACGTCTGCGAGGGGCGCTGTTACCGGTCTGAAGTTTGGGCATTTGGGCCAAACCTGCGGCAATATCCTGCCATTCCTAGGAAATGCAGGACAGATTTGTGGTGTGCAGGCCGTGGTAACTGCTGAATGGATTCTATTTTTGCATCAACAGGTGCAAGTTTCCCAATAAAGACCACAGTGTGTGTCCAATTTCAGTCTTGGTGAGATTGACGGTTAACTTCGCATAATCTAACCCAGTGAAGAGGGCCTTCAGTCTGAATATGTGTTCTTCCCAACTGGACAATACCACCACCAAGTCCTCAAAATATGCTTGTACCCCTTCCAAACCTGTGATGACAGTTGACGAGATGCCGGAAGGCGGCAGGGGCATTACACACACCAAATGGAATGACACATTACTGGTGAAGGCCATCTGGAATTACGAATGCGGTTATCTTCTTTGTCCTCTCCGTCAACTCCACCTGGTAGTATACTTCGAGTAAATCCAACTTCGTGACGAATTCTGCTTTGCCGATACCATTGATATCATCATCCAGTCTGGGTAGTGGAAAACAGTCAGGAAGGGTGATAGCGTTGACCTTGTGGTAATCAGTGCAAAGCCTTCGACTACTGTCAGGCTTCGGCACCAGCAAGCACAGCGACGACCATTCACTGTTGCTCGGCTCCGCCAAACCATAAGAGAAGGAAGTCCACCTCTTGCAGCTTCTTTGCCTTTGTGGTGTTCATCTGGTAATAGGGTTGTTTGATAGGAGATGCACTATCAACCAGGAGGACATAGTGTTGGACGATCAGGGCCGTGGGACATCCTGGCAGATCCCTCGGAAGTCGTCGAGTAAACCCTTCAACTCCATGGACTGCAAGGGTGTCAGATGCTGCAATTAAAACTCAATTTTAGCCAAAATGTCACGATTACATAACTTGACAGGCTGGTCCAGGCAGTAATCTTCAGGCACAACTTTATTGTCTGGCACTTGATCCTGGATTAGCCATGCCTCTGATTCTCTAATGTGATATGGCTTCAGCAGATTGACATGAACCAGACACTCAATTCTCCTATGCTCAGGGGTTTCTACCACCAGATTTACATCATTAATTTTTTTCTTAATCTTATAAGGATCAAAATAACTTGACTGCATGGAGTTTTTCGCCAGAGGTAGGAAGAGTAGCACTAGTTCTCCAGGACTGAAGGTCCGTTCTACTGCCTGTCAAAATTTTCATTCATAGTAGCGTGAACATATTTTAAATTTTTCTGTACAAACTTATGAACATGATTTAATCTAGTCTTGAATCTCTGTATGTATTTAAGTAGTGGCATACTTTCCCCTTCTGTCAACCAACTTTCTTTCAACATTTTGAGTGGTCCTCTGACTTCGTGTCCAAATATAAGTTGAAAAGGGGAATAACCCAAGGACTCCTGTTTACTCTCGTAGAAGGCAATGAGCATTAAGTGAACACCTTCATCCCAGTCTTTATCCTCGTTCATACAATATTTCTTTAACATTCCTTTGAGCGTTTGATGGAACCTCTCTAAAACACCTTGTGATTCAGGGTGGTAGGACGTGGAAGATATTGTTTCACTTTTAGCTCACTAATCACCTGTTGAAACAGACCGGATGTGAAATTGGATCCCTGGTCAGATTGAATGCTACCAGGAATTCCGTACTGGGTGAAGAACTTAATGAGAGCTTTAATAATGATCTTTGCAGAAATATTTCTTACAGGAACAGCTTCAGGATATCAGGTTGTTACACACATAATAGTGAAGATATTGATTCCAGCTTTTGTCTTAGGGAGAGGCCTGACACAGTCGATAATTATGTGAATAAAAGGTTCATTAACAACATGAATTGGTTTTAGGGCTGTAGGGGGAATAACATTATGTATTAGGTATACCCACCATCTGACAAGTGTGACATGTTCGACAGAAATTTGACACATCCTTTCTCATCCCAGGCCAGAAGAAATGCCTCAGTAGCTTATTATATGTCTTATTTACACCTAAATGACCTCCAGGAAAATCATGTGCAATACTGAGTACATCATGCCTATATGAAGTAGGAATCACTATCTGGTGGACTAGGGTACTTCTGTCATCTGCAGGAGTATCAATGGGCCTGTACGTCCTCATGAGTAGATCATTATTTAAATAACATGTTCCACCTGGTGCCTCTTTTTCATCAACAGCAAGACTAGATAGTGAACAAGTTATTTATCTTCCCTTTGAGCTTTTATGAGATTATTTCGTGTTAAGGGAATACAGGAGTATTTTGAATTTCTTTTTCATTGGAAAGGTCTCTAACCTCAAGCAATTTACTAATACCCAATCCACTGTTATCTGAATCACTGACAGTTCACGTCAACTCCTCAAGGGTGGAACTTGCCCATCACGTGATCTGACCACGTCACCTCATAGCTAGTGGAAAATTACAGGGGGTGATATGATTATATAACGTCTATATACTTTCCCCATATTTATATAAAGGCTTAGGGGCTAATACACGCCTCTGGGACAAAGTTATAAGATTGAAGGATCGCATCTCTAAGTTTAATGTAATCTTGGCAAGTCTCTTTAGGCAAACTAGTGAAGAATTTTTGTAGCTTTCCCTACAAATACTGTTTGAACCATGAATGACCAACCCTCTATAGGCCATTGCAGACACTCCGCAATCTTCTCAAATTGTATAAAGAACTCATGAGGAACTCTCTCATCGAAAGTAGGAACTTGTCTAGACTGACTGCTAACATCAAAATTATTCTTCTCCCCTTTTCTCAACTGTAGTTCTAATTCTAGTTTCCTCAATTCATGTTCTCTTTTTTCCCTGGGGTTCCTCTCTGTCTCTGGGCTTCCTCTTATCTCCGTTTGTTTCAAAATAACCAAGGTCGACACACCACTATCACCATAACTTACACCCAATAGTGTTAATGCAGACGAAGAGAGAACACCTTTTACTACTACTGTAGGTATTCAATAACTAAACTTCGAACAAGGTTGCTGAAGATTTGACCTCCAGAGCATAATATACAGCAATAGAAAACCAATCATTCTTTTTCAGCTCACTCTTTTGTAACTTATCCAGTGAAGGTTCTTCAACAAACTCAGCTAATCCAAATTCCATATTGAACTTATATACTCAAGTGTATAATCAATAAAATCGGTAATAAATAAAATTCATAACAAAGAGAAGGAGTGGTGGGATAAAAGCTTTGGAATCACTAGTAATGTGAGAGGGAATGTGAATAATATTCAAATGAACAAGAACAAGAACAAAATCGGTCCATTTCATTTGCAATAGATAATCTAAATAAGTAGAGCGAGCTGAACCACTAACTTACGGATAGATAACGCAAGCAACAAGTGATAAAACAAGTGGATAATGAAAACGTAAGGGAACAATCAAAACAAGTGGGCAAGCAGATCAAGGACAGGCTCCCGTATGTTATGGGACATAATTGTCCCATAACATGAAAACACAAGGGAAGATAAACGGGAATATTGATAATACACTAGAAACTGCTATAATATATTAAGTGGTAAACATATTTACACTATGTACACAGAAAGGTGAAAATGAAAGTACACCAACTACAACTGAGAAACAACAGGGACAAAAAGACAAGAACCTCCAACTAGCACATGGAATAAGTGTTACCTACCACAATATACATTATAATTATAATCCTAATCCATATACACAAAGTAAACTTAGCTGTGAGGTGACCACTCGGTAGCACAAACACAAAACCCTCAGAGACACCGGATACACATACACAGCTCAGGTCAGAGCCGGTCACCACTTCAGGAAGTCAGGGGAGTGTGAGCGAGTCACATCTACCAGTTGGCCTACCAATTAACCTCACAGAGTTGCCAGGTTGTTTATTACACTAAAAGGATGTAAACATTGACATGAATACATAATTTACAATACAACAATATACTATATAACCTACAACAATACATATCACAACCAAACATAATACAAACATAACACATGTAAGATGAAAAAGAATAACAAGCATATAATGAAAAACTCGTCCCTTGAACGAGCTGACTACCTAGTTCCCATCACACTTTGAATGTTAGATTTATGGTGGCTGGGGTTAATAGGAATATCAGTCATCTGATTCATAGCAATCCTAGCATTTCAAAAAGTGGTATGAATAAACTGCAGTTGTCTGAAAGTTGGAAGCCATTGAGTCTGTCATTGCATGGTGTGTACACAACCTGTACTTCAATTGTTCAGGCTCAGTTACAAAGTGGAATTCGGGATAATCACTCTCATTACCAGCTACTGAACATTATAATTAGATTTTCACAGGAAAAGCAGCTAGAACAGAAGAGGCTGACTATTCTCTTCACGGTACAGTACTATGTAGAATTATGGTGAGCTAATTTACCTCTGTTTTTCAAGTGTTAATGTTTGGTAGCAACTGATTGAGAGGGCAGCGGGTGTGGAGATTATGAAGTTCTGCTTTACATTTTGTACACATTTCACAATATACAGCCCAGTACTGTTTAGTAGTATAAATACAGTAGTTTAGTGACACATGATAGCTTGGGTTGTGGGGGAAGTGCTCTATGCTGATAGTGTATTTATGATGTGGTCTGGAAGGAGTGCTGGAACACTCATCATTGTGGAATTGATTCCTGCCTGGGGATCTGGTCAGACCTGTAGCTTTGTAATATCTTCTCTAAGGGATTAGTGTACTTGACTATAGTCTTAGTTCTTTGGAACGGATGATCCCTTGGGGAGGAAGTTGGCTGATAACTGCCCCCCCCCCCCTCAAAAAAATATACCTGTATAAAAATAAAACAAATGTCAAGTTATTAGGATAAGTAATTAAACATATGTATTTTTTGACTGTACTGTAGATCCTTAACGAGTATGTCCTATTGTATCGATATTAAAATGTTAAACAAAATCAAAATCTTCAAAACTACAGTTGGTTGAAAAAAAATCTTATCGAAATTGGAATTTAATGTGTTTAACTAGTACTGTACATCATTAATAAAAAAGTCAGAAAAATCATAGGTAGTAAATAATAAAACAGGTGGTGGCAGCTACGCAGTTTGTACGCAAAAACTAAAAATTTTCAAGTGCATTTGGACAAGTAATTACATTTCTTTTTACTACAGATCCTTAAGTATGTAATAAAGTTATTAATTACAATACTCCCTCAACAATACAATAAAAATATATGAGAGAGAACTCACAGTATTTTGTGGGTATGTGTGACGTCACAAAGAAAACATGGCGCCTGTTTCTTTTTTAATATTATTGTACTGTACAAATAGCGCTATACAGGTTTTTAGGTCAAATTATAAACATATTATACAGACGGTAGAAAGTCCTGAAAAACAGTACACGTTCAGTAGTTTATTTTCAAATGAAATATATTAATAAATTGGATGTGAATGAATCAATGGTACACAAAGTGAATCGGGGTTTACATGTTTTTGTCGGGAGTTTGTTATATATGCATTCACTTTAGCCAACCTTGAGCACGTTCAGAATTCCCGACAATCATCCTCGTGGTCATTGTATCTTCCCTACATTATGATGTGGATAATGAAGCTGCTTCAATATAATAATCATCACAAGTGTAGTGCACCCATTTCACCATCATCATCATCACCACCAGGTTAGTGTACACACATACCTCTGGTTTCCTTCATCAGTTCTGGCTGCTTTTCGACATTATGTATTCGGGAACTTTACCATTTCTGATGAGTGGTATGCAAACGATGTTGAAACAGCCGTTGGTTCATTTAATAATGTAAATTCAGGCCTTATTTTTTTCTCGCCCTGGCTGATCCGGTCACTTAACAACCCGCTCCAGTGTGTTTTTGATTTCCTGAAGACGAACGCTGGGTTTTGTCATCACAAGTGTAGTGCACCCATTTCACCATCATCATCATCACCACCGGGTTAGTGTACACACATACCTCTGGTTTCCTTCATCAGTTCTGGCTGCTTTTCGACATTATGTATTCGGGAACTTTACCATTTCTGATGAGTGGTATGCAAACGATGTTGAAACAGCCGTTGGTTCATTTAATAATGTAAATTCAGGCCTTATTTTTTTCTCGCCCTGGCTGATCCGGTCACTTAACAACCCGCTCCAGTGTGTTTTTGATTTCCTGAAGACGAACGCTGGGTTTTGTCTGGCAGCAATTTTCTAAGTAGAATTTCTGTAAAACTGAGAACTTTTCTTCGTCTTCAGGTTTTAAGATTCTATTCTCCTGCACTGTTGAGGAATCATGGAAAGAGCGACTTATTATTGTGTTATTTTTTTCACTTAAACATATGTTTAAAAGAAACTTTTGAAATGTGGCACACCGGGACCCTGGTGTGTGGTACAGCGGGACCCTGGTGTGTGGTACAGCGGGACTCTGGTGTGTGGTACAGCGGGACCCTGGTGTGTGGTACAGCGGGACCCTGGTGTGTGGTACACCGGGACTCTGGTGTGTGGTACAGCGGGACCCTGGTGTGTGGTACAGCGGGACTCTGGTGTGTGGTACAGCGGGACCCTGGTGTGTGGTACAGCGGGACCCTGGTGTGTGGTACAGCAGGACCCTGGTGTGTGGTACAGCAGGACTCTGGTGTGTGGTACAGCAGGGACCCTGGTGTGTGGTACAGCAGGACTCTGGTGTGTGGTACCAGGACCCTGGTGTGTGGTACAGCGGGACTCTGGTGTGTGGTACAGCTAGACCTGGGTGTGTGGTACAGCGGACCCTGGTGTGTGGCACGGGACCCTGGTGTGTGGTACAGCAGACCTGGTGTGTGGTACAAGCAGGACCCTGGTGTGTGCAGCGGGACCCTGGTGTGTGGTACATGGGACCCTGGTGTGTGGTACAGCCCGGGACCCTGTGTGTGTGGTACAACAGGACCCTGGTGTGTGGCACACCAGGACTGGTGTGTGGTACAGCCTCTGGGTGTGTGGTACAGCGGGACCCTGGTGTGTGGTACAGCGGGACCCTGGTGTGTGGTACAGCGGGACCCTGGTGTGTGGTACAGCGGAACCCTGGTGTGTGGTACAGAGGGACCCTGGTGTGTGGTGCAGCGGAACCCTAGTGTGTGGTGCAGTGTAGTGGAACCCTGGTATTTGGCGCAGTAGAATTCTGGTAAGTGGTATTGTACAAAAGTTGATCCATAACCTGTAATGATTATTTTTCCTTCTTTGTGACCGAATCATAATCAATATCTTTCATCTTTCAGTTGTTTTGTTTTGTTTTGCTTCTGCCCCCTGTTGTTTGCTCTGTGATCACTCTCGACACCTACGGATCACCTAACGCAAGAATTATTGAAGTCGACATGGTGAGATTTGGACTGTACAGGTGGCCGGCGAAAAAGTTATTGATGAAAATGGTGATTATTATTGTGGAGAGGAGTCCGAATAATGTATGGAAGTAAATAAAATGGTAAAATAATGAGTGTAAAGGGAGAATAAGTGCCATAAAGTGCAGCAAATGTTTCCAGAGCTTTCAGTGTATTTTTCGACGGTGTCTGTTTAAGTGTTTCTATGTGCTTCCAAGTCTTTCTTTTTGGTCAATATTGGGTATTATTTTGGTGTGTAAAATAACTTTTCAAGATTTTTTGTTGGTCTTTTATTTTGGTGATCACCAGTATATATCCTCTCTACGGCATCCCTAGTTACAGTCCATCAATTTACTTGTCACTAAATGATTCCCCCATAATTTTTCTAAGACCCAAATTTAATTCAATTGTACAGGCATTCTCCTACGGCCTCACCCCTGAAGATGTGAATTACACGAAAGTACTTGGGAACTTCGAGTTTCATTTTTTCCTATGTAGTTATCAGCATATATATGTATTTATATATACAAATAATCACTGTAGGTGCGCATGTTCCATGTATAGGAAGAGAAAAAATACAACTAACTTGTATTTCAAGGCGTAACTTGCTGTGTGTGTGTGTGTGTGTGTGTGTGCAGGAGTGACTGTACACACACCAAGGAGGACACCTAATTGTTATTGATTTATTTGTTTGGCCATCCCTCCTCCACACACTTTTGTTTGCTGCACCAACAGCCTCTCTGAGCCTTCACACAAACACTGTCTTTCTGTAAATGTTAGAAGTCTTTTCTCGTTGTCATTGTTTTAGGGATGAGCAAACTGTCATGCCTGTTTCTTCTTACGCCTATTCTCAGAGCAGATATCGATGCCAAGTGACGTTAAAAATAAGGTTTATCTCAATACATGCAACAAAATAATAATAATATTTTCCCCTTATGTTCTTGTTTTATGAAGTAAACCCATCAGTAAAATTATCGTGACCTTTGCTGCACTTTACATTCTGGAGCACAGGATGAAGTGTTTTGATATGTGCCCTGGGTGTGATAGTGTGCCTGCTTTCTTTATGTTGGACATACAAGTTGTCTTCCGATAGCAGTAGCGGTGGAGAAGGGATTTTCCTCGATAGAAAACCTAGTTCCCCGTTGAGAAGTGAGTGAGGGTGACCTACCCGAGAACTGTCCATGGTGATGCCAGTTGCTTCATAGCGGGAAATCCACCTTATTAATGAGGATTCGTGCACCCCAGTTCGCCGTGCCACCACTGTTGTTTATACGGGTATTGTGGAGGGTGGCGATGAGGGATGTACAGTAGGGGTCAAAAGTTCGCTCCCGCCCAAAATGAAGCAGTATCGACCCCAAATGAGATGAAACAGTCAGGGTAAGTCAGTCCGGAGACTCATTCCCGTGACTCAGTTTCACCACGGGGAGCGAACTTTTGTCTCCGCCTTTACCACTTCGGTTTACATTGCGTAATGAATTAGTCGAGTCCACGATTTTTTTTTGCCTGTAACAACCCAACCGATAATTCTGTGACTGTACGTAGACTCGCCACAAAAAGTTCTCGAACAGCTGGACACGACAGATTTCAGAATGAGCACAATGGCTCGTGTCATCTCAGAGTGGTTGGTATGCCTGGTTGTAAAGTGACTCAATATTTCGTAATAATATCTGTTGCTCGTCTTTGTAGTATTTGTAATTGAAAATAGTTAATTGAATTTGCAATAAAACTTTCACAGAGAGCAATGTTCATATTTCTCGTTCGTTTGTTATTGCATGACCCTTAGAGCGCTCGAGAACTTTTTGTGGTTCTCATTCAAATTTTCATCGGACCTATGGGTCGTATGTATATTTTTGATCGGTGAACTTGTTGATACGGATCATAGATACTACAATAAGCAAAGGCCAAGGAGACGAGCGCCGCTTGACAAGGCAAAGGTCAAAGAGACGGGCACCATGGCAACCGTAAAGGAGACGGGCACTACATCAAAGATAAAGGGGACGGGCACCACCTGGCAAAGGTAAAAGAGACATCCTGTGGTCCGTGGTTGATGGTAATACCAAAGTGCACAACCTTATCACCCATGTTATATGAGTGTAAAGCTTCTCCTCTACATGTTGCTCTGGACCTGGCAGAAACACCCCAGACATAGTCATCACAAACACATTAGCTCTTCAATTTCAACACTACATTTCACCAGGCCCCCGTCAGACTCAGATCACATACCCACCACACTACAACTCTCCAACAACCCCATCCTGATCCCAACACCTGCATCATAATATCAACACCAAGACGCAGACTGGGACACTTTCAAATCCACATTAGCCGAACAACACACACACTTAACCTCGAAGACCAACCAACAAGGAAAAAAGAGGAAACATGGACACAACTCTTTAACGTAATGACAAACGCAGCAGACGCACACACATACCAAAGCGCTCTCACAACTTCGTACCAGTACAAAGAGACATCACCACACTAAGAAGACACGTTATCCTTAACCTCAGTTACGACCACGACGTGCACTGAGCAGGCCTCGTAGAAGCCGTTCAGGAGCACAGGACACATAACCCCCCAAAAATTCTGACAAAGAATTGCCAAACTCAGGGGGACAGCCCAGGCCCCCTTCGATTTTCTGCTAGTTAACGGCAGACGGATCAGAGCCAGCTGAAGTAGCACATACATTAAAACAACACTGGGAACACATCTTGCACCCACACCCCCAACCCAACACAGATCCATCCTAAACCACATAAACAACATCACCGCACAAACACTACACGACAGAATCACACCAGAAAACACTATAGACACCACCACTCTCACACAAGAACACATCCTCACTGTACCATTCACCCTAATAGAAGTCAAACAAGCACTCGACGAACAAAGAAGAAAACATCAGGCGAAAGCAACACAGGACACCAAATCCTTAAACACTTACCCCCAGAAACAGTCACAGCCATCACATGCCTCTACAACACTAAACTTGTTACAGGATACTTTCCCACCACACAGACCCACAAAACTATAGACCCACCAGCCTCCTAGAGGTCTTGGGCAAGACGTTTGAAAAATTATACAACGAACGCCTCAGGCACCACTTTGAAGACGAAGAACTGCTTTCACACAAACAGTTTGGATTCAGGGCACAACACTCCACACAGGACGCACTGAACTTAATTACAAACTACCTCCACATGAACAAGGGACCATACAAAACAGCATTCACCGCCAAAGACGTACTTACAATCTCGTTCAAGATTCTTCGAACGCTGCTGGCAACTCAAGGCCGTTTGTTTACTATAGTACGTAGTAAAAATTATGAATAAATGTAAAAGTGATCGGGTGATTGGTTACTTAGTTCCCCGTTGCTTAATTTAATGGTAGGGCTTTGTTGTTTCGTATTATATTATACTACGTACTATAGTAAACAAACGGCCTTGAGTTGCCAGCTGTCTCCAGCAGTGTTCGGAGAATCTTGAATGAGACTTACAAAAAACTTTCGACACAGTCTAGCACGACGGACTAAATTACAATACATGCTCAAACTTCAGCCTCCCCCAAAAATCACAATAACTCCCAAGCAACTTCCTAACAGATATACAAATGAGAATTAAATTCAAACAAGAAAACTCAGACTACTTCCGACTGAATGCAGGAGTTCTACAAAGCTCAGTCCTCTCCCCAACACTATACATACTTTACACCAATGACCTGCCTGACCCCATGCATACCGACTTGTACGCCGACGACATAACACAACTAGTCAGACACGGAACCACTAGATTACCTTACAAAGAAGAAAAAAACCCACGGAGAGTTCACAAAGTGGGAACTCAAATGGCGTATGCAAACAAATTCCAATAAATCACAAATCACCTACTTTGGCATAAAAAGACATCAACCTCGCCACATATATCTGGACCCATACACCAACAACCCAACACCCATACTAATAACACAGACAAACAGAGTACATCCGACCACACCCTCACCATGAAACACCACATCATCATGAAGACAGCAACAGCACACACACAAAAAAAAACACTCACAGGCATACAAAGCATTAATACGCCCCATTACCATGCACACCCAACGAACTCTAGTTAGCAGCACCAACCAACATCAAGAAACTACAAGTCATGCAGAATAAATCACTGAGGTTCATACACAACACACACACACACACACTGGACATCCTTCACTACAAACGAACACCTACATGAACACAGCAACAATCCACCACTCAACATCTACTGGAGACTATTAGGTGACAAACAGATATTAAACCTCCTAACAACACACCCACGATAGCAGGAATACTTTGACGACATCATAATTTACCCGCAGATACAGAAACAGTAACCCCTCCATATTAAACAGACCCAATACACCATACTCACCCACTGTGTACTAAAACACGTAATCAACACCAACAACGCTCCTGCACCTGGGCGGCCTTAGAACAATCCAGGTACACCACATCAAGCCGCTCTGAGTTCAGGTATATTCTCCTCTCACCACTCCACTCAAACTCTGATGGTGTAATAACAATATCATAACAGATGGGGTTTATTTGAGGTTCGATTATTTCTAAGTAAATAGAGAACGGTAAATTTTCAGTTTCAGCCCCTACTGTTCGATCATAAATTCTTGTTTTTCTCATGGTATTTGGTGTGATTCAATCAAATTTGACCTTCATTTCCGTCGCAAATGAGTCGTTTTTGGAGTTATCAACCCCCCGTAGAACCTGACTTAACCAGCCAATAATTGAGGCGTATGTACAGTATTTGTCTTTGGTTTTATGTTTCATTATTTTCAAATAGATAATTAATGAAGTGAATACAGTATCTAATTACATAAATTGTTCCGACGCCAAATGTATTTTCTCACAATAATAATAATAATAATAATAATAATAATAATAATAATAATAATAATAATAATAATAATAATAATAATAATAATAATAATAAACATAAAAACTCGGCATTATTAACAAAACTAATCACTATAATAAAAACTTTTTACCCTGGTTTCCTAAATCCGTGTGTTGACGAGTACCCACTGTACAGTATATTGCGAGTTTGAACAAAATAAAAATTTTCAGGATATTGACCAGAATGGTATTTTTGGCGAAAATATTCTCATGAAATTTAAAATAAATGTCTATGTCCAGAATACAGTACAGGCAATAAATAAATCAAGATGGAAAAATTACAATAGGAAGGTGATAGGATTGTAAAATTGACTTAATTATTTCTAGAGTCATTAGGGCAGTAAATATATAATAAAAAACAATAACGCCTCTGTAGTGCATGATTGTATTCCATATTTGGCTAAATGTTCTGTTCATTAGTGAAAGAAACCAATGGTAAAGTATTCCTTAAAGAACTGCGGGAGTCTTACATCTCTGTATAAATTCATCAGTGTATAACAGTTTCACATACACACATACACACACACACACACACACACACACACACACACACACACACACACTCTCTTATTGACACCAAGGGAAAAAAAAGACCAAATGTTGTTTCTTTAATATTTATTCAAAAATTTCACTCATAACACATAACACTTAGTACATAATCTTTGTCCATGTAAGCTTTAAACAGATGTTAAGAGTTAACTATTTTCAGAAAGAAAAATATACATTAATCTATTAGAACAACATCCTATATTTATTTTCATACAAAAACTCGCTAAAAATCCATGTGATAATATGGATATATGTTGTTATGATTCTTGTATTATACAAGCTGTAGTATAATAATGGAACAAAATGAATGTATTTCTGAGACTTTGCTCCTTTTTTATACATGGTAGATATTGCCAAGTCCATCACCATACTGTGATGTGCAGCGTCAACTTTTTCAGAGAAACTTTATATATATATATATATATATATATATATATATATATATATATATATATATATATATATATATATATATATATATATATATATATATATATATATATATATATATATATATATATATATTCAGTCACAAATAACAAAATTCATTCGCAAAACACACACACACAATCACGCCCAGTATACCACAGTCACATACACATTTCCACACACACACACAGACAGTCATTAGTTGTAAAGTATTCGATATGATAATCTATATCCTCCAGCACGTCACGTCAACAACAACTAACGCCTCCCGTCGCCGATTGGTTCAATAAATTCCTTCCCTTTTCATGACATTGTCTCTGATAATCCCCACACCAAGCCTTCTCACAGAGATTTGCCCGCCGTTATTGCCTGGGCGCAGATTCTCTCAGGTTCGTATATAATATTTTTACCTTAACATATCTCAGTGGCTCTCTTAATTGTCACACAAAGATGGAAGTCAAAATTGCACTGAGACTCTAGTGGAATTAGATACATTCTTTCTTCACCAAATGCGGGAAAATGAATTTGTGAATCAGTGGGAGTTAGGGATCAGGTTAGTTGTGTTCGGGAGGGTGAAGCGTCGCGGGGTAAAACAACGGCAGCGGAGTGACGACTTGGGGTTGAGTTGAGGTGTATACAGGTCACCGCTATCAGGGGTGTCCGGCCGCCGTCACCGTCAGGAGGACCCGTCAGATGGTGTTTATCTTCTGAGATTTGAGAGATCACAAAGTTACCATTTTATATATATATATATATATATATATATATATATATATATATATATATATATATATATATATATATATATATATATATATATATATATTTATAGTCATTCTGGAGAGACAATGAAAATAACGCCTTTAACTAAGAAGAATCGACATAGCTGAGGCGTCTAGCCACACACCCGTAAATTACCCAAAATGTACTTGTGTACAGTACGTATCCCTCTGTGATATACTGTTATTCTCACCACCACACACACCAGAGCACCCGAGTAGAACCTGTACTTCAGAAGAGTATGATCTAATACCAGGATTCTTAAATGTTTTATCGCGGTGCACAGGTTGTGCCTCACACACACACACACACACACACCACATGTATATTTATATATATATATTCTCTATTTGATATAATCTAAAAAATTCTCAGGTTGGCAAGCTTATGAGTAATATTTGAATATCGTCTTAGATTGTTTCTTTTACTGTGTTCAGGCCTTGAATACCCCTCAGAGGATTACAATACCATAAGATTAGTTACAGTGGCGGGCCTAAAAAAGATGTATTGGGGGCTGATGGGGAGGAGGTGTTCTCGTCATAAAAAATAACACTTAACACGTAAACCACAATGCGGATGTTTAAGGTTCTGTGAGTAGTAATTGTTTAAGAGAATAGACAGTCATTACATGAGTCTTACTTAATGCCCTATATAATACAATGGGTCAATGGTGGGCTAAAACTCTTTCAGCCTCCCTGGATCCACCACTGCGTTGGTTAGTTATATTAACAGCCAAAACTTTTCGCTGCGATTGATGGGAAGATCGTTGAGTCTTCCATGAAGCAGAAAAGCAGGAGGAAAAATAACAAATAGTCTAACGTATAAAAGTAATCACACAATTTAAACATATTTTGGCTCCCCCATAAGGTAACAAGACACAGTTAATAGTTATGGAATGGTGGTGAACTGTAGAGTGGAAAATAATGAAAACAGAAAGTTATTTAAAACATAACAAAATACTAACAGGCGAAATGTATGAAACCAAAATATACAAGAAAAGAAACGATAACTAACCTTACCGGCATGTGTGAAAGGTGAAATTATTGTTGGTTGTGATACCTTGCGTCCTCAGTAAGCGCCACCTTGCGGCACAACTTAGCATATAAAAAACAACTACATCATACAATGTGTGACCATGTGGTGAGCAGGACGCCAGAATTTTTACCACATACGCAATGCAGGAATCGCAAAACACACAAAAAAACAGAGATAATTATTTCACAGTGCAACAGAGGTGTCCTGGGGGGCTGATAACCTCTTAGTGTTTACGTAAATCATTAAAGCATCACTGGAAAGTGTCTCAATGTTACAGAGTTCCTGTTAATGTCACCAGGAGCTGCCTGACTGTAACTCTGTCCTCTTAACATCACCAGAAACCATTTGAAACTTGTTGGGTCTTCTTGACACATTGGGAAGTTTTGAATAGCCCTTAGCCCTTACTGACGCCATGGGAATCTCTAAGAGGTTCATGAAACCTTCGTAAATGCTTAAAAACCCCAAAGCTGCCGCTCTGCTCCTTCATGTTACTTTATAACTTTAATACAACTCTGTACATATGATATATAATGGCTACTAATAGTATATTTACAATATGAGACTGTCGAGGTGACAGACCTGAAATAGCTTTATCTACACCATACATAAACCTGTTAAGTCGTAGGATATGATTGAATAGGAGTTTATTTATATCTTTTTGTGGTCAAAGATTTTAAAATATGTACAGTCCTGATTCGAGTTATAACCGACCACAAAACATCTTTAAGCGTTGAAGTCACACACCACGACACCCATCACCACACACACACACACACACACACATCACTGCCTTGAACTCACACAACCAAAGATCACGCCAGCACCGGGAAAAACACCAACCACAAAACGCCAGGCTAGACAGACACACACACACACACACACACACACTTTCCTGTCAGATATGCCAACCCAAACAATCTGGCCTTCCATTAGCTGTATTTCTTCACTTCATAATAAATACATCAGGCAGGCATAAAATTTTCAGCATAATATCTCAGGCTAGGGTCAGTGTACCAAGGAAGAAGTGTGCCTTGAGTTGAGGAAGGCGTGGGGAGAATGTATCGTCGTTTAAGCAAGTATTAGTAGTTCGGTGTGGCTTGGTTTAAAGTAATTTGCGTTCAATACGAGGTCATGAATGAATTGAGTTTGCTCAAAGTGATTGTTGGGTTAGGTTAGGTTAAGTGGGATTTTTGGTTGATTGAAGCATGGATTGAGTGTGTATGTGTGTGGTACTTGGCTGTGTGGCTTTGGTTGAGTGCGTAACTGATTGAGCGTGCGTCGTGGATTTGGGTTAGACCGTTAGAGCGTGTCCAAGGTTTAGTATGATCAAGGGTCGTGTGTACGTTAACGGCTGAGTGTATTATGCATCATGGGTTGAGTATGTTATGTGCCTTTTTAAGTGTGGGTTATATAGGTTGAATGCACCATGGGTTGAGTGTGTCATGTGCTGTGTTAAATGTACGTCATGGGTTGAATACGTCGTCATTGTTTGTAAGGGGTGAGCTTAGTCCTCCCATGATGGTTGATATGCTATTGTTGTCCGGGAGCTGAGCCTCAACCACGTGACTGTTTCCTAACTGAGTGAAGATTAAGTCATTATAATTTCTTTGCAGAAGTAACTAGTTATTGCCAACAAGTATTCTTATCAGCAGTATTATACAACTCGTGTTGCTACTATGTATTTTCTGACAGGTTAGCACAAGACAAGTAAATTATTAACCGCTTTTCTGAGAGTTCGGAAAAATGGGTATAACGTTTTTCCACGACTCTACACTATGGTACACAGTAGGCCTACCTATCGCACCATTATCTTCACTCAAAAAAAAAAATGACAACCATGAGAGAGCGAGAAACAATGACTATTATCCCATGTCATGGAAACTCTAGCTAGGGTTATTCACAATTCGGAAACTTGAGTTATGCATCGGAAGTCCTCTTCATCACAAGAGCAAGTTGAAGTGGAGGGCAACGGCGCCGACCATCACCAGCTGCAGGGACACCCGCACCTCCCGACCTGCACCAAAGAAAACGAACACATTGCGTAGATTATCACCTGGACTAATACATATTACTGAACATGAGTGTATGATAAAAAAAAAATCCTCTAACTATAGTCTTTCAAGGGAACTAATATATATATATTTTGGAACAAATTTACAAAGGTAACGCCCACTTTTATCTTGATAAATAATTTTGGGAGTTGTATGGCGTTCATGAGTAAATATCCATGACAGCTAAGTAGGGGATACAAAAATGAACACTTTACTCGAAGTGTGACGTCACCGATACAGGGTAGTCTAGAAGTTGAATACATAAATTAATGATACGTTTACCCCATTGGTAATTCTGTACCTGTATTTAACGATGGCTACAATACCAACTTTCTCAGTAAAATGAATTGGTCCTTTGAGTAAGACATCCATCAGAGTACGATGACTCCCTTGAATAAAATGTCTGATTTTCTCAATATTTGTTTTAGTCAGTTGAGTACGATGGTCTACTCCCGCGAGAAAGATGATATTATAAAGTTATGTCATCGTACTCATGAGGTTGTCATTGTACTCAAGGGGTTAAGTCAGCGTACTCATGGGGTTAAGTCAGCGTACTTGGGTTAAGTCATCGTTTTCTAAGGGTTAAGTCATCGTACTCAAGGAATTAGTCAACGTACTCAAGGGGATAATTTAAAAATCCTTACAAGTACCTTTATTTGAATTTCCGGTTGCTTTAGATAAGTTAACCTTCACTCCTGGTACAGAATTGTTCCAATGTTGTGTTCGAGGAGCTTCTCTCACCAGAGGTCCCTCGTTAAACACATTACCAAGATAATGCTCTCATTAGTCCCGCCTCTTACTCACTCTCACTCTTTCTCTCCTTCTCTTCCACCCTTGCTTCGTCTGTTATTCTTCTTTTCATCCTCTTCTCTATACACCCTTTCCTGTTATCTTATTTTATCGTCTATTTACTGTTTATCGCCGTCTATATTCGTTTCTATCTATTACTTTCATTCATCGTCTCCATCCACTTTCATCCCTGTCGACCCCTTTCTCTTGTTCATCATCTCTGTCTATTACCACTATCTGTGTACATCATTAACGTCTAACAGAGTCTCTGATTACCAACGTCTCAGCCCGTCTCACACCGTCAATCATATTTGTCTGTCACTGTCCCCCGTCCAACATCGTCCCTGTTTAGCAATATCTGCATCAAACACCATGGCTATCTATAACCGTCCTGTCTACCACCGTCCTGTCTATCACCGTCCTGTCTACCACCGTCCTGTCTATCACCGTCCTGTCTACCACCGTCCTGTCTATCACCGTCCTGGTTACCGCTATCGCTACACTTCTCACCGACAGGAGCGGCGTTGAAGATGGTGGTGAAGTAGTGCCCCCGCTCCTGTTCCTGTCGTCCCCTCTCATGCTGTCTATCTCCGTCCATCCTCCTTCCGTTCTCTTCTTCCCGTTCTCCTCCCATCTGGTCGACATTCTCCCTCTCTCCCAGGTCCTCCGCACGCAGGAGCTCGTTGTCCTCCTCGCCAAGCTCTCCCTGGGCATCCAGATTCAACTTGTCTCCTTCGCCTTTACCCGCCACACTGTTGGTTGTCTTGTAGTGGAAGTCTGAAACACATGATGGAGTTACGACACTGACGCGGCTGCCTGTTATTATATAGATAGTTGTAGCTGTCGACTGTGATCATGACCTGGGATATATATACTGTACACACACGTAAATGTATATCAAATATTATAAGATAATTTCATATCTGCTGGTTCTTTGTTCACATGTTGACCCTTTAACCTGTGCTGAGATGTCAAGTGTTAATATTATACCTCACGCTGGCTCAGTCATGTGTGATGTTCAGTAACCACTTGAAATAATATCTCGATAATCTACAAGAGTTGCATTAGATGTGTTTTGTCAGTGTTGTGCCTCACCCCTTTTGTGTCATTCATGGATGGAGGGCTAGTAATAGTATCCAGTAAACACAACAATAGTTTAAATATAAGAAGCTGAGGAAACACTGATCAAATCACTGGCCACCACTTTCAACCGGCTGCTGCAGAGTGTGAGTGGTGCTTCCTGGTAGCAAGATAACGCTGTACGCTTCTACACGAGGCACGTTAACTATAATACTTTTACTTGTCCTCTCAAACAAAGCAACGCGTCGACACACACATGCGCGTGCACCCTACTTACTAGTTTGCGGGACACAGCCTAATACTGCCCATCAAGTGAACGTCATCTCTCTGTGGTAGCCGCTACCCGAGGAAGCATCACTTCTCATGATAACTCGACTTCTCTGATGAACGATACTCCACATGTGCACCTCGCCCCTCCTGTTGCCGATGACTGTCATGAGGATGCCGGTCCTGGGGGGAGAACCTCCTCATGGGGGGTACCGCCCCTCATGGAACGTAACGGTGATATGCAGCACCAGCCTTCATGAGCGTTTAATAAAGCCTGGCGATAAATCATATGCGAGGGGCCGGCGGAGGGAGCAGGACGAGTGGGTCTTCAGCTTATTAAAAGTACAGCCACTAAAGCTGCCAGCTTACGAGACAAACTTTCCCTCGAGTTACGACTGATTTTACGAAGACTACATTTAAGCCTGGAGTCTTAAATATTCGTAAACGTCAACCTTTACTCTCGCTGAAAAATATGAAAACGCACTTAACTGGCTCAGTTAAGTTACGGAACTGCAACGGTGACCAAAATAGCGATGGAATTGTAACGAAATTCTACTGTAATTGCTTATATTACCTTATGAATATTCCTGTTTACGGGAAAATCAACACAGAAATCTTCGAGAATACAGGTCCTGGATATATTTGGTGTTACTCCTCATCAATGTTAACCATCTGGTCTCAACTGTTGCTTATTGATCGCCCCTGACCAGAAATTCTGATGCAGTGGATAAACCTATTTTGAGAGGCTACATTAATCATTTTCAGTTGGTTATCTTATTGCACGTGAACTTTAGATAACAGCAACACCATCGGACCCACTGACAGGAGGAACGTGGGGGAACCAGTTGTTTCCACTCAAGGAACAACGTGCAACTGTCGGTGACTTAAATGAGACAGATGGCGTGTTTTTACAACCGTGTCACCAGCAGCACTGGAGGTTCGTAGACCATGTTTTAAGCCCCTGACTGTCCCCTTACCACGTCCAAATGGTTTAAAACTTCACAGATTCACAGAATGTCCTTTCAAAGATTGAAACCTCCAACAACTAAGACCTCCAGATTCAACCTCCCTTCACTAGAACGTCTCTTCAAATACCGAACCGCCCTACTATGTCCCAGCCCAATGGTTCTCCCTATAATAATTTCTCAGGTACAGGATGATCGTGGACTCAAACACCTTTCCAGAATGTCCCACAGGTCACAAATGTTCCCTCCCTCCCTCCTTCCTAAGAACGTTTCTTAATACACACACAAAAAAATATCGGGTCAAGTCTTTAAGATACAAAATGTTCCACAACATTATTTATCTACACTCTTCCACCCACTACATTACTTGGCTCGTCTGTTAACGTAGGAAGTCTTCGGAGCGACTCTCAGCTCAGGGACACGTTACCCGCACGTCTTCCAACACCTGAGTGCTTCTTCTCCTGTATGTTCCTAGTCCCAGCACCTTAATGTAATTTAGCGACATCTTATCTACTCTGTAATTTCTATTTGCATATTTTCATCACAAATCTTAAATTTCACCCGATGCGTCCTCCTGCCGTGTGTGTGTGTGTGTGTGTGTGTGTGTGTGTGTGTGTGTGTGTGTGTGTGTGTGTATTTAAGATTTTTTTAACAAAACATAAACCTCAGACACATACACAAAAAAGTATTTATTTACATATAAATTAGCAAGAGTCCCAGGGGAAGTATGGGCCACAATACAGACACTTAAGATTCCTGTGATGTATGACTTTATGTAGAGTTTAGCGATAACAATTTGACCTGACCTGACCTGACTAGTAGTGTTATTTACCTTTGAAGAGTTTGTCCAGATAAGACGGAGGGTTGGTGGGTGCTGGCGTCGGTGGCTCCGTCTCTGTAATGTATAGACGGACATGTGAGAGGGGAATATGGCGTACGTACACACACACACACACACACACACACACACACATGTATGAAGGTACCATTTCAAACATACAGAAAAAATAATGTGAAATTACTGATATAAAATTAAGAAAAAAAATAAACAGAAAGAAAAATGAAAGATACAGAATGCGAGTGAAATAAACAAGGAAATATTAAGTTACGAAGCAAAAGAGAGAGAGAAAAATACGTAAGAGGAGGAGAGTTAGGATTCTATGGTGTTAAACTCCTTTCACTTTGTCTGCTTGTTTGTTTGTCTCTCTTTCTTTCCTTCTCTCTACTTGTCTGTCTGTCTGTCTCTCTCTAGCTCCTTTTTCTTTCTTTCTCTGGTGCTAAACTCCCCCCCCCCCTCTCTCTCTCTCTGCTCCCCCTCCTCCTCCTCCTCTCTGTTTCCTTGTCACCTCCCTCCTCCGTCTTTTCCTGACACTCTTATTGTCTTTTTTGTGTTATTCTCCTATTCTCTCTCTTTTTCAATCTTCTTCTTACTTCATTCTCTTCTCCTCCTGCCATATTATCCTCTCTCTCTTTCTCTTTCTGGCACATCTGTCCTCGCTCTCTCATCGTCAGTTCCATTCTCTCAATCTCTCTTCCTCTCTTTCATCGCGCGTCTTATCACTTTTTTTTTATATAATTTTCCTTCTTGGGTGCTTCCTGGTCTCTCTCTCTCTCTCGCTCTCTCTCTCTCTCTCTCTCTCTTTCCTCAACCACAAATCATTAAAATCATGGAAGGTCCCTTGAAGTCTTTCAGCAGTTACCTCCACCCACCTTCAAAACCCACTCTCAAGACCCACCCACCCACCTATCTTCACCACTCACCCTCCCACCCATCCTCCAACACCCACCCTCCCAACCCATCCACTCAACACCCACCTCCCATCCATCCACTCAACACCCACTCATCCAACCTCAAGACCCACCCACCCACTACCTCAAACCCACTCACCCACCCACCCATTCTCAACACCCTCCCTCTCCCCGACCCTCGCTGCACCATACCGTCTGTGAGTCTTTTTTGTTCAGGCAGGTCTCACAGTGATAAGTGAGTTTCCTAATTGTGCCGGAAGAAGGCAGAGGAAACGCCGCCATGGAGGGAGGGGTAAAAACACACACAGGGACACGAATGGAGAATGATAAGGCACGTCACGATTGTAATTTTTCTCAAGTGAGAGAGAGAGAGAGAGAGAGAGAGACTATGGTTAATATTCCTCCTTGTGTGGTTATGTTGTGTATGGCTAATCTCGTAGAGTGATTGTTCTAGTGTGAGCATAGTCTCATATGGCAGAGCTCTACAGTGACCGAGATCTACAGTGGCCGAGATCTACAGTGGCCGACCTCTTTCACACGACTGGTTTCTGAGTGGCCGCCATAAGAACTGATAACACCAAATTCCTTTTATACATGACACACACACACACACACACACACACACACACACACACAATTTATTTACCATTACTGATAATTATTTACACATCTACCAATCTATATATCAAATCTAGTCAATTTACACCTGAACAATTAACTTAACATAAACATTGAAAATAAAGCAGAAAAGATATACAGTATATATTTCCCACTGATTTTAAAGACCAGGTGAGTGATATATTTCACCTTTAAAAGAGCAACCCAAATTTTCCTATTGTTTTAAAAGCGCAAAAAAAAAAAAATATATATCCTTACTAATTACTATATTACTCTTTACCCAACTGAACTATCACCCTAAACTATATACTTCCATCTATAGCAGTAAACGGCGATAATAACAATAACAACTATATGTGTTACGGATCGTGTTGCTCATTTGTTTTTTGTTTTTTGGCTGACCACCATTGATAGGTAGTTTGTACGTCTCTCCTTTAAGTCAGTCGCAGTTCATGCACGTCACGTTCTGTGTTGGCGCCTGTTTACGGGTTAATTATAAGAGAATAGATTACTGAGAGAGAGAGAGAGAGAGAGAGAGAGAGAGAGAGAGAGAGAGAGAGAGAGAGTGACGTTCCATAATTGACCCTCAAGTAATGTTTCAAGCGGTACATCCTACACGAACATATATTTGAAGGTTATGCCAAAAGATAAACATAGAACGACATGAAGATAGAATGATAAGCAGTATAGAGAATGATATAAATATATTATCGTACCGGTAAAGAAAGATACGAAGACATATACCAATGCAGAATGATAAAGAGAATAACACTACATATAAATAAATGAAATACTAAGAATATAGAATAATGTAAGTACATATTTATACCAGTAAAGAAAGATACGAATTTAGAAATGTAGAATGACACACAAAATGATAACACCTACTGTAATCATACCAATATAGAATGATATTAAAACAAAATGATGTACAGGTATACAAGAATGTGATGCCAAACAAAAGGCAGTTTAAAATAAATTCATGATATTCAATTATACAAAAAAATAAAATAAAAATAAAATGAAGCAAAAATAAAAAGATTCAAAAACTAAATCACGCGAAACTACAAATACAGAGTGTAACGCAAAGAGTAAATCACACGTATAATACACTACAGGAATAACGATACGGTACAGAAATTTAGCGGTTATATTGATTCAAACTTTGTAAGATAACCGATAACATTAGAATTTTAAGATAACAAGTCTAAATATAATAAAAAATAACCAGCTATTGTGGTTGATATTAGAAAACAGAATAAAATTAAAGAAATAAACTTTTGCGATGATTGATAACGCAGTGCTATATGTGATATCCACGCCATGCAACACAACACAACTTACGTCAGGCAATGCAACACAGCCCACGCCAGGCAACACAACACAGCCCACGTCAGGCAACACAACACAGCCCACGTCAGGCAACACAACACAACCCACGCCAGGCAATGCAACACAACCTATGCTAGGCAACGTGGCGCAACCCACGCCAGTCAGTGCGACACAACTTACGTCAGTCAACACAACACAGCCCACGCCAGGCAACACAACACAACCCACGCCAGTCAACAACACAACCCACACCAGGCAACACAACACAACCCACGCCAGGCAACACAACACAACCCACGCCAGGCAACACAACACAACCCACGCCAGGCGCAACCCACGCCACACAACACAACTTACGCCAGTCAACACAACACAGCCCACGCCAGCAACACAACACAACCCACGCCAGGCAACACAACACAACCCACGCCAGGCAACACAACACAACCCACGCCAGTCAACACAACACAGCCCACACCAGGCAACACAACACAACCCACGCCAGGCAACTCAACACAACCCACGCCAGTCAACACAACACAGCCCACACCAGGCAACACAACACAACCCACGCCAAGCAACACAACACAACCCACGCCAGGCAACACAACGCAACCCACGCAGCACAACGCAACCCACGCAGCACAACGCAACCCACGCCAGGCAACACAACACAGCCCACGCCAGGCAACACAACACAACCCACACCAGGCAACACAACACAACCCACGCCAGGCAACACAACACAGCCCACACCAGGCAACACAAACAACCCACACCAGGCAACACAACACAACCCACGCCAGGCAACACAACGCAACCTACGCAACCCAGGCAACAGCCACACACCCACGCCAGGCAACACAACACAACCCACGCCAGTCAACACAACACAACCCACACCAGGCAACACAACACAACCCACGCCAGGCAACACAACGCAACCCACAGGCAACCCACGCCAGGCACAACGCAACCCACGCAGCACAACGCAACCCACGCCAGGCAACACAACACAACCCACGCCAGGCAACACAACGCAACCCACGCCAGGCAACACAACGCAACCCACGCAGCACAACGCAACCCACGCCAGGCAACACAACACAACCCACGCCAGGCAACACAACACAACCCACGCTAGGCAACACAGTAGCGAGGAATGCCGATAATTTAGAGAAGTTTACTGAACCCAACTTTTGCCTGCAGTGATTTACGGGTGGTCGACGCCGGCCAGCCAAAAATTTGAATAATAAAAGCTCTTTTTGCTCTCCAAGGCGACTTTTGCCGCACGTTTTCACACACTCGTTCACGTACAGTACCTGCCCTGACGGTGGTGTGTGAGCCCATGTTGATACAAGCTCCCACGTAAACACACGTACTGTATTTAACGCCGTTCTGGGGTATAAGTGTATGTACAAACACACATTGACTTGTAAACTTGTTAATTGACACGACTGGGAATATATACACGGCTAGGTAAACATACTACACATGTATAGTGACATTACATTTCACACTGTTACTATAGCACACACTAACCAGCACACACACACGCACACACACACACACGAGTGACAACAACAGTCCGCTAACTCGGTTATCCCTGGGAGGAGGATGAGGATGGAGGGAGGGAGGTAGGGAAGGAGGAGGAGGGAGGGAGGTAGGGAAGGAGGAGGAGGAGCAGGAGGGAGATGGGCTCTTCTGCTCACCTCGTCACCCCCTGATAGAGAAAGATGTAACTAGCTCCCACCGGTGCCTGTAGCGTTTTATCCTAATTCCAAGAGAGACACAGAGTCGTAACACACAAGGCAAGAGTATCGCCTCTGTATACAAGTCACTCTTAGTGTGAGGAACCAGACAAGGACAGTCGAAAAAAAAGATGACCTTTTATATTCACCTGTGACCAAGAGAAACGGAGTTTGATTTGATATTTTGTATTTTGTCTCATGTAACAAGAATTATGCTCAGGCCAAGAAAAGTTGACATACACTCACACAGACAAACACCGAGTGGGCGCACAGTTGACAGATACATTCAGATATACTTAATATTTTTCCTTCAAACTATGAATATGAAAATGGTGCCCACGCGACAGTTCTATGACAACAAACCTCAGTCTATTATCACAAGAATAAAGTACATTTTTCCCCTTACCGGAGAGCAGAAGTGAAAGGATAACCACATAAAAAGCATCACAAGCATTATAGACAAGTTCATCAACAAACTGTATTGGTGGTGGGAATAAAGGTTGACTCCTGTCGTCGAAACAAAAATTTTAAAGGATTGCCATACGAAGATTTCTCAGGAAACGACTTTTACTCTAAACCACATAAACCATAAAGTCATTAGGATTTGGTATATCATTTCCCGTCAGAGATAAAATGTGAATGAAAACTGATGCAAACAACGGTGTGTGTGTGTGTGTGTGTGTGTGTGTGTGTGTGTGTGTGTGTGTGTGTGTGTGCGGACGATGGAAAACGGAAGCTGTATCTCCCCCCTCCCCCCTTCCCACCTCTCCCCTCCCCAGAGAAAACACACCGCCAGAGTCCGTTGTGGAAAGTAAGATGAATAACATGAGGCAGAGCGGTTCGACCCACCGAAATCTCTGCTAATTACACTGTCTCTTCCTGCCAGCAGCCGTATTTCGGCGGACTCGGGCGGCAAAAGATGATAAACGGGATGCCTAATTGCCCGAGCCTTCCGCCCTCCTACACCCACCTTGACACCGCCTCCCCCATCTCTCCCCCAGCCCCCACTCTCTCCCCAGCTGCTCCCCCGCTGTTTACCCTGGGGGTCTTTCTGTCTTTGCATCTTTGTCATTATTTCTGTTATTTCTCTTTTTGTCTCTCTTTGCCTTTGTCTTTACTCTTTTTCTTTTCCTGTTTTTCTCTGTCATTTCTTTTATACTGAGACTACATTTCTCTATCATCTCTCTCAATCTCTTTTCATCAAGTCCCATACTTTTCGCTGTTACACAAACCACTATAAGATATTTCCTATCATGATCACATAACTTGTAAACTTGCCAACCTCCCCAACTCGCTGGAGATCATATAAATCCGTATTATGTAAACTTTGCATCTAAACAGGACGATTATTAATTATTACCCAGCAGACTTTACAACTGGATTATACCGAGCCATCTATCAGCTAAACTCTTCGTCCCACTTTCCTGCACAACACTTTTGATAATGCAATATTGTTCTACGTATTGCATTTTTACAGTCAGATAGGTTTATATTCCATGAAGAGAGATGTAAAGTGTCATATCCTGATGGGAAATGTCGCTTGATGAATTGGTAGTGAGGTGGATAACGATAGAGCAGGTTGGTGGATAGGTTATGAGAGAGGCTAGTCTTTTGTTGCAGTCATTACAGCTGGGCGTTATTCCATCAGTAAATTATCTATGTTCATGATGGTCAAATCTCTATAGCTCTTCTTTAATAAACTCTGTCACTATCACAGGTCGGAGTGGGAGGTCAATGCTTGTTCTTTTAACTCGTATTAAAACCAACCTGAAAGACATTAGTATAAATATTTAGGTGTATGAGTAAAGTATACGAAATATGTGAACAATCTCATTATAGTTATTTGTAAAGCTCAGTCTGTGTAAATTGTTTGCTGTACAATTTAAATTTACAATAGGTTATTCTTTGAAGCTGCTGTCCTCTGTACATGCCAATTTTAATCAACTACACTAGACGTTGTTTCATCCCCCACAACCATCCCGTGTTAGCTTTCAAAGATTGACCGACCCCCCACCCCACCCCACCGTTGGCAGCCAGGCAGTGTTGTAAAAGCCGCCCTCTCTTGTTGTACACCCGGTAAATTGGCGCTGCACTACACGTTGGCTTCAGAGGAAAGAGAACAGATTGAAAGTAACAAAGTGACTGAAGGGTGACGAACGTATTGAGTAACAGCCGTGTATCGCATTAATTGAGACGCTGACATGGTAATAACGGGAGTAGATCACCATTTCCTGACAGGTAACTACGATCTTTTACCTATAAGTACTGAGAGAGTTATCCTGGTTTTAGTTAATTTTATTTTTCTACCTTTTCCGTCTCTACACGTCGTATATTATGCCTTTATGTGAGATATCTTTTATGTTTATGGCTCCATCCTCCTCATTACTACCCTCCCCACCTCCTCTCATTCTTCTGACTAATTTCAACCTCTCCAATTTCCTCTAAATCATCCAACATATATGATTAGCGCAGTCTTTAAAAAAAAAAAAAACTTTTGGAAATTTCCTCGATCATCATAAATTCACTCCATTAAATAAAATTTTTCTTGGTCACTTAACCCACACTTGCTTCATCTCTTCACTCCTTTCCTTTATTTACGTTGCCTCATTCATATCAATCTTTGTAATCTTCCTGGACCTGAGGTAAAATAACCATCCAACGTTTATATAATGCTAAGAAATCAATACATATCTTTTTTTTTCTCTTAAATAGTATACGATTTTTTTGTTGGCTTTGCACACCTGTATATAAATCAACTATGTTATTCGATACTCTGTCTATATACCACACATGGCCCTCCTGTCCCTCTCCTCCATGTCTATCTCGTCTCCCTCTGTCTCTCTCCACTCTGTAGCCCTCCCGTCCTCTCTCCTCCCCCAGTCTCCCATGTCTCCTGTCTCCCCTCCTCCCGTCCCTCTCTCTCTCCATGTCTCTGTCTCCCCCTCCTCCCGTCCCTCTCTCCTCCCCGGTCTCCATGTCTCTGTCTCCCCCTCCTCCTGTCTCCATGTCTGCCCCCTCCTCCTGTCCCTCTCCTCCCTTCCCCATGTCTCTGTCTCCTCCCGTCCCTCCCTCTCCATGTCTCCTGTCTCCCCTCCTCCCGTCCTCCTCTCCCAGTCCTATGTCTGTCTCCCCCTCCCTCCCGTCCCCTCTCCTCCCGGTCTCCATGTCTCTCCTCCTCCCGTCCCTCTCCTCCCCGGTCTCCAGTCTCTGTCTCCCTCCTCCCGTCCCTCTCTCCTCCCCCCTCCCATGTCTCTGTCTCCCCTCCTCTGTCTCCCCTCCTGTCCTCTCTCCTCCCGGTCTCATGTCTCTGTCTCCCTCCTCCCGTCCCTCTCCTCCCCGGTCTCTATGCTCTCCTGTCTCCCTCCTCCGTCCCTCTCTCCTCCCGGTCTCTATGTCTCTGTCTCCCCTCTCTCCCGTCCCTCTCTCCTCCCTCCTCTCCCCTCCCCTCCCATCCCTCTCTCCTCCCCGGTCTCCATGTCTCTGTCTCCCCTCCCGTCCCTCTCTCCTCCCCGGTCTCTATGTCTCTGTCTCCCCCTCCTTCCCCTTCTCTCCCTCTTAACTCATTTACCTCGATGTTCTTCCTCTTTACTGGCATTTTCCTCTCTCAAGACTTTCTCTGTCTCTTACCAGGTGTCGTTTTTTTTATATATATTTATGTCCACTTATCTGTCTATCTCTCTCTTTAGTGTATTATCAGTATTTGTCTATTACTTTTTTATCCTTATGTTGTATATTACTATTAGCACATACAAAAGCAAGAAAGATTGACCACTTTTGTGTGTGTGTGTGTGTGTGTGTGTGTGTGTGTGTGTGTGTGTGCGTGTGTGTGTGTGTGTGTGTGTGTGTGTGTGCGTGTGTGTGTGTGTGTGTGTGTGTGTGTGTGTGTGTGTGTGTGTGTGTGTGTGTGTGTGTGTGTGTGTGTGTGTGTGTGTGTGTGTGTGTGTCGTGATCGTTAACTCTAGTACGTGACTTAGAACTTGTTATCACCCACCTCCTTCTCCTCCAGCAGCCAACACCCTCCATGGTCAATAAACGTTCTTGTGGTCATGTATTGTACAGGTTATGAGAGCAATATACAGTATAGCTCCTATTGCCGGGTACAGTACTCCTCTCTCCTCCACTATCCTGCCTCTTCCTACCTATTCCTTCTCCCTATCCACTCTCTACCCCATAATCACCCGATTTAATTGTTTTTATGCCATTTCTTCTTTCACCACTATCATTATTAACTTACTGATAGTCACAATACAACCCCCTCTCATCGCCTATACCCATTCCACCCCCACTCACTCATTACTCCCCTTTATCCTTCTCATCGTGTTCCCCTCTCCGTCTCACTCACCGTAGAGCTTGATGAGTCCCTCCGTCTCGCCGCGGGAGTTCTTGGCCACACACTTGTAAGGGCCGTAGTCTTCCTCTCGCCTCAGGCTCCTGATGGTCAGCTTCATGTGTGTGCGGTACGACACCTCTCCAGTCTGCCGGCACCAATAAGGGCATCATGGTTACCGATGGTTGACGTACGAAGTTTTCGAACCAAAATAGAAGTTATTACAGTATAATCTATATGGAGTTGACATCTTTGCTAAGTTAATCTGAATTTTAATTATAGGGGCAAAATTTGAGTCTTGAAAATTAGGTATTAGTAATTTATAAATGGGATATAAAAAAAAATTAATAAGGTTTCAGCAGACAATTACTTAAGACATAAACACCCTATTTCATGATACAGGATTACATAGTTAAACACGGTAGCAGACCATCGTTGATTTTGTGTTATGTCTAATATTGGTGTTCCCTTATTTCAGGCTAGAGACATTAGTTACTTAGGACTCAGATAAAGAGAGAAAAAATAATAAGAGAGAAGGTAATAATGAAACAGGAAGCGACAATAACAACATAGAAAATAAAACAGTGGAACATAACACCAACTCTTCGGTATTATTTATATTGTCGTGTTTAATTTCCTAGTCCTTGAACCTATATGACGGATGATAGGTTAAAAAAAAATATGTATGGCGTAGTTATGCTTAGAGTAATTAAATTTCTCCTTTATTTGCCATTTACAGTGAGTTTTTATCATATATCCATACAAAAATATAAAAGTTTCAAAGTTTACATCGACTTTACAAAACACACTTTATTTAGACCAAGAAAGACATTCAATATAGGAAAAGATAAAATTATAATAATTTATAATAATTTCTTAAATTAATATAAACTTCAGAATCTTTAATTATAAAACCTACGACCAGTTAACGAAAAAAAAAATCGAAGGTCATTAAAACTACTAAACAAACGTACTTGACATCTAGAGTTCATATTATGTAAAAAAAAAACTCGAGTTCTCTTAGTGATGTGGAGGGAAGTACGGGAGGAAGTGAGGGGGGTGAAGGAGAAGGTGTTTGGTGAGGAGTGGTGAGGAAGTAGACCGGTGAGGAGTGGTGAGGCAGTACCGGTGAGGAGTGGTGAGGCAGTACCGGTGAGGAGTGGTGAGGCAGTACCGGTGAAGAGTGGTGAGGCAGTACCGGGTCACTCCAAACTCATACAGATAAGAAATAAACATAAATTAGTAAAATAAAGAAGAATGACGAACTGATAAGGCGGGAGCAGGGAAATCAGGGGAGACTTCGCAAAAGAGAGAGAGGACAAGAAAGGAGGAGGAGAGAGGCACTAGGACGAGGCACAAGGCATTAGTTACCCGTTCTGTGATGTGGTACTTGCGGCCCTGGTGAAGCATGACGCCCTGGCCCCGGGTCCAGTAGGTGAGGGCGGGTGGGTGGGCCTCGATGGTACACTCCAGGGTGATGCTGTAACTGAGGGGCGCCCCGACCAGCTGGTGAGGGATGCTCATCATGGGCGGGACTGTGGGCGGCACGAGATATGTGTTACAGTATATGGGCGGGACTGTGGGCGGCACGAGATATGTGTTACAGTATATGGGCAGGACTGTGGGCGGTACGAGACATGTGTTACAGTATATGGGCGGGAATGTGGGTGGCTCGAGAAGTGTACTACAGTATATTGGCGGGACTGTGGGCGGATTCACAACATTATATAAATGACTTTTATCACATAAGTGGAGAAAAGTGAATAGATATCGTATTTGTATGAGTAATTCTGATGCCCTTTTAGGTATTATTTATAAACCTTACCTGTAGATTAATTAAACCAGTTAAGAATCTTCTCACACCTACATACGCCCCAAAAATAATCAATGTACTAAACTTTAAGCACCTGGACGCCAAAAAATAAACCCAGTATAAATTTAGTCACTGTATTTCTATAAATTTAAATTTTTTGAGTTCTTTAAATTATTTCCTCAACTCAACTGCTGCAATACCATGTTACCGTCACACTACAGTAGAGTCATTTGTGTTACAGGCAGGAGACGGTAACTTGTGGTGGGTCGTGATATGGTTATATGGGGCTGGTGGTCCCTCAGCCACACAAGGCAACACTACAGGGATATAAAACAACATATAGAGGTTGACGGGGATTCTCCAATTACTGGAATGGCTCTTCCTGTTCCGAATTATTGTCCATAAAATTGTTACAGGAACCAGATCCCCGGGGAGTGTGTGTGTGTGTGTGTGTGTGTGTGTGTGTGTGTGTGTGTGTGTGTGTGTGGATGTGTGTGTATGTGTGTGTGTGTGTGACTTTAATAATAAACCCTCTTGAATACTAAAATCCAGTCGAAATCATTAACACATTCAAACTCTTCAGTGCACCAACAACCATCTTTCATATATACATTCATAAACATCTGATGGTTCTTAATATAAACTATCAATATAAACAAACACGATACTCAAGAGGTTCCTGACAGCATAAACATTCTTACCACAGTTCACAATCTTTCGCTAAAATGGAATCACAAGCCTCGAATGTTACCAATACCTGAGGTGACCAAGCCATCTCATCACTATCAACCTATATACGAGTACAATGGTGACAGAGCAGAGAGTGAAGAAAGTGTAGCGATGTTAGTTATGTAGAGATTTTGTAGAAGGAGGAGAGTAGAAGAAGGGGAGAAAGAGGAGTAAGGGTGGAGGAGGAAGGGAGGAGGAGGGGAGAAGGAGAGGAGGAGGAAGAGGGTGGGAAGAGGAGGAGTAAAAGGAGAAGAAGAAGAAGAAGAAGAAGATGAAGAAAGAAGAAGAAGAAGAAGAAGAAGACCATTAAACCTTCAGTGGCCATAAAATTAGAGGAATATTAATAGTAATTGACTCTTTTTAACACCTTCAGGAATCATTGTGTTCCCAGAGAGACTTATAGGTTATGGCCACAGGTATAAGACAATAAATTAACACAAAGATTCAAAAGATATTATGAGCATCATACTTTTTTTCCATCATACTCTACGTTCTTTTGTTTAATATACGGTTAAAACAAAAGCACATAGAGTAATAAATAACAAAAGATTATTCAAGTTTAAGTGACAGTTTCCTATGTATGTGTGTGTGTGTGTGTGTGTGTGTGTGTAGTGAACGGTCATGATTAGGTGAGATTGGGTGGGAGTGTTTGGTGACTGGGTGTGAGTGGGTGTGTGTATGGGCGGGAGTGGGTGTGTGTATGGGCGGGGGAGTGGGTGTGTGTGTGGTGGGTATTAAGGTGGGTGGGTGACTGCTGACACTCACAGTCGACGCTGACTTGGATCCGCTTGCTGACGATGGGAGGAACACCGTTGCGGGCGATGCACAGATAAGCGGCCATATCCATCCTGCTGACGCGTGCGAGCTGTAGACTGGCTCCATTATACTCCATCACTGTAATGGAGGACATAGTGATGGGTACTGGCGGTATAGTATGGGTACTGATGGGTAGGGCTGGGTACTGGCGGTATAGTGATGGTACTGACGGTATAGTGATGGATAGTGATGAATAGTGATGGGTATAGTGACCGATATAAGTGTGGTGATGGGTAGGGATGGATGATGGGTACTGGGATGATGGGTAGTGATGGATAATAATAGGTATAGTGACTGATTTAGGTATGGTGATGGGTAGGGATGGATAGTAATGGGTATAGTGACTCGATTTACGTATGGTGATGGGTAGGATGGATAGTGATGGGTATAGTGACTGATTTAGGTATGGTGACGGGTACTGATAAATATGATGACCATAATAATGAACATAATAAACAAAAGGTTTAAAAACATGATGAACATGAACAAAATTATGAACAAGAAAATAATGATGAAATTGAACATAATGACGAGTATGATGACTATAAAATGATTACAAAACTAATTATTCCACATCTTCTCGACCCTAGACACTTAAATCACTATGTTCAGAAGTATCATTAGTGAGATTTTGAACAAGATCGGATATCTGAAAAAAATCCTTTTGCATCTTTTTTTGGAGAGAGAGAGAGAGAGATAAAAAGCAAGTATTATAAAAAACAAAAACTTACAAGAATTAATCAGGGAAAAATATATCACTTTAGTCACAGTATTTTCCAGGTTAGTTTATATTTGTTTACTGTTGTGCTTCTGGTAGCTGGAGGAGACACTTAGATCTCTGGGTTGAGTTACTGGTATTAGAGAGAAAGCGAGAGTAAGCGAGAGTAAGCGAGAGTAAGCGAGAGGCGAGAGTAAGCGAGATTAAGCGAGAGTAAGCGAGAGTAAGAGAGTAAGCGAGATTAGAGAGGGCGAGAAATTGGGCGTAAGCGAGTAAGCGAGATTAAGCGAGAGTAAGCGAGATTAAGCGAGATTAAGCGAGTAAGCGAGATTGAGGAGTAAGCGAGATTGTTGGCGATGAGATTAAGCGAGATTAAGGAGAGTAAGCGAGAGTAAGCGAGAGTAAGCGAGATTGCGAGAGTAAGCGAGAGTAAGGAGATTAAGCGAGAGTAAGCGAGAGTAAGCGAGAGTGCGAGATTAAGCGAGAGTAAGCGAGAGAAGGAGATTAAGCGAGAGTAAGCGAGAGTAAGCGAGAGTAAGCAGGAGTAAGCGAGTAAGCGAGAGTAAGCGAGAGTAAGCGAGAGTAAGCGAGATTAAGGAGAGTAAGCGAGAGTAAGCGAGATTAAGCGAGAGTAAGCGAGAGTAAGCGAGATTAAGCGAGAGTAAGCGAGAGTAAGCGATAAGCGAGAGTAAGCGAGATTAAGCGAGAGTAAGCGAGATTAAGTCGGGGCTTAGTTTGACCAGAGCTTGATACGTGATGCTTAAGTAATTGCACAGAGCTTACTAGTACATACTGCTCATTATTGCACGGTGTTAACTAGTGCACAGAGCTTACTAGTACATACTGCTCATTATTGCACGGTGTTAACTAGTGCACAGAGCTTACTAGTACATACTGCTCATTATTGCACGGTGTTAACTAGTGCACAGAGCTTACTAGTACATACTGCTCATTATTGCACGGTGTTAACTAGTGCACAGAGCTCACTAGTACATACTGCTCATTATTGCACGGTGTTAACTAGTGCACAGAGCTTACTAGTACATACTGCTCATTATTGCACGGTGTTAACTAGTGCACAGAGCTTACTAGTACATACTGCTCATTATTGCACGGTGTTAACTAGTGCACAGAGCTTACTAGTACATACTGCTCATTATTGCACGGTGTTAACTAGTGCACAGAGCTTACTAGTACATACTGCTCATTATTGCACGGTGTTAACTAGTGCACAGAGCTCACTAGTACATACTGCTCATTATTGCACGGTGTTAACTAGTGTACAGTGAGTGCAGTAGCTACGGTCTAATTCCGGTCACGTTAAGCAGCCAACCCTTTAGGAGAGAGAGCCTTCTCCTTGGACACCTCAAGAGTAATGAACATGGAGAACATGACGATGAACATGATGATGAACATGGCAATGAACGTGACGAACAATGCAGAAAATTGACGTGAGGAGATTAATAATAACTTTGACGGAGAGGAATGCCTTCAAGGTATAGACACAAATGAAATATTTATTCTCAAAGACGAGTCATTAATTAGCAAAGTCTTATTACCAACAAGGCTCTGAGACGGAAGCTGGTTGATGAAAATGAGACGACGAAGAAATTTTTTTTTGTATCTATAACTAAAAACAAACAAGAGGGTGAAATGATGGGGATGTGAATAAGAATCATTACATCTAAAAAGACGCTATGTAAAAATTAATAGACGTATACATAAGTCAAACAGACAGACAGACAGATAGACAGACATGTATATAATATTGTCTCCCTCTCTCTTTCTATATGTCTGTCTGTCTCTTTCTCTCCTCTTTTCTGTCTGACTGTCTATATCGATCTCTATCCGTCTCTCTCTTCTCAAAGTTGACAGTATCTCACCTCGGTAAGTCTTGTTGAGGTTAATGCTCAGGTGGTCTTCTCGCCGCCAGGTGATGGAAGGTGTGGGGGTACCAATGGCACTACAGGTGAGGGTGATGTTGGCACCTTCTTGCACCATCACGTCCCCAGAACTCTCGCTGTCCACGATGTTGGGTGGCACTGTAGGAACACCACAAAAAAGAACATCAGTTTTGTGAATATCAATGGTCTGGGATGGGTGTGTGTGTGTGTGTGTGTGTGTGTGTGTGTGTGTGTGTGTGTGTGTTGGGAGGTGAAGGTAAATTGTGGATGATAATTGAAAACAGTAAATGTTGAGTCAGTATTGGCTGGTGAAACTTTTACATACATACACAAATAACAAATAAACTAACAAAGGCATAACTACGAACATAAACTTAAACAAACACACAGACAAAAAACACACATATAAACAAGGTAAAGATGACAAACACACACGCAATCACGCACGCAAAAAAAAAAAAACCCGCAAATGAAACGCATGAAATATATTTTGATATACATGAGTGAAATATACCTCTATTATACATAGCTACTGCAACAGACAATAAAATATTACTAAAGAGAAATTAAACGTGATTAAACGAGAGAGAGAGAGAGAGAGAGAGAGAGAGAGAGAGAGAGAGAGAGTACCAGGTCTTATATCAAAATAGATACACCTGACATTTTTAAGACTACTTTTGAATATCATCAGTGAAAATGAAGTTTATATACATACGAATAATTTATTGCCAAAGTAAATGATGGTCAAATAAATGCTTGGTTTTATTTCACCTCATCAACGTAGTTTAAAATATTAATGGGTGAGCAATTTACAACTAACTCTCTCTGTCTGTCTCACTTCCTGTTTTTTTCATTCTCTATTACTTTTCCTTTACAGCTCTCTCTGTCTCTTCCCCCTTTCTCTGTGTCTGTCTTTCCCTCTCTCTTTCTCTGTCTGTCTCTCTCTCTCTCTCCCTATCACAGATTCACCTGTCCTCTCTGTCTCTCTTCCCACATCTCTACTTTCTCTTTCTCTCACCATCACAAATCCGCCTCCCTTCATTCTCTCTCTCCCCCTTCCCCTCCTCCACCTACCCATCCTCTACATTCCACACCACTGTACTCTTCACACACACACACACACACACACACACACACACACACACACACACACACACACACACACACACACACACCTCTCCCCCCTCCGTCAATACCAACAGTGCCTGGCATCATGAGTGTCACCGGACAATATCAGTGCCATCCCTCACCCCCCCTTGACCCCTCCTGTACCAGCCCCAGGTAATCCGATTGCAGCATTAGCCTGTCCACTTTTCAGATATTTCTAAATAATTAATATGTATTTGCATTTGGGGGGAAAAATATAATGGAAAGTGTTTGTGTTTGTTGATGGTTTCAGGTTGGTTGGTGTGACTGATTGATTGATTGACTGACCGAACACTGATGGACTAATTGACTGACAGACTGATACACTGTCTGACTGACTAAAGACTGATTGATTGACTGACTGATAGACTGATTAACCGACTAAACACGGATTAACTGACTGAAAGGTTGACCATCTGACTGAATTCTTACAGACTGAATGGCTGACCGACTAACTTTAATGTTGAGAAAAAAACATATAATGCTATTTTTTTGTGGATAAATTTACACCCACCCACCCAGAGAGAGAGAGAGAGAGAGAGAGAGAGAGAGAGAGAGACGTTGGTAATAAGCAGAAGGTGTTCGGCTTCCTTCAATCAGCGGGCAGCATTTGTCAGATATCACACACCACCCCAAACCATTCTTTTCCTTTCTACCGCCAGCCTTCTGAGGCCTCACCGCCGCTGATCACAGTCTTGGCCATCAAGTCCTCCAGTGGCTATGAATTTTTATTTTTCACCGACGAAAATCCAGAAAGCAATTAACCCAGGAGACGAAAATAGGAGAACAAAATTAAGAAACCATGGAGGTGTGTTGAAAGCGCTCCCAAACAACGGTTCATGAACACCGCAACGACAGAGAACTTAACTAACTCGTAGTAAATGTTGTCAACGGTAATAGAATACAGGATAAGCCATACAACTACAAAATCTACTGTAGCAGCAAGTGAACACCAACACCAAGAACAGATCGGCATCTCATTAAGAACAACAAGTAACACAACAATAACAGCAACAGCGTAATACAATAATGATAACATTTGTCACAGAAGCAAAAGTTTCCGGAGCATCAAGTAATACAGCAACGACTTTGTGGTCTTACAAGGCAGAGTGTGTAGCTAATCTGATACTAAAACAAACTTGAATTCACCTGAAGATTACCCACCATAATCTAATTTAACATGAGTAGCGATGGAGTGCCTAATCTTCATGTGATGTGTAAACTTAAACCAGGGTGTGTGTGTGTGTGTGTGTGTGTGTGTGTGTGTGTGTGCGTGTGTGCGTGTGTGTGTGTGCGTGTGTGCGTGTGTGTGTAACCCGACACATCTAAATGTAGAAGCTCAGCACCAAAGGAAGAAAGATCAGAAGATTGAATGAACCTCAACTGCGTCGTTGATTTTCCTTCATTATAGTGATTAGCTTAACCCTCTGTGACTCCCAGATCTTTCACTTCCACGTTTTATACATGTTAGTTTATCTTCTTAAGTGCAGTTGTAGCTGACGTCATTCGGTGTTCCTTTAGATTGTAGTGTTATGGTCACTTTAACTCAGAACGCCATAACATTTCTATATATCCTCAGTTGTAACATTCGGTAGTCATCTTCGTCAGTCTACTTTCATCTTTCCCTAAATGTATCGATTATGTTCTATTATTCTTTATCATGTTTCATCCTGTTTCTCCTTGTCATGGTAATATAGCTAGATTGTTGTTTGTTTCCTTTCACATTTATATTTCTCATGGAACAGCAGCCAGTCAGTAACGGGTCTCTCTCACTGGACACCAACGTCTAGGAGTATCTTTCGCTCTCTCACAAACCACTAATTATTTTTACCATGAGATTCGTGTAGGGCGTTGACAAGCACATACGACGTAGCACTGTCCAACTCTTGTTCTCCAGCAATGTCCTCACACCTCCGGGCCTAGTAATGCCTCTCTCTCCTCTCCTGCCTCCTTCGTTCTTATAAAGTTGAAAAGGAAAGCCCACAACACTCGTTCTCATTAGATTAATACCGTACTGGCAATAAGCGTTCCTTCCCCTTTACCAATGTTCACCAGTCTATAAGGATCCATCCTCTCACCTTCACACTTCAGGCGGGTCTCTCCCAGGGGGCCTCTTACGTCTCTCTGACCCCGCCCCCCTCCCTCCCTCCCTCTCTCTCTCTCTGCCTCTTCTCATCAACTCCCCAAATGTAGGAAGACCGACATAATTGTTTTAATCTAACAGCGTCAGACAAGACATTCTTTTCGTTTACCACGCGCGCGGTCGTCTCCTCCTCCTCCTTCTCCTCCAACCGCAATGGTTCCTCCCTTCCTCAGGCTCTTTCCTGATTAACTCCCTTATGAATCGTGGTCCCTCTCTGGGTTTTTTTACCCGATCTCCCTTAGGGTTATGGTCCCTCTTTGACCTAAGGCTCCTCCCTTGATCATGTCCCTTAGGTTCTTCCCTGATCAACACCCTTAGTCTTGGTCCAGCCTTGCCGTTTCCCACCCCCTCGTCCAACTTTCCAAGGATCATGAGGCGTCTTTCTTCCATCCCCCTCAACATCCTGGTTCCTCCCCCGGCGGCTTCTCTCTGATCCAACACCTTCAGAATCATGGTCACAATTTTTGGAGAGCTTTAGTGTTCCTGCGACCATCAGACAAACAGCTTCTCGACCACGAGTGTTCTCTCTGTCGTTCACCAGAGTCATCCAAAGTATAATCTTCATCTTCCATTTGTGTCCTTTTTTCTTCCTCTACAACTTCATTCTCTTTCTCAGACTTTCTACGGCTTATATTTTATCTTTATGGTCACTATATCTCTTTTTCCTTTTCGTAACGTATAAAGAAGGGGGAGAAAAACGTTGTATTATCACAACAATAACGACTTGGAGCTGGAAACAAAATTCCCATTGTTATTACTTATCGGTATATTAACCTTATCGGCATCATGTTCCGATATGGTACCATCAACAAATGAAATATCGGAACACTTAACAGAGTGAAGGATACCTAACCTAACATAACCTAACCTAACTTAACTAAACTTTAACTATTAAGACGATATAACATTCCAATATGGTAACATTAGCCACTACCCATAAAGAGAGGAGTGTTTTTCCCTGTCGTCCCGCTGCTATACGCTATCCTCCCCTGCAGCTTTCATAATATTCCCCACCAGGCGTCTGCAGATTTCCCCTGACTTACGGCACCTTAATGAACGTCGACTTCCTCTTTTCTCTCTTTATGGGATGTAATTTTTACTGGTCCCAACCTCGTTCCCCCTCCCTTCCCCTCCCCTCCCTCCTCTCATGTCGTCCCCTACCCTCCCCTCCCCCCTCTCATGTCCTCCCCTACCCTCCCCTCCCCCCTCTCGTCTCTTTTATGTCCTCCCCTACCCTCCTTTTCCTTACCTCTCTCTCGCGCCTTTCCCCTTACCCTTCCTTCTTATTTTCCTCCCTCTCACTCACTCTCCCCTTCTTTTCCTCTTTCTTGTTCCCCTTTTTATTTCTCTCCCTCTCTCTTCTATTCACATCTTCCCTCCCTTACCTCTCTCCTATCCTTCCTTCCTGTCCACCTCCTCCCTCCTCCTTCACCCCTCCTTCTCCTCTCCCTCCCTCCTCCCCCCACCCCTCCTCCTCCCCCACCCCCCTCCTCCTCCCTCACCCCTCCTCCTCCCCCCCACCCCTCCTTCTCCCTCACCTCCCTCCTCCTCCCCCACCCCTTCCTTCTCCTCCACTCCCTCCTTCTCCCTCTCCCTCCTCCCCTCCTCCTCCCCTCATCCCCTCCTCCTCCCCACCCCTCCTTCTCCCTCACCTCCCTCCCTCCTCCCCTACCCCCTCCTTCTCCCCCTCCCTCCTTCTCCCTCACCCCTCTCCTCCTCTCCTTCTCCCTCAGCCCCCTCCTCCTCCCTCAGCCCTCTCCTTCTCCCTCAGCCCCTCCTCCTCCCCCCACCCCCTCCTCCTCCTCCACCCAATCACCCGCGGATACAGACGACATTCAGCATCCCCTCTACTCCCCTCTCCCCTATAACTGTGGATATTTAGTTCACCTTTGCCGATAACGGAAGAAGCTCACTGCGCCTGTTTCTCTCCTTCCCGATAACAGAAAAACCTCCCCCCCTCTCTCTCTCTCCTTCCCGATAGCGGAGAAAGCTCACTGCCTTCCTTCATTCCCGATAACCGAGGAAGGCTCACCGCTCCACCCTGCCGATCACACCGATAATGGAGGAAGGCTGTGGCGGCGGGGTTGGCCTTGGTCACAATATTGGCTGCGTCCGAACCCACGAGCGGCAATTAAATGAGTCGTTGAGATGCTTTCATGGCCCGCCGCCTGATCACATATCCCCGTAATGTGCCGATCGAGAGGCAGGGGTCGCTGGTAGGAGGGGTGTGGGTGGAGGGTGGGAGGGTGGGGGAGAAAAAAGGAGGCAACGAGAGAGGGGGAGGGAAGGAAAAAAAAGAGGTAACTAAAGAGGGGGGGAGAGGGAAAGAATGAAGTTAGCGAGATAGGAGAGAGGGAGAGGAGAGAGAGAGAGAGAGAGAGAGAGAGAGAGAGAGAGAGAGAGAGATGGTCTCGGCTTGGTCATATCTTAGAGACTCCATTAGCAGACTTGTTCCTGGGTTAAGAACATTTGTTCAAACACGACAAATCTGCCATGACTGTCACGTACACCCCCCCCCCATGCCAGACCTCGTCCACTGCATTATCTTTCAGAGCTTTCTTTAGGTCACTGGCTCAACGTTAAAGCTTTCTCTAGATCACCATCTGAACGTTAGAATATTGTCTGAGCTGTAAAACTGTCTATTTAAGGCTGTAGGACAGTTAAGCTTTCTCTAGATCAATGTTTGAATGTTAAGCTTTTTTTTATTACTGTCTGAACGTTACATCACTGTCTGAATATTAAAGCTTTCTCGAGATCACTCTGAACATTGAGCTTTCTGTTGATATTTTTCTGAAGGTTAAAACTTTCAATAAAAAAGTTTCTGAATTGTAAAACTCTCTTTAGAAGTTTATATCAATGTCTGAACTTTACAACTTTCTCTGAATTACTGTCTGACCAATATAACTTTCTTTAACTAACTGCTTGAATATTAAACCTTTCTCTAATTAACGATACTAATAGCAAAGCTTTATCTAGTTCACTGTCTATAAATTAATACTTTTTTAGTTCTCTGCTAAAATATATAAGCTTTCTTTAAATCACCATCTTAATAATAAAGCTTTCTTTCAGCCTTACTTTCTTAGCATTAGAACTTTCTCTAAATTCTTTAATATCAATATTCACGATGAAGAACACAGGACCAAGCTACAATACCTCGCTAACCATAATAAAACGTATAAACTGTATTAGATTTTGTTGGTATACGATCGGACTATAATTACCCTTACTAAATTTCCCTCTTACTACGATGACCTGTTTTTGCTCTGTAACATAGTGGGGGTGATCCTAGGGCACGATGCCAGTGGGGCTCTAACGTAGTGAAGGCGTGAGTAGATCGTGTGGTGTTCTAACTGGGCCAAGACGCCGGTAAATTAAAGGGTCCACCATGGCCAAGGCCCTAACAGACTCCTAGTGTCTATCTCGGCCAAAACGCTATCCGACTGGTGGAAAAAGGAGGGAGGGAGTGAGGTGGGGAGGGGGTTCATTTGGCCAGGACGCCAGCAGACTGTGTGGGTCCATAATGGCCAAGACCCGGCAGATAAGGCAAGAGAAACATGTATTTAACCCGGAGTTAAGGTGAGGCAGGCTGGTGACGGTCGCCGAGCTAATGAGCTGTGGACCTTGTTCTCTTCTGCCTCATCTCTCCCGTCGCCATTATCCCCAGGTCCTCCCACCACTCCCAGGGCCAAGTTTTTCCCTCTTACACAGCTTCTGGCGTATCGTGATGATTCCCATTCCGCGACATTTACCCTTCCGCAGTGTTGACTGTTCCGCGACGGCTCTTGTTGCTGCAGCATCTTCACGGGTCTACTATGTTACCCCATTCTTTTTTATGTTGTTTGTTTTGCATCACTCGTTGCTCCATATTGCATAGTGTTTCTATGACGTTCTTTTCTATCTGTTGTTTCCAGAGTCTGAAGATCTCGGTTAAAAATGGGGGCTGCAAGACTGGTGGCTGGTGGACGAGATTTAAGGCATCGGACAAATCGAGTTCGTTTAATTAAGATTTTGTAATCTTGATCAGCGGTTTGTGTCGTTATAGCTTCCTGCCACATTACGGGTTCAGCTGGCCGGGGACCAGCCACACCGTGCATGAAGTGACGTCGATTACTGTTCCTCATACAAAGAAATATATTACGTATAGGTTAGTTTATTGCGATAACTTTCAGTGTATATTTTATTTAATTCTAATTTATCTGGTACGTCAGTTGTAGGGTGAAACTAATAGAGAGGATTAGAATGGACGTCACGATGGATGAAGACCAATCAGCACATGTCACATCCCCCATTGATGTGGATTCTAATAAATCGCACCCCGCTGACTCTCATCGCTTTCTGTGGACGGAGTCGTTCGCTGTGTTCAATAATCAATCATTTAAATCTGTTGGAGCTTCAATAACTAGGGCTGGGGTGCACTACCTCACAGAGCTGCGAGCGGAGGAAGAGAAAGTCAAGCTGTGAAGATTACGTCGATGAGCTCTGGGGCAAGTCTTTACTCTGGCATAAGCTGGCTGCCTGGAGGAAGATTACTTAGTGCAGATGAAGACATAACTGGAGATGGTGATATTACCCACATACTAAGAGGATTAACAGAAATATTAAGTCAACATACTATACTTAGATTGGGGGCAGTAAGGTTTCAGTTAATATCAGTTAATATAGATATTTTTTTCTTCTTTTGACCAAGTTTACAGTGGATATATATATATATATATATATATATATATATATATATATATATATATATATATATATATATATATATATATATATATATATATATATATATATATATATATATATATATACAGTATACATAGCATCCAGCGTCTCTCTGTCTGTCAGAATATATTTAGCTGATTAACTGAAAAAGTCATTTCATGTTACGATTTTTTTTAGCTTTACGTCGAAATTGCAAAGTTGAATAATATAACAGTACAGTATAGGCCTTAGTCTATGAATATACTCGTTTGTGCATATAACTTTTCGTAAATATCTATATTAAAATCTATATACCTATACTGACTGTAAATAAACATTGTGAATTGGAAAAACATATACACCATCTAAATAATACTAAATACAATACCCTTTAAAAAAAACCCTAATAATATCATATAGTGATAAGAAAATTCAATGTTTTTTAAGTGACAGACAGTGTGCTTTAGTCTCCCCTAGCGTCATAACACTTCCGAGAGAGCTTGGGGGTGTTGCATGAGAATACCTTCGTGTGTCAACCTCCATACTCACACTGATAAATAGTGTCTCAGTGGTTCAGTTCCCTCGCCTCTGCTTGGGGGTAACTTCTCATTTAAATTCTGACTTTCTTAATAGCTGTATAAAGAGTGACTATTAATTCTGGTGTTCTTAGTAGTTGTATAAAGAGTGGCTATTAATTTCTTGTAAATGATTCTTTTAGTAAATATTTTTTTAAGTTACAGAAATATGGAGGAGACTGACCAAAACTCATATCCTCCAAGCTGACGTTACTAGCCTCGTTCCTCCTTATCTTCCTGGCTGACGAACAAGACTGACGTTACTAGTTCCCTTCCTTCCTGGCTAACGAACAAGGCTGACGTTACTAGTTCCCTCCTTCCCTAGCTGACGAACAAAACTGACGTTACTGGTTCCCTCCGTCCCTGGCTGACGAACATGGCTGACGTTACTAGTTCCCTCCCTCCCTCCCTCCCTGACGCACAAGGCTGACGTTACTAGTTCCTATCTCCCTGGCTGACGAACAAGGCTGACGTTACTAGTTCTCTCCCTCACCAGGTCAATGAATAAATCTGCTTTTAACTGAAGTGATCCTGTGTTTATGTCAACTATTTCCAGGTCGGGCGAGCTTACTTGTTATTCTGAGGACTGTGGTGTTTGTGTAGTGTTTGTGGTGTTTGTGTAGTGTTTGTGTAGTTTGAGTGGTGTTTGTGTGGTATTTGTGTAGTGTTTGTGGTGTTTTTGTGTTTTTTGTGTGGTGTTTTTATGGTGTTTGTGGCGTTTGTGTGGCGTTTGTCGTGTTTGTGTAGTGCTTGTGTTTTGTTTGTGATTTTTGTGTAGTGTTTGTGTAATGCTCGTGTAGTGTTTGTGGTGTTTGTGTGGTGTTTGTGTAGTCTTTGTGGCATTTGTGTAGTGTTTGTGCAGTGTTTGTGGTGCTTGTATAATGTTTGTGGTATACCGTATATGCACTGTTGCTGAAAGTTTATGTAAATTTTCTGTATTGTATGTTCATTGTTACGTAATGTTTGTGTATCTGTTTGTGTACCTTATGTGTAGTGTTGTGTAATGTTGCTGTTTGTGTAGTGTTTGTGGAGTGAATTTGTAATCTTTCTTATATGGTGTTTGTTTAGTGTTTGTGCAGGGTATTTCAGCGAAGATGTAGTGTTTGTGATGAGGTTATATGGTGTTTGTTTAGTGTTTGTGCAGGGTATTTCAGCGAAGATGTAGTGTTTGTGATGAGGTTATATGGTGTTTGTTTAGTGTTTGTGCAGGGTATTTCAGCGAAGATGTAGTGATTGTGATGAGGTTATATGGTGTTTGTTTAGTGTTTGTGCAGGGTATTTGGTGTAGTGATGAGGTTATATGGTGTTTGTTTAGTGTTTGTGCAGGGTATTTCAGCGAAGATGTAGTGTTTGTGATGAGGTTATATGGTGTTTGTTGTAGTGTTTGTGCATGGGTATTTCAGCACTAATTCGCATACACATACGCACTTACTCATACACATGTACACATATTGTTTACACACAGAGGAAATATTACACAGAGAAAGATGTACAATTCATCACAAAACATTAAGTATTATTGTCTCACTTAAACGCTTTGGTGAAATTATTGAGAACCTCTAATGACGTCATCTGAGTATCGTCTGCTCTTGTGTCTTCTGTTAGGAGTATTATCTTATTATCTTTATCTATATTGCTTATTTAATAATGATAAGATATGTAAATGAATGTATACTCGCCAAAAGTCAAGTCGTTTTATCTGTCTGTTCATGAACCCAAAGATTAAGAGACCTGGCGAGTGTATCTTTGCGTCTTGATTTCTCAGGACTACATTTCCATACCAGTTGTATTTCTACCAATTAAATTATCATTTTTTTCTTTCTCGTTCATGGAGTTTCTTAGCTTGGCCCTAATCACATCTACTGTTTGTTCTCGTGTACCTTATGTCAGCCTGAGATAAGTTCCTCTTATGGCCCCTTTGGTTCTGTCCAGTGCTGGGTCATGGTAGTTTTGAAATCTGTTTAAAGAAATACGCTCACTGTAGGGCATTGTGTGACTTACCCCAGTTGGTCATAAGAGGAGGAGGGTGGAGAGGTGCAGGATAAAATGGGTGTTGTCAGAGAGGGCAGGTGTGGCCAAGGGTCGTGTTGTCACTGAGGGGAGGTGTGGCCAGGGCTCGTGTTGTTACTGAGGGGAGGTGTGGCCAGGGGTCATGTTGTTATTGAGGAGAGGTGTGGCCTGGGTCGTGTTGTTATTGAGGAGAGGTGTGGCCTGGGTCGTGTTGTTATTGAGGAGGTGGGTCATGTTGTTATTGAGGAGGTGTGGCCTGGGTCGTGTTGTCACTGAGGGAGGTGTGGGTCTTGTTGTCATTGAGGGAGATGTGGCCAAGGATCGTGTTGTCACTGAGGGGAGGCCAAGGATCGTGTTGTCACTGAGGGGAGATGTGGCCAAGAGTCATGTTGTCACAGAACGGAGATGTGGCCGGGGGTCGCGTTGTCACTGTAGGAGGGTACAATTCTAGCCAATGTGAATATAGGTTGGGCGTGCAGTGCTTCCATAGTGTGTGTGTGTGTGTGTGTGTGTGTGTGTGTGTGTGTGTGTGTGTGGGGTGAGTGTGGATACTTTCTGGGGACGAGAGGGTTGGATCGTCTGTGTGTGTGGGTAGGTACTGATTTGGATGTGAGGGTCGACGTGAGGTGTGAGGGGAGCCAGACATGAAAAAAAGTAGTGAGGAGGAGGAATGGTATGGGGTGAGGAGGAGTAGGAGGAGGGGGGTAGGAATGGAATGGGGTGAGGAGAGGCGGGAAGAGTGAGGGCGAGAAAAATAAAGAGGGGGGGGAGAGTGATGGGAGGAGGGGTGAAATAAGGGGTTAGGAGAGTAAGGAGGAATGGGGAGGGATGGAGATAATGTAATAGGATTTACAAGAAGGAATGGAGAAGAGTGGGAAGGAGAGGAATGGGAAGAAGAGGAGTGAGAAGGAGAGGAGACAGGAGCAGGAGGAGTGGAGAACAAGAGGTAACGGAGCGGAGTTTTGTGGGCGGTGTTTGAGCAAAGTATCAGCATGATGCGAGATGTCGTCGCTGGTACACTGTAAAAGTCGATTACTGCTGTAATGTCCCTGATCCTTGAGGGCGAGGACGTCCCTGATCCCTGAGGGCGAGGACGTCCCTGATCCCTGAGAGGGGAGGAGGGCATCCCTGAACCCGTAAGGAAGAAGATGTCCCTGATTCTTGAGGGAAAGAACGATGCCCCTGATCTCAAGAGGGAGGAGGACGCCCTTGAACTAAGATTCTGTTGTGAACTTTACAGGTTTTGTTTATCTCATGTAAACTTTATTGTTCTTTTGATAACCTCACATGAAAACCCTCTTAAATATCACTAAAAGCCTCAGTGTATATCTTATAAGGATCTGTTGTGTCTTTAGTACTGCCAATTTGTCTAATATACAAATATACAGTAAGGTCCCGTTGTGTATCTCGTATTAACCTAACGTGATATTGTTCAGAATCAATTTGGCTCTAATTTAAAACCAAACTGCCTCTTTTACACCTTATTTTATCTTATTTAAATCCTTATGACCTCGTAAAGTTTTGTAACGTCTCTTCCACGGCCAATTTTATTTCTATCTAAAGCTTTATCCTTTCTGTTATAAAGGCTCTCCTGAGCACCTTCACCCTCTATTTCTTCCCTTCATAATCTTATTCTTTATCTTATAAAGACTTGCTTCCCCCCCCCACCCCCTCCTCCAGAAAAGCTTTATCTGGACTCTGGAAAACCTCTTTGATTTTTTTTCTGGCAATTGTTGGTTGTCAGAGAAGCGGTGTTTGCTCTGCGGATTTTGTCTGTTTCCGTCTCTTTGTTGAGTGTTTGCCTTGTGCGTCTCGCCATCGCTGTATCATCAGCTTATGTGGTAATGTTTAAACGTGAATTGCTGTGATTCATGCTCGCTTTGTGAGCAGCTTATGTCTCATTTAGATTTCGGAGCATAAAGGCCAAAGGAATGTTACATATAAGTTGCGGCTTGTAGTAGCTGTTAGGTCATATCTTACGTATACAGTATACAGAAATAACCAACTTGTTCACAGGCTTCCGCTGTTGCTGTGTCCTGAAAAAAATATTGTTGGCTTTATGGCCAGTGACTCACAGGAGTTAGTAAATAAAACACTCGCGTTTGATTTTGATCCTAGAAAGTCACCCACTTTCAGTGAAGGCTGAATATTTTTTTTTAATTTTAGGTTCATTAACTGTCAAGGTTATTAAGAGGTATACTAGAGTCGTGCTTCCATACGGCAAAACATCTTTAAAAAATTATGCGCGGCACAAACCACTAATGAAGACTTAATGATAAATCCCCCCACCCCCTCACTTTTCCCTCCACAAAACTGATGTCTGGCAATTCACGCCAAATAACAGACCATTTTCTTTCAAGGTTGCCAAGGAAACAATGCGTCCTCCTTATACCAACACCAAATGTTCTTACTGTCGTCTTACAGAAGCTGGTAGTGGAGCGAGTGTGTGGGACGCACTGCTTGGGTCTTCTTTACCAGCCTTTATTAGAAACAAAATCTCTCCGATCTCCTGGCCATGTCCTCGTCTTGGTCGCAGTTCAAAACTCCAGAATCCACACATCTTTACACCTGTCAAACTAAACCACTAAACCTTCTTCATGACGGAAAACTTGTGCATGAGACTGACACACTCGCTGAGAGCAATAAGGGTGATGACAAAAGAGCATGAAAACCCTACGTCTCAGAAACGTAAACCTCAGCACGCAGCGACGGCGAGGAGAACAGGGGAGGAAGTGACATCGTCTTCGCCATCAGTAACAGGGCGGCAGTACAGTAGCATCATCAGCAGCAGAAGTGGAAGAAGAAGCAACTACACGAACAACGACAGCAGCAGCAGCAGCAGCAACAAACAGTAAACTCCCTCACCTTCATAATAACAAAGCGGGTGATATCTGACTCGGTAGAGCGCTGGGCTGGGCTGGGCTGGGCTGGCTGGCGGGTGGGTGGAGGAACAAACTCACCGCCACAAGAAGTGTTTTCACCGATGATTGGGTCCTACAGTTTTTATCGCCGGGCCAACTAAATCAATTATAGGTGTTTTTAGGGGAAGGTTTCTCTAGTTCTGTATCAGATATACTTTGCCGAGCCCCCGACTGTATTTTCTAACTGGATTTTTTGTAAGTTTTGTCCCTCTATTATCGCGCCTTTTATTTCATATTTTTTTTATTAATATATCTTCGCTTTTTCTTTTGTTTATTATTGTTTCTCGTTGTTTATGTTTGTCTGTTTGATTTTGTTTTTGTTTTTACGGTTTCAGTTTTATTTGTTTTCACTTGTTTAGTTTTTGTCTGTTATTATTATTATTGTATTTTTTTTTCTTATGTTCCGTGTGTTATTATTTTTTGATGATCTCCAAGTTCTTTTGTTGTTGCATTTGCTGTATTTGTTGTTACCTCTGTTGTTTTTGTTCTTGCATCTATTGTTTTTGGTCTTGCCTCGTTTGTTATTCTTGCAGCCTCTGTTGTTTTTATGGCATCTTTTTTTTAGCCACGTCTACTGTTTTTATTGCAACCTCTTAATATTTTTTGTTTCTTGTGTATTTGTTGATGCACCAGTTATTTTGTGTTTTGTTTTGATAGTTGCTTCTGTTGCTTTCATTGCTGTCTCTTGCTTCCGTTTGTTGTTTTTGCTGTTATGGGGTTATCATTTCTGTTGTGAGTCCCCGTTTCCGTTGTTAATTTCTACTGACTTATTTTTTCCTGTTCTTGTACGCCTGTTGTTGGTACTTGTGTTGTTGTTGTTGTTGTTGTTGTTCCTTTAAGTGTTTCTCATATACTTGCTACATATTGTATAGTCTAAACGAGTGAATAATAATAATAATAATAATAATAATAATAATAATAATAATAATAATAATAATAATAATAATAATAATAATAATAATAATAATAGACATATCAGGCGACAATAAGAGTGGTGGCGGTGGTGTGAGAAACATGGGGTAAGTCAAAGAGGCACGAACTGCCCATAATATATCCAAAAGATATACAAGAGGCCGTAAAGCGTGGTCGGAGGGCGCCCAGAGAGCCGCCAAGTGTGCCGTCTGACGTGAGGACATTACGTATGTGCATACACCACACACCCAGGGAGGCTGTATACTTCATACTCACCCTCTGAACTGGGATGAGAAGCAACAGGGTGGCTCTCATACATGTACGAGTATCGGTCGTATTTTAACGGGCTATGTTGCTTAAACGCACACTGCACACCTCATACACAACACGCACACACACAGACAGACAGACACACACACACACACACACACACACACACACACACACACATACACACACACATAGGCTGTATACTTCATATTCATGATGTGAACTGGACTGAAAAACATTAGGTCTGCTCTCAAACCTGTAGGAACACTTGGAATATATTTTTTGAAAGATGTTGACCTCACCTGTGGAGCGTACTCGTGATAACTGACGGGTAGTTTGGTTAAGATACAGACCCGTTAATTGCAATATATAAGAGCGGATTAATGGTTAAACAGGTAAAGTCATTTTAAGTCCGAAGTGACTAATTCTCAAACACTGACAAAATATATTACTGCACTAGTTTTACAGGTATTTAAAAGCTGTAGTATAGGTAAACTTCTTGTTCGGGATGACTCAAGATGTGTCGAGGCCAAACACAACACCTGGGAGGGGCAAGAGGTGCAGTGGTGGGCCAAGTCCCCTCCTCAACTGGTGACACTACATCATGTCGGCTCACTCCGTCAGCAGCGTCATTATACTGCACACACCTGACACTTACTATCCCAGCCACTAATCACAAGTACCATCTGTTTCACCATGCGGCTTATCTCTAGACCACATGGATGATGGCCAATGGTTCCTCTTGTCACAGTCGTGAACACAAACACCTAAATCCTCCCTTAACCGCCATCACTATTCTAACTCATCTACCTCACCCCATCTCCGCCCTCACAGCCCCAGCCCTCGTCCTTATCTCCATCAACGCTCCGGCCTCCATTGCCGTACTCAACACCCCCACCTCCCAACCCAACCTCATTCAGCCCTTAGCCTGGGCCGCGTCCCTCACCCCGCCCTCCACCAGTACCAGCAGGCCACAACACATACTTCATACTTGAGGGGGAGTGTAAAGAAACTTTGAAGGGCGCGTGTTGGCCCCGGGAGAGCGTTATCCCAGGGGTCTAGACGCGGCAAGTTTATTCTGGACAGACAAGCAGCGCACCAACCTACACTGGACGGAAGGCGGCTAGTCAGCTGCGGCCGGCGAGGCCGTGTTTATACTGCAAACAAAGGCTGAGAGGAAGGAAGGAGGGAAGGAAGGAAGGAGAGAAAGAAGGACCAAAAGAGAGAGAGAGAGAGAGAGAGAGAGATGAGCACACACATTATTCAAGTCCGAGAGATTCACACATGAAAGCGAACACACAATGTAATACAATACGTGGATCCCCAGATATCCCAGGTGTTAGCAATTAATAATGAGAAAATCTCGTTTCGGCTCAAGTTTCACAATGATTAACAATAGTGATGCTCAAGTGCTACTCATACCTCGAGCAAGATCTACCTGTACATGGATAAATAATCAATCACTTAATTTGATGTTGTGAAAGCAAACGTCATCACGGGGCATATTACTGATCAGAGATAAAACCAAGCAGTAGCCTTCACCTTGACTCTCGTCTTCTACAACCTTATCCGAGGCTGTTACTGGACTCTCCGGACAGACAAAATTCCATTGAAATAGTTTCATAAATAACTAATATATATATCTTAATTAAAATACATACAGACAGACAGAACCGATAACAACCACCTTCCTTCCGCCTTCGACATCACTAAAAATATGGGGCGGGTGGCCGGCTGTTGGACCACCTGGACGCAGCACTCACCTGATTCCACCTGACGTCCCATTCACCTGTTAATGGGAGCTCTCCTGAGCAATTTACCGCTAAACACTCGCTCGATTATTACGAAAACAAAAATGAAAAATATACTCGCTCGTGTCGTGTATGGTTATGGTGCCGTGGTTATGGGAGTGTGTCTTTTGGTCTTATTTTTGAAGGATGTGTTAGGGAATGATGTGTGAACTGTGCGGTAAGTGTAGAAGGTGAAGTGGGAAGGTGTGTTCAGGCTGTTCACTTGTTTATCTCTATCGCTGTTCACTTCCTCAGCTGCTTCGTTTTTTCTCATTCTCTCCGCATCTATCTTTCACTCTATACATTTATCTGCATCCGTATTCATATAAGTTTGCACTTGTGTATGTATCAAATGCATGTATACGCTGCATGCGAGCATAAATGTATATCTATGCCTGTATGTACAGTCTGTTTTATTGAATGTATGAGCCTGTATCACAATGTACTGTATCTTTTCATCGTCACTATATTTTTCATCACTACTCCCCTTACTCTCCCCTGACAGCCCCGAGGTGGTGGAGGGCAGGTACACCCCTGTGGCACCTCCAGTTAACCTGTAATTACCTGTATGATAGTCTCCTCCAGGTGAGTGCTGGGGGCGTTTATTACCTGCCCTAGGCCAGTCCTCGGTATCATCATTAGAGTGTTTACCTCCCCTCCGACTCACGCCTCACTCGTGTCATCATCGTCTAATTATTGACCACTTACCACGGTCCTGTTGTTGATCCTCTCTGACGTCTGCACCCCGCTATTGATCCTCCCTGGCGTCACTGATGGTTTGTTATTGATCCTGTATGACGTTACTTGCTTAATCACTGACTTAGTTTGACGTCATCATCGAAGTATTGATATAGTGTGACGTCACTGGTGGTCTATTATTGTTGTGACTTCCCTGTAATGTTCTCTCAGTGACTCAGGCTGACATTATCATCTCCTTATTGATCTTGTGAAGTCCAATAATATACCAACGTTGATGTCATCATCTTGTTGTCACAGACTCCAGGCGAAGTCACAAGTTTTTCATTGTTGATCAAGATTTCACTTGTGACCATGTACAGTGATCACCAATACCACCAGGATCAACTGCATCGTAAAGGTTGTTCGCTGGCGACAGTGGGACGGTAAATGTGTGCCTGTAACTGTGTCACCTCAAGGTTCAGCTGAAGGAAAGAGGAAACACCTGGAGGGTACAGAACAGGAATCCTCCCCCAGTACCTGACACGGAGGCCCTCACCTGCTGAGTCGAGGGCGATGCAATTTCTGGATCAACACTTTTGCTTTCAGCTTCCTTGTCTCCCTGCCTGCATTACCTCGCCACCACCCTGTCAACCCTGCCTAACTAAGCGTCATACTCTGCTGACCTTTCCTCTCTACCCTGTCGACCTTCCTCCTTTACGCTGGAGACTTTTCATCCTTACTACCTCCTTCTGGCCAAGGTAGGGACTCCAGGAAAATCGGGGCTACGGCCTAGAAACCAAACCGCCCCTCCTCGCCCCGCCCCAGAAGCCAGAGGCCACAGGGCCGGGTATGGAGCAATTTGCCTCTGTAATCCATGTATAATTAGAAGTAGATGGCCGGTTCTACTAATGAGGGAAGAACAGTTCGCTCGGACGCATTTGTCACTCTCAGTAGCGGCCGCATCGACTCAGATTAACCAGTCCTCAAACATTGTCGCGTTTTTTACTTTCTTGTCATATACGACGTGGCAGCCATGTCTCAATTAATTACTGGAGGGAAGGTGCCAGAGGTCCAGGCGGGTACGGAGAAACACACACACACATGTACACGTAATTATACTGACGTCCTTTCCCCCTCCAGCACCACCCACTACCTCTCCTAATACTCATTCTCCCTCCCATTACCTTTCCCACGTTGCTACCCCACTAGCCTCCCTCCCACTTGTTTGTTTTTCCATAGCACAACCCCAGTTTCCCTCCCATTTACCTGTCCCACACGACCAGTTCACGATCTCTCGCCTCTCTCCCACTGCGGCCATCCTCACAGGGCCACCACCTCGCTCTCCTCATCTCTCCTAGCGCCTCCTCACACCTCACCCCCCCTGCCTCCCTCACCCCCTTTCCAATATTGACCCCTCTCCTCCCCCCTTCCCTTCCCACAGAAAGAAAGAACACATTGACTGTAATAAATAGCTTTAGCGCAAAAAAAATCACTAAATCTCCGGTAAGAAGAAGATAAGGGCAGTAATTACAATAGGATCAGTCTGTAATAGGTCCGTCACACTCTTATGAAAAAGGGATTTGATTCTATCCTTTATTAGCATGCTCGTATATACACACAAAATTAATTATAGTTCTGGGGTAGAGCTGCGCATTAGCTGGTGTCGGACCTCGGCGTTCTGACCGGCGGTATGAGCCACACCTTCGTATACAGGGTGAAAATGCCACTGCTTGTCTGATATATTACTTTGGTGTTTACTATATGAACTTCTTATACTGCATCACCTGGACGTATAGTGAACCTTAATGGGTGTCTACAGTGTATAGGAACCAGAGTGTCTATCTATCAGTGTGGGTTAGGTTAGGTTGGGTCAGGTCAGGTCAAGTTATTTATCTTATGGTGAATATTTCAAATTTTTTGGGGTCAAATGAAATATGACCAGCAAAGTTCTTCTTGCTGATCAGAGAGAGAGAGAGAGAGAGAGAGAGAGAGAGAGAGAGAGAGAGAACGTGTGTGTGTGTGTGTGTGTGTGTTTGTCCTAACCCCCCACCACACACACACACACACAAATGTATTTTTGATATACCTAATGATAACGGTCAGTGCACACACTAATTTGCTTTTGACATTAAAAATAACAATTTCCTCACTAATTGAAAAAAAAACAACAACATAAAACTCCGCTTCACATGAGTGAGTCACTGCTGTGTAGAATAAAAAAAATAATCTTCGTGACTAATACAGAGAATTTTTTCCCCATACATTTACGTTCTGGTCAATTTTTCTTCCAATACAATTTTTTTTTCCAGGATGTTGTTTTGTTTATTTTAGTTTTAGATAATCTACCAGACATACATAAGGTTTAGCATCTGGTTAGGTTAGGTTAGTTCATATTGGGTTTGGTTAGGTAAGGTTGGATTGGGTAAGTTAGGTTAAGTTAGGCTAGGTTAGGCTAGGTTAGGTTAGGTAAGGTTAGGTTAGGTAAGGTTAGGTTAGGTAAGGTTAGGTTAGGTTAGGTTAGGTAAGGTTAGGTTAGGTTAGGTTAGGTAAGGTTAGGTAAGGTTAGGTTTGGTAAGGTTAGGTTAGGTTAGGTAAGGTTAGGTTTGCCCATGTTGTGACACCGGAAATATTATATAATTTCAAAATAAAAATCGGAATAAAACAAATCAGAATTCAAGCACGGAGTCATATTTACACCCAAGCTTGAATATTTAACTTCAACATTACTGAGACACAACCAAAGCTGAACCCGGAATGAATCGTCAAAAACACACATTTATGAACCCTTTTCCACAATTCAGATTCCAATTTAGAATCAGGTATTTTCCAACTTAAAACTCTAATTACATACAGAAAAAAGGTACAACAGGTGAACATTAAGAATTAGTATACCTAACAATCTACTTCCACTCAATGTGAAACTCCTTATGGCCACCAAGACGAAAATCACAGTATTAACAAATCAAAACACCAAAATATATCGTTCGCTCTGTTCATGTCAAAATAATTCGGTTTATATCATTGAAAGGGGATAGACGATACTAAGCTGGCGATGGACTAATGTAATTGAAACATGATGAATATTTTTGAAAAGATGTGCGCTTGGATCCTTATGTCCACAGCATGAGTTTATATAGGGTAGGTGTTGAGAGAGAGAGAGAGAGAGAGAGAGAGAGAGAGAGAGAGAGAGAGTGTGTGTGTGTGTGTGCGTGTGTCAGTCTTAGGTAGGAGATTTTCCATTTCTTGTCAGCTTCTCACAACGGAATCATAATAATACTCAATAGTCGTGAACATCAAACTAAAGCTTAACTAGTTATTATACTCATTGTACTCTAGTGTACGTTAAGCTTGGTTATCATCATCCAACAGGGGTTAAAATAGGAATGAAATAACTAATGAAAACTATCACCTGCTATGACTAAAGAACCAGTTGCTGACATCTACCATAACTAGCTACCAATGGCTACTTAAGCACCACTATTATTTGACTCTAGAGGCTATAACTAGACACTAACTTACAAATAGTAACTACCAACAATAAGACTATATCATCGTTATAACATTCAAAACAAGTAATAAAAGTAACAACACAGTATAACAAATAGTTCAAAACATCAGAGTATAGCCAGCCACAAGCGTCATATCCAAGCGCTAAACATTCACCCCCCCCACAAGAGGCGCCACGAGAGTACTGGACTGGTCTGCTGAGTCTGGCTGGCCTACGTAAATGAGTAATAAAGGTTAATTAATGAAATGGAGTTAATCTCAGGTATTATTGAATATCGGACGTGCAGGAAGGGGCTCTGACGTTTACTTCTGGGATTTATAAATTAATGAACGATAATATTAATTATTCTGAATTAAATAGATGCGATTTTTGTTTTCTGGTGAGGGAGGGATGGGGGAGGTCAGGGGTGGCAGGGGTGTCAGGGAGAGGATTATATATTCATTACCCGGTGGCAACGATAACGTATAGTGTTACTCTGCTTTTTGTCTGCGTCTCTCTCACTCTCTCTCTCTCTCTCATCCTGTACTGTCCTTAGTTCCTTGATCAGCGTACAAGGGAGTGTTGGCTACAGCTGCTCGAGAAGAACGTAAACAACGCAGTCAAAAAGTTAACATCACCGAGAAATTAATATCACAGAGAGACGGTCTTGGTAGGCAACTTTAGTGTAGTACAAGATCTTTGCTATAATGGATGTTTATATTATTTTGTAAGGCAGTGTTTTATATTTCCCATTTTCTATGATTTCTTTATATTCCAAATTTACTGTTTTCTATGACTTGTTACGTGCTTAAGGACACCCTGACTCCACCTGACTCTCCTACCACACCTTCCTCTCGACCACAAGAGAGAGAGAGAGAGAGAGAGAGAGAGAGAGAGAGAGAGAGAGAAGAAAATGGGTTAAGTTCTTTCTGTGTGTTTGAGGAACATAATCCAAGGTACATTAATTAAGTAAATTATTCAAATGATTGCAAGATCAGTTCTTAATTACGTTTTGTATCTGGGGATTCCTGGCGGCATTCCGAGTGACTATTACACTTGCATTTTTCTGAGATAATTTCGGATACTTTTTGTTTGTTTAATTTGTGTTTATGTGTTATGTTTTTGTTTAAACTTTCATTATATTTGTTATTTTTGTCTTATCTTAATGTCAATAACGGCTGCTTATACCATTTTTATCCCATTAACCATTTATTATATTAAATTATCTTCGTGTTAAGTTAAATGATCACCGAAGTTGTTGCACCTTGTTACTTATGTTATAATTATTCACTATATAAATCAGGTTTATAATCCCTTGTACACATCATCCTCTCGGTAGTGTGTTTTTCCCCACTGTTTACCTCCGCGTCATGGCGTTGCCTCGATGATCTTGTTGTGTGTGTGTGTGTGTGTGTGTGTGTGTGTGCTCGTGAGGGGTCATTCTTCCTGTTGCTTCCTCGCTAATGATTTCTTACTATATCTTAAGAGAAAATGATTTGTTTTGGCTGTGTATAGTCAGCTGGATGTCTACCTTTCATGACCTAACTGATTGATGTTTGTCGTGCGTGTGGATTATTTTTTTTAACGTGTGCTACATAACCCTTTGAGGATGATGGTTCAACCCATTGAGGATAAATGAGTACTGTTTTTAACGAGTAATAGCTTAAACCATAATCCTTCAAGGGTCACTGCTTTTACCATCATCATTAAAGGGTTATCTCAGTTTAACTCATCGTCCTGAAACGATTGTAGCTTAACCCATCTTCCTTAAAGTGTCATAACTTAAACTATCATCCTCAGAGGATAACGAAATCAACAGGCTAATTCTTGACGATATCAAAATGGCACATCACATTGTCTGCCTCCCACTTTTGACCCAGTTGTTGTTACCGGGCCGAATATCGGTTATGTTTGCTTGAGCTTCATAAATAATTCCATGAATGTGTGTTGACTTGTCAGGGAGTCGTGAGCACTTTGAGTGATATTCGCCTTCTTCCCAGAACATATTTCTAATGTTTACAATGGCGCGCTACACTCCATCACGCGGCTAGGTCTCGCCCGGTGCAGCTACTTCACGCCACTATTTTTGTGGAGTTTTTAGCACCTGTAAAGTTCAGGTTTATGTATACCGTGACCACTATAGCTACCTGACTTGCATTGTTGTTCTGGTGATCGTTTGTTTATGTTGATTTTTTCCCCACTCTCTCGTAGTGTCTTTATTATTAGTGCATATCTTTCTCTCTTTTTTATCTCCTTCTCTGTGTTTTATACCGGGAGAATGTTTTTATTAATGACGTCATGATTACAGAGTGGTGTCACCCCCCAATGGATGTTATTAGTTAAGTGTGTTATTGTTGTCAGTTTGTGTTGAAGGTCAGCGTTGTGCGTCTTACTGACAGTCCACTGTGTTTTTCTCTCTTGTGTTCTATTATAACTTTGTTGATCATTCTTGAACCCATTTGCATCTTTTATTCACATTTTGAGATATTATTGAGTTACCATAATGTGTGTACAGTCGAGTAACATGACGGTCGATGGCGTCGTTATCAGTGGAAGTGTAGCGTTCATAATGACGTCACCATGTGGCGGTGACCGTGCTGACGATAGATCTTATGCAATGTCATAACGTTTGGGAGCAGCACAGGTGCTGTATGTTTTCTTGGCTCTGGTGGACAATACAAACGTCGTGAACACTACTGCAGGGTATCCTCGTGGTAGGCCGAGACAGCTGTAGTTAAGGCACTTTTCTGAAGTCCATTTCGCCGTGGTTAGGGTTCGTCCTTGTCTCCATAAAATAGACAGCAAATTCTCTAACAACTGAGCCACGACTTCTGACAACGAGGTGATGTAGGAATTCGGGGAAGCGGGACTGTCAACACTTGGCCCCGTCGACCGACAAAAATCTTGTTTGTTCGTCCCGTCAGTGTCTTGTAAACGAATTACCTGGTCATCATGAATCTTTCAACACCTGTCGTGCTGGTCCCTGCCCGTCTACCTCTTGTTTGTGTGTACGTCCGAGGCAATGTATATATATATATATATATATATATATATATATATATATATCTATATATATATATATATATATATATATATATATTTCATGTAAATCCACAATGAAAACGTGGATAAGATAAATCTTGATAAAATCGTGCTGGTCCCTGCCCGTCTACCTCTTGTTTGTGTGTACGTCCGAGGCAATGTATATTATATATATATATATATATATATATATATATATATATATATATATATATATATATATATATATATATATATAGAGAGAGAGAGAGAGAGAGAGAGAGAGAGAGAGAGAGTGTTTGTGCGCATACACTGTATATCACAACTACTGGTAAAATTCTTTGTTTGCTATACAGTATATTGTAGCTACACTATAGCCAAAACAACGGTCTGGTGGTTACGCTCACAAAGTTGCCACTAAGTGAGGGGGCAGGTGAGTGAGTGTATCCTGTAGTACCGTAACAAAGCTCGGGCAGTGTACACACGGTCACCACACACCTGATCTGTTTCACACGTGATCAGCTGTTGGGTAAATCGCTTCAGCAGAGTAGTATGACCACAATCCACTTCCTCTTTTTACAAACACCAACATCAGATAGAGAGTGTTTACACCCGCTAGTAGAGACAAGCTTCAGTTAATTCGGCTTTTCCTAATTAACAACACAAGTTAGGCTAAAGTACACTACGAATATCAAGGGAATTAATTAACTATGTAAAATTAGCACCAACTGTGTAAACTTATAAACAAAATTAATTACCAGCCAATTATTTGTCTTTCTATAATTATACAGTATGATAGATTAAGGGGATTCATTCATTATTTTCTCGCCAACGTTGTGTGAGCCAGGAGTGAGAGGTGAGAGTGTGAGGTGAGAGTGTGAGGAGTGAGAGGTGAGAGTGTGAGGAGTGAGGGGTGAGAGTGTGAGGAGTGAGTGTGTGAGGATTGAGAGGTGAGAGTGTGAGGAGTGAGACGTGAGAGTGTGAGGAGAGAGAGGTGAGAGTGTGAGGATTGAGAGTGTGAGGTGAGAGTGTGAGGAGTGAGAGGTGAGAGTGTGAGGAGAGAGAGGTGATAGTGAGAGAGAAAGTGTGGCTGACAGGTGCAGTGTAGACAGGTATGATTGATAACTCTCTTACAATATTATTTGTTTACACCTGAGGTAATTGACGTTATGGTCTCCTGTAATAAGACTCACACTCGCCAAAAAAATCCTATCCATGAGTGTGTATACAGCACGGGGTTCATGTTAATATATATATACCTGGTACAAAAGAGGCGTTAACATTAGTTCAGGCTCATTAATTATGAATATTAATACTTGCATTGAATGAGGGAAAGTGCATAGGTAAATGGTAAACGATATGAAAAACGGATCATTAAATAAAATATGAAGCGAGGTTATCGGCAACAGATGGCGCAAGTTAATGTAAACAACAACGTCAATAACTCGCCGCCGTCAAGTCACTCCACACACTCAATCCATCAAGTGAGTCAGAAGAAAGCCAGTGATGATGTTATATGAACTTGTTAAATCGACAGAGCAGGAAATCGTCTTCGTGGAAGAGTAAATCAGCTTTTACAGGTCTTAAAATAACACTGGTGCCATATAAACAATGCTACAACACTTTGTGTGGCCGCGTTATTGTGTACTGAACTCTCTTGGGTCGTGTTCACTGTTATTGTAGCGTCGCGTTCACTGCCGCAACACTATGGGACAACACTGACTATACTACAGCACTCAAGAATGACGTTCACTATACTACAGCACTCAAGAATGACGTTCACTATACTACAGCACTCAAGAATGACGTTCACTATACTACAGCACTCAAGAATGACGTTCACTATACTACAGCACTCAAGAATGACGTTCACTATACTACAGCACTCAAGAATGACGTTCACTATACTACAGCAATCTGGGACGACGTTCAATCTGCTGGGGAGTTTAACGCCACGTTCACCGTAGCACAAATGAGGAACTCTTTAACTTGAACTGACTTTCCGCCGACGCTAATGTAAACACAGTCAAATTTTGACCTACTATAAAGAGTGTTATCCTTCAGCATGGAGTGTGTGTGTGTGTGTGTGTGTGTGTGTGTGTGTGTGTGTGTGTGTGTGTGTGTGTGGATTTAGGACACACCACACATGTTTATCCTTCAGCATGGTGTGTGTGTGTGTGTGTGTGTGTGTGTGTGTGTGTGTGTGTGTGTGTGAGGGACACACCTACACATGTTACTCTTTCAGCATGGTGTGTGTGTGTGTGTGTGTGTGTGTGTGTGTGTGTGTGTGTGGTGAACGAGGGACACACCACACATGTTATCCTTCAGCATGGTGTGTGTGTGTGTGTGTGTGTGTGGTGGACGAGGGACACACCACACATGTTATCCTTCAGCATGGTGTGTGTGTGTGTGTGTGTGTGTGTGTGTGTGTGTGTGTGTGGTGGACGAGGAACACACCACACACACTTAGTATGCACGTCCCCAGTCTACAGGCTTCTCAAGGTCCCCAAAGTTTCACCCTCACGACTTGACCCGATCAACCTCACCTGACCACTAGTTGACGGTGAGGCCTGCTAGAGATATATTCTTCTATGGCCCTAAAAGACTAATATGAAGGATTAATGTGAGAGACTGACTTTAGGGAGAAATGCCATGAGAGTGACTTGAAAAATCTGAGAGAATGACTTTGAAAAAAAAAATGTATAAGGGCAATAAATTCGAGAGTCCCGAATTGACCTGAGGGGGGATAATGATATGACTCAATGGATAAAAACAGGTCACAGATTCTCAAATATTCCTTCGATGTTTTTTTCCTTCATGTCTCTCTCCAGTTAAAGATCCATAAACCGATCTAACTAACCCACTTTAGTTACACCGTAAAGAAAACGTATCGAAATATCCCAGAGACTTTACTGTGACTAAATGCATTCTCGTATCATCACTTAGAAGACAAGCCACAGAGAACCAGACCACAGCAGACACAGACAACAGTAGAACCAGACCACAGCAGAACCAGACCACAGCAGACACAGACAACAGTAGAACCAGACCACAGCAGAACCAGACCACAGCAGACACAGACAACAGTAGAACCAGACCACAGCAGTAAGGCAGACTACAGGTGACACAGACCACAGCAGAACCAGACCACAGCAGCACTCAAGAATGACGTTCACTATACTACAGCACTCAAGAATGACGTTCACTATACTACAGCACTCAAGAATGACGTTCACTATACTACAGCACTCAAGAATGACGTTCACTATACTACAGCAATCTGGGACGACGTTCAATCTGCTGGGGAGTTTAACGCCACGTTCACCGTAGCACAAATGAGGAACTCTTTAACTTGAACTGACTTTCCGCCGACGCTAATGTAAACACAGTCAAATTTTGACCTACTATAAAGAGTGTTATCCTTCAGCATGGAGTGTGTGTGTGTGTGTGTGTGTGTGTGCTGCTGTGTGTGTGTGTGTGTGTGTGTGTGTGTGTGTGTGTGTGTGGTGGACACACCATGTGTCCTTCAGCATGGTGTGTGTGTGTGTGTGTGTGTGTGTGTGTGTGTGTGTGTTGGACCAGGGGGACACCACATGTGTCATCAGCATGGTGTGTGTGTGGCATGTGTGTGTGTGTGTGTGTGGTGAACAGGGGACACACTGCATGTTATCATCTCAGCATGGTGTGTGTGTGTGTGTGTGTGTGTGTGGTGGTTGGGGGCCACACACCACACATGTATCCTTCAGCATGGTGTGTGTGTGTGTGTGTGTGTGTGTGTGTGTGTGTGTGTGTGTGGTGGACGAGGAACACACCACACACACTTAGTATGCACGTCCCCAGTCTACAGGCTTCTCAAGGTCCTCAAAGTTTCACCCTCACGACTTGACCCGATCAACCTCACCTGACCACTAGTTGACGGTGAGGCCAGCTAGAGATATATTCTTCTATGGCCCTAAAAGACTAATATGAAGGATTAATGTGAGAGACTGACTTTAGGGAGAAATGCCATGAGAGTGACTTGAAAAATCTGAGAGACTGACTTTGAAAAAAAAAATGTATAAGGGCAATAAATTCGAGAGTCCCGAATTGACCTGAGGGGGGATAATGATATGACTCAATGGATAAAAACAGGTCACAGATTCTCAAATATTCCTTCGATGTTTTTTTCCTTCATGTCTCTCTCCAGTTAAAGATCCATAAACCGATCTAACTAACCCACTTTAGTTACACCGTAAAGAAAACGTATCGAAATATCCCAGAGACTTTACTGTGACTAAATGCATTCTCGTATCATCACTTAGAAGACAAGCCACAGGAGAACCAGACCACAGCAGACACAGACAACAGTAGAACCAGACCACAGCAGAGCCAGACAACAGCAGACCACAGGTGACACAGACCACAGCAGAACCAGACCACAGCAGCAAGTCAGGAACCGATAGAGTGCAGAGGTTGATGAGAGAGTCACAAGGCAGACATAACGAACGTAATCACCCGCGCCAGTCGACAATTCTTCCGTCACGAAGGAAGGAGACGCGCGATCCTCACCTCCTTCCCTCCCTCTTATTAACACTGTCAGGCTCCCTCCACACAGAGAGTTGTGTTCCTGACGTCTAGATGTTGTGTGCGTCTAACAGTGACGTGGTTGTTACGTTTCTTAGCTATACTAATGCCTTGTGTATATTATTTCTTGGAATATGTTGTATGTCCTGTACTCAAGGATACGCACATGCACGTACGTAGGTATACAAGCACAGCCATCCACATACACATACATGCAGTACAGGACAACATAGACACATACTCACACTCATACATACACACAACACCTCCAGTTCATACCATAGTATACCCTGCTGTTGTACTTCGTAAATAATTTGCATATGTATTCTCTCGTGTAGTAGTACTCTTAACACAATGATCTTAGGAACGGATTATCCACGCCCAAATTTGCTAATGTCAGTCAGTATTTGAGATAACTTGTTGTCGAAGCTTAACTCAGTACCCAGGAGAAGTTGGCTCCAAAGACCTTTCGTAAATGTGTGAGAGGCTCTTGGCAACTTGCACATAACTAGCCAGACGAAGTTAACTGGTTAGCGCCCAGGTAGTAATTAATTACATGCGAGGGAAACTTAAGATCCAGTTCTCAAACCAAATTAGTTGCTGGAGAAGACGACAATTCCTAAGGATGTCCGATGACTGATGTATTTAAATGTTCCTGAAGGTGGACTCCTGCAGGCGGACTCCTGAAGGTGGTCAATATGTATGAGTTTCTTGTGTCAGGATGTGCTGCTTGCTGGTCATTCCACGGGTCTCTTATGGTTGTGGGGCATGCATGGTTAGGAGCATAGGTTGATCTTGGTGTAAAGGGTCAATTGGTGGTTGTTTTCGATCATGTTGTTGTTGTGACGTAACAGGGGGCCCGCTCTGGGGTGACGATACTTCAGGTGATTCAAAGATAGACAGGTGAAAAAGGGGGAAGAGATCACTTAATAAACTAAACAAACATCAACCAGGAAATAAGTAACTTTTTATCACCACAATACCTGACCTGCCTTGACCTGTTGATACACCTACCGACTCCTGGTGAGGTAAACCTGTGGTACCTGTGAGATACCTACACTGTGGTCTCTTAAATCTACAGGTCTTCGAAAGAAAATGAGATACGGCCTTTAAGGGAGACCAAACGAGACCAAACGAGACCGCGAAATATAGAACAAATCCAAGTGCATAGTATTGATATATATAGTGAGCGTTACAATATACTTTGTTTATTTCCCTGCCACAGACAAAGTGGCAGAGGTATATTACATTTATTCGTCTTCGTCTGTTCGCTCATGATCAGTCAAATGTCAGATTATGCATTAGTGGATTTAATTCAAACTTGGTATCTAGTTGAGGTTGATACACCTACCGACTCCTGGTGAGGTAAACCTGTGGTACCTGTGAGATACCTACACTGTGGTCTCTTAAATCTACAGGTCTTCGAAAGAAAATGAGATACGGCCTTTAAGGGAGACCAAACGAGACCAAACGAGACCGCGAAATATAGAACAAATCCAAGTGCATAGTATTGATATATATAGTGAGCGTTACAATATACTTTGTTTATTTCCCTGCCACAGACAAAGTGGCAGAGGTATATTACATTTATTCGTCTTCGTCTGTTCGCTCATGATCAGTCAAATGTCAGATTATGCATTAGTGGATTTAATTCAAACTTGGTATCTAGTTGAGGAAACTCTGTCCTCTATATGAGCCTATCTCCACTAGCTCCCTGTTAATCAAGTTAGGTTAAATTAGGTTAGGTTAGATTAGATTGTATTAGGTTAGGTTAGGATAGGATAGGATAGGATAGGATAGATCTGTGTTATGGACGATGATGGTGTCTTTACTTCTTCAGTATAACAAAGGATAAGAGACAGAAAAAACCCAGACAGACAGAGAGAGAGAGAGACATGCAGCAGAAAGACAAACAAATCGAGATGAAAGCTAAACAGGCCTTGTAGAGGACTGACCATAAGAGGCGGGGTAGTAATTACACAAGGAGGCTGGCAGGCACGTCTCTCTATCTCTCTCTCTGGGCGTGAGCATCATCCGTCATAATCTAAATGCACTCTTTATGCCTTCAAGTTAAAATGAAAATATAAAACCCGACTTCAAACAAGAACCTTAAATTAGTATTTTCAGAGGAAGAAGTTTGTTGTGTTGCCTAAAGACTCCTCTAAGACAGCGGTGGGTGGGGAGGAAGAGTAAGGAGGATGGATGGGTGGGGAGGTAGGTGGAGGGTGCCAGCCAGGCTGTTGTCAGTACCCAAGTGAAGACATCAAAATTATTCCACAACAGAGCCAGACAGACGAGAGCTTAGACAAAAGATTTCTCCGTCTTTTGTTTCTTATCCCGATATATTTATTAATTTTTTCACATTTATTCATTTATAGATTCGTGTATTAATATGGCCATACATTAATTAATTTCTATATTTATACAGTCATACATCAATATATTCATACGTGTATTCAGTTATAAACCTCACGGAGATAATCCCTCGTGTTTAAAATGGGTCTATAACTGAGGAGGTAAAAGCATCGACAAGAAGATTCGAAGACCAGTCCGAACCTTCAATGATTCACTTGTTCAATAATAATCTGTCCGTAACTATGGTCTCTTAAGAGGTTAGGTTTGGTTAGGTTAATGTCAGGTTAAGATTAGGTTTGGTAAATTAGGTTAGGTTAAGGTAGGTCCGTAGGTGAGACAAGTTAATTAAGGTTAGGTTAAGTAGGGTGTGTATAGGTTAGGTTAGGTTTGGTTAAGGTGGTTGATGGTGATGGTACAGTCACCCAAAAAAGTCCTGTCGCGAACCATGAACCCCGAGATGCAGACTCGGGGTTCGTGGTTCGCGACAGGATTTTTTTGGGTGACTGTACCTGGGATCAACATTCAGAAAGCCTCCCCTCGTTCGTACACATGTGAGGCATCATTTGCAACACTAACAGATCACCGCGTCAGAACCCACCCAACATGTGCCCTGTCCATCCGTCTCTCCTGCGGTCTTATTGGAATATCCAGTCGGTGTGAATAAAGTCATGAAGGGAGGAATAATATAAACAAAAACAAAAGAAAAACAGTAAGACAAAAGTAGAATCACGTAAGAATTAGGCCTCCAGTTTAGTGCACTAACCTAACTTTAAACCTTAATCATACTCTAATCTAATCTAACCTAACCATGGGAAAAGGTAAATATACATACAAATGCTATGTTAATGGTCGTACACACACACACACACACACTGAATACAGAGAAGGAGAAACAACAAGATACGTGTACAGGAGAGGTAGCAGTACACATGATACACAGCCCGTGGGTGTATGTACTGCCGTGTGTTAGCCGGGTGTACAGAGAGGCAGGCAGGGTGGAACAAATGAGGTGGGCAGGTGGTGGTGTTTAAGCGCCCTGATCCCTCGCGTAATGCAAATCTAACACCAAAGGGCCAGAACCTCCTCGTCGGCGCCTCCCTCTGTAGCTATGTGTTATGTGTGTCTGTATAACACCTCCCAGACGTATATACACCTAAATGTATAAATGTATAGCAAAATATACATATACATTAACTCACTCTTGAGTCTCTTTTTCTCCCTACTATCTCTGTATGTATGATTTACTTCTTTGCTCAAGGCTCAGTAGTTATTAATGCCTTGAGGAAATAAGTAACTAAAGGAGACTAAACTGCCTTATAATTAACCTATAAAGTAATGTTACTTCTACAGTCCTACAAACATACTGTCGGTGACTAAAATGTGAAGAAACTAAAATGTATTCCAATGTATCAGTTTATTTTCCCCAAAGTTCTTTATTGACGTGATAGAGGAAGTTTTCATTCAGTAAGAAATAAACTTGAATATCATCAGTGTGTACTTAATGAATTCAAAAGACTCAGAAATAAGAAAACAAGAGATGAAAGATGTAAACAAAAGATTGAATTGCTGATGGATTTAACTGGGATAAACTTAATGTACAAAACAAGATCACAGGGTCGTAATATGGCAGATGGCATCACCTCATGAGCAGCAATCAACTGTCTCTACTAATTAGCTATGGTTACTATCACATTATGTCATTATACCTTTTATATCTCATAGTTATTCTTCCTTACTTTTAATTCTCGTTTTCTTTCAATCATAATGATGTTTAATACCCACAATGACACATCATGTATTCCAGATGTAATGACCCAGTTATTCTAAACTAGTCGCTTATACTTCGGATATCTCCCACGTATAATGTTACCCCGTCTTGATCTTATTTACTAAATTTTAATATACTCCAAGCAACAACATTTCTCCCTAACAATCAAATACTTTTCTTTAGGCCCATAAGTACACATCTCTATACTTTTTATCTTCTGTATCTAAGCTTCAACCTTTCACCTGCCAAAGCTTTACCAAATATATCCCCATTCTGTCTTTCAAGCTTCCTATGCCTCACCTGTAAGTGGTTTTAGTGGCTTTTCTTACACGGGGACTCATCCTCTTACCGTCAGGGTTTCACTTTCTATAATTTCTAAAAAACTCTCTATAATTTCTAGTTTAATTTTCTACTCCTCTGGTACCTGTTTATCTTATTATTATTATTATTATTAATTTTTTTTTTCAATTTCATTCAACTATGATTTTTTCCGGACTTTTGATGGCCTTATTTTCTTACATCTGCCATCCTTAAGAATTTTATCGCTTGCTTTATCATTTTCTCAAATGTCTCCTCCTTCACTTCACAGCTTCTTCTCTACTGTAACCCGGACCTATGACCCTTCACGCTAACTCTCATAGCCCACCATAACCCACCATATACAACACCTACCCACCACACACCTGTCTGAGGGAACCCAACACTAACAAAAATCATGACCGACAAACATACGAGAGCTGGTCACTAATTTACATACTCAGCAGTAGCATTAATGTTTTGAGGGTTTATCTTTATTAATGAAGCAGGATGCAGCTGGGACACGTATAAGCCGGCCTACTCCTGCCTTTAAGATACAATTACATGTACAGTATGTATAATGGCAAGGTAATGTTTGGACAGTTTGACAGTGAGTTATGTGGTGGTAGTGGTATTGACGGTAAGGACAAGAGATGATGATGATGAGGATGAGGATGATGATGATGATGATGATGATGATGATGATGGTGATAATATA